>NC_135377.1:75331416-75635363 GCF_049243985.1 Paroedura picta | reverse complement strand
AGATTAGTTTAGACTTTTTGCTTATTTCTAAATGTCAGATGCACGCAATAGGTGAAAAGGAAAGTCAGTCATGCACTGAAGTATACATGAAAAAGAGTACACCTGAGAAGTTTAAAAGTTAAATGTTTTGGCCTCTACATCCTTCAGCTGTAATGATGTCCCAGAAGCTAAAAGGACAACTTTTGGAACATAAGTCCCAAAAGAAATCTAAGAAATTGGACACATCTTTAACCGCTCATGCGGAGCGGATAAAATAAAGCCCTAAGGGCTATTGGGGAGGAGTTAGGGCAGGCTCTGTCCATGATAAAAACTCGGGGGGGGGGACAATCAGGAGCCGCAAAGCGGCTCCTGATTCGCCCCTCCAAGTGCCACTCAAGGGCCAAGCGGCCACTGGGGAGGCGCGCAAAGGGGGGACTCGCCGCGTCGAAGGACAGACTGCCTTCGCCCGCTGTGAGTCCTCCTGCCTCCTCATGAGAAGGAAGGACTCCCTGGAGAAGAGCCTAATGCTGGGAGCGATCGAGGGCAAAAGAAGAAGGGGACGACAGAGAATGAGGTGGCTGGATGGAGTGCAAACTTAAATGGACTCCGGGGAATGGTAGAGGACAGGAAGGCCTGCAGGATCATTGTCCATGGGGTCGCGATGCGTCGGACACGACTTCGCACCTAACAACAACATGATTTTGCCTTCACCTATATCAACAATATAATGATATGCAGCCCCAATTGGGAGACGCATGTACATCTGAGCCAAGTGTTCCAGGTCCTGAAGGTCGCCAGGCTAGTGGTCAATGTCAAGAAAAGCCGCATAGGCTTCAATGAGCTACAGTACCTAGGGTTCAGAGTGGGGCAAGGACAGCTGAAACCGGTCCCTGGTGAGGTTGCCAATGTGGAACGATATCCAATGCCCCAATTTAAAAAACAGATACGACAATTCCAGGGCTCAATGGTTATTACCAAAAATCCTTCCGCTCCAACTGCTAGTTCAAGAACCTCCATCCTTAATGGCTGCATTTTCAATGATTTTGATGGCGTTCTGGACCAAATCTCCAATCAGAACTGACTAGCCCAGAGGCCAACTGCTAGTACTTTCAATATTATTTTGTGGAACGTTGCAGGTTGGACTAACAAATGCAGTGACGTAGACTTTATAGAGCCTCTTGTGGCGCAGAGTGGTAAGACAGCAGTCTGAAAGCTTTGCCCATGAGGCTGGGAGTTCCATCCCAGCAGCCGGCTCAAGGTTGACTCAGCCTTCCATCCTTCCGAGGTCGGTAAAATGAGTACCCAGCTTGCCGGGGAGTAAACGGTAATGACTGGGGAAGGCACTGGCAAACCACCCCGTATTGAGTCTGCCATGAAAACGCTGGAGGGCGTCACCCCAAGGGTCAGACATGACTCGGTGCTTGCACAGGGGATACCTTTACCTTTACCTTTTAGACTTTATTAATTATCTTTCTAATTTTCACTGCATTTTACTTCAAGAAACCTGGTCAGCTGATGCTCCCAACTTCAAAGATTTTATAGTTTATCATTCTCCTGCAACTAGAGTCCATCGCAAAGGTCGTTGTAAAGCTGGGTTGGCATGTTTTGTCAAAGCCAACTCAGGACTCAATAGCCTATTTTTAGGATCTTGTCCCCCGATTGCTATAGCTATTCTGCTGTCGCTCTCTGCGGACTACCATATCATCCTGATTAACACATATTTACCCCAGTTACAACTGAGAGTGAACTGAATGATAACCGGTCCAAACTTTCAGAATTCACCCTAACGACCCAAGGCCAATTTCCCACGGCCCGCTTAGTTGTCATGGGAGACCTCAATGCTCGCATAGGTGCGCCTAACTCAGATCTAGCCTCCTCCCTGGGGATTGACATTGAAGATCATATACCTTTTCAATTTTCTTTCAATCGGTCATCCTCGGATGTCACACTGAATAGGGCAGGTCTCAAATTGATCGAATACTGTTGGCACACAATCTGCTTGTTCTAAGTGGCCTCGACCAATTTCCCGGTTCAAAGGATTTCACTTTTTGCACAACCCGTGGTAGGAGTGTACTTGACTATAGCTTATGTTCTTTCAATTTTTTCGCATCAGTTTATTCTCTGTCAATAGGCTCACGCACCGAAAGTGACCATCTACCACTCCAGCTCTCATTCCAAACCCTTTATACTGTTACTCCAGACCAAACTCAACCTTCTCCCCTGGAAAACACTATGATCATTAATAGAATTAGATGGTCACCTAAAGTTGGCAGTGAATTCACCCTATTCCTTAACTCTGCTCAGATGACTACCAAAAATCCATCCTCCATTTCTCCAGTGTTGCTGCACCATTGACAGACATGTTTCAGAAAGGGAAACCCAATAAGACTGAATGGACACTAAAAGCTGAAAATGCATTCTCGAGTCTCAAAGGAAGTTTGTCACACCAAGCGGTGCTTCATAACCCTGATTTCAACCAGACAAATCAAACTAAACTAAACTAATTAACTCAAATAGGGAGTATCCTGTGGATGCCTGTGAGGTCTCCTTTAATGCAAAAAGAATAGGATCTACATAAAGGTCCCAACTGCCTGGCTTGCTGTACGGCAAACGCTGAATTTGCTTTTTAAATGGAATGGTTCAAACAGAGTTTCCTGAAACTCAACCCCTCCAAGATGGAGGTCCTATGGCTGGGAAGTAGGGGGCGGGAGCATGAAGCACATTTACCCACCCTGGCAGGGAAGCAACTTACAATTGCATCCCGGGCAAGGAATTTGGGTGTGATCATTGATACCTCACTAATCATGGAGGCTCATGTCAAGAAAGGCATTTTTCATCTTCGCCAGGCTTGGCTACTAGCGCCCTACCTGTCCCCTGAATACTTGGCCACAGTGATCCATGTGACGGTCACCTCCAGAATAGATTTCTGTAACTTGCTCTAATCGGGCCTACTCTTATCCGTGATCCGGAGATTCCAGCCGATCCAAAATACAGCTGCTAGGGTCCTCACTGGTACAGCTTGGAGGCCCACGTCCAGCCTGTACTGAGGCAGCTGCATTGTTTGCCAGGGTCTGTCTGGGTCTGGTTCAAGGTTTTGGTTTTAACCTTTAAGGCCTCACGTGAGTTGGGACCCACATACCTGTGGGACTGCCTATCGCCCTATGCCCCCTGCAGGGCTTTACACTCTGCAGGTGAAAATTTACTGGTCATTCCTGGCCCCAGGGAAGCATGCCTAGCCTCAACCAGGGCCAGGGCCTTTTCGGTCCTTGCCCCAACCTGGTGGAATGAGCTCCCAGGTGAGCTGTAGGCCATGCAGGAGCTTTCGGTGTTCCACAGGACCTGCAAAATGGAACATTTGGTTCGGTAAGATAGATCAACGCCCCCCCCGGTATGAGCAGTGTATCGATTCTGACCTCCTTCCTCACCCCTCTGGTTAGTGGGGGGTTGGGTGGGGTTTTCCACCATGTTGGGGGTTTAATGTCTTTTAGTGGGGATTTTAATCGGGTTTTATGAGACTTGTAACCCACCATGAGTCGGTCTCGGAAGCAGTCGGAAATAAATTGGAAAGATAGACAGACAGACAAACAGAAAGATAGACAGATAATTTTTGATTGACCCTTTTGGTCAACCCATGTGTTTCGGGGTGATATACTGTTGTGAAGAGTTGCCGTATGCTCAGCGTGTGACTCAACTGTCTTATATATTGTGACGTAAGGGGAGACCCTTAGTCCATTAGGTGATCCCTTCGCTCCTCATGGACTTTAGAGGGATGGCCTCAGGATATCTCATAGCATAGTCTACAATGACCAGGAGATATTGCGCCCCATGGGGAGTTCTTGGCAGTGGGCCCTCAAAGTCCATTGCTGTCCAGTCAAAAGGGAGTTCTACGATTGGTAGAGGTTGGAGTGGGGCTTGGAACTTCTTTTAATACCTGTGGGTTTTAATACCTGAGGTTTTGTCTTACAACCTCGGTGTTCGAGTCATCTGCAGGGCAGCTTACGTTGCCAGCACTGTTTTGGAGAGCCTTGAATATATCTTGAAATGAGAGGGAGTCCCTCATTAGTAGTACCACATATGATAATTTTGGGAGACAGGCCATTTCCAGCACTACCTCCCAGTCCAGGTAAGTCATAGGGATGGCGAACAACGGGTACTGGCAGTCCTACTTGTTGGCTGTCATTGACAAAATTGCTCAACGTCCTCTGTGACTTCTTCTCAAACTCATTCCAAGGTATACTGCAGATCTGTTGGAGAGCAAACAAGAAAAAGAATAGGGACACCATAGGACTACTGTGAGGACAAGAAAGTGAAATTATAACAGATGATGAAGAGAGGGCTGAACTGCTTAACTCCTATTTCTCCTCGGTCTTCTCTTGTGAGGGAAATAGTGATCAATGTGGCAAAAACGTAACGCAACATGGGGGACAGGAATGGTGGCCTAGGACCACTGTTGGAACAGTCAACAAACACCTAGTTTCTTTAAATGAAACAAAGTCTTTTGGGCCAGATGAGCTGCATCCAAGGGTACTAAAAGAACTTGCAGATGTCATCTCTGAACCTCTGGGTCCATTATTTTTGACACTTCTTGGAGAACACGTGAGGTGCCAGATGATTGGAGGCGGGCAAATGTTGTCCCCATCTTCAAGAAAGGGAAAAAGGAGGATCTGGGTAATTATTGACCCGTCAGCTTGACATCTGTAGCTGGCAAAATTTTGGAACAAATAAACACTCAGTCCTTGAGCAGCTGGAACTGAGAGCTGTGATTTTTAAGACTTAGCATGGGTTTCATAGAATCATAGAATCATAGAATTGGAAGGGGCCATACAGGCCATCTAGTCCAACCCCCTGCTCAACGCAGGATCAGCCCAAAGCATCCTAAAGCATCCAAGAAAAGTGTGTATCCAACCTTTGCTTGAAGACTGCCAGTGAGGAGGAACTCACCACATCCTTAGGCAGCCTATTCCACTGCTGAACTACTCTGACTGTGAAATTTTTTTTCCTGATATCTAGCCTATATAATTGTACTTGTAGTTTAAACCCATTACTGCATGTCCTTTCCTCTGCAGCCAATGGGAATAGCATCCTGCCCTCCTTCAAATGACAACCTTTCAAATACTTAAAGAGGGCTATCATGTCCCCTCTCAACCTCCTTTTCTCCAGGCTGAACATTCCCAAGTCCCTCAACCTATCTTCATAGTGCTTGGTCCCCTGGCCCCAGATCATCCTAGTCATTGTCAAACGCTGACAAAACTCACAAACAAACTTCTATAATAAGAAAGCTTTAATTGGAAGCAGATCAGGTCACTATAACATTCGAAGTCAAGACTGTTCGATATCGGGACAGTAAGCACTTATCAATACATTTCTCCCACCCAAAACCTGAGCGTTCCAAGGGAGGAGGGGAGCCCCTCACCCAGGTGCCATCCCAGGCTTCCTGCCAAGGTGTTGAAATTAGCACGGCCTTGGTGAGGCAGGTGCCTCGGGCTAGCTGATAAGATGTTTACAGGAACCAGGCAACATTGTTTCACAGCGGGGAGACTATGCAGTGTGAAAATGCAAGGATCAAAGGAGGGGGGAATCAAAGGAAAACTACAGGCATGTATTGTGGTTACATGGGAACGTAACAGCAGAGGCACAGCATTCAAGATGGAGTCAGACAGGTTCACTGAAAGTCAAACATGGCAAAGAGCAGGGACTGATCCTGACAGTCATCCTGTGCAGAGCAAGTTACAGAAATCTAATCTGGAGGTGATCATTGCATGGATCACTGTAGCCTGACAGTCCAGATGCTGGTAGGGCACTAGTAGCCTAGCCTAGTGAAGATGGGGAAAATGCCATGCGGGATACAACCATGACCTGGGCCACCATAGAAAGGGAGGCATCCATAATCAAATCATTTATTTACAGTCATTTAGAGCAAAATTTTAGAAGCACTATTACTATTATTATTATTATTTAGATTTATTTCCCGCCACTCCCAAATGGCTCGCGGCGGGTTACAATGTCTTAAAAAACCCATTAAAACTCCCATTAAAAGACTTTAAAATGTCACAACATGGCAGCAAAATAATAAGATCCCCTTCCTACCCCCATTCCTAAAAAGGGGGGGGTGGAGGAGAAGGAGGTCAACGTTGTTCAAGAAGCCCGGGGGAGAGCAGTCGATGTACCCCAGCAGCCCCAGCCTCAACCATAGACCTGGCGGAAGAGCTCCGTCTTGCAGGCCCTGCGGAACGTTAAAGGGTCCCGCAGGGCCCGCAACTCACCCGGGAGCTCATTCCACCAAGTGGGGGCCAGGACCGAAAAGGCCCTGGCCCTGGTTGAGGCTAGGCATGCTTCCCTAGGGCCGGGAACGACCAGAAGATTCTCACTCGCAGAGCGCAGAGCCCTGCGGGGGGCATAGGGCACTAGGCGGTCCCTCAGGTATGTGGGTCCCAGCCCGCGTAAAGCCTTAAAGGTTAGAACCAGAACCTTGAACCGGATCCGGACAGCAATTGGTAACCAGTGCAGCTGCCTCAGCACAGGCTGGATGTGGGCCCTCCAAGGTGTGCCGGTGAGGACCCTAGTGGCTGCATTTTGTACCAGCTGGAGTTTCCGGATCAGAGACAGGGATAGGCCCGCGTAGAGTGAGTTACAGAAATCTAATCTGGAGGTGACCGTTGCATGGATCACAGTGGCCAGGTGTTCGGGGGACAGGTAGGGCGCTAGTAGCTGAGCTTGGCAAAGATGGAAAAATGCCTGGCCAGCTACTTTCCTGACCTGTGCCTCCATAGTCAGGGAGGCATCAATGGTCACACCCAAGTTTCTGGCCTGGGACGCGATGGTAAGATGCGCCCCTGCCAGGGTGGGTAAATGCGCTTCCTGTTCCCGCCCCCTACTTCCCAGCCACAGGACCTCTGTCTTGGAGGGGTTGAGTTTCAGGTGACTGTGCTCAAACCATTCTGTCACCGCTTCCAAACATCTGGCGAATGTTTCCGGGGGGGAGTCTGGGTGGCCGTCCATGAGGAGATAGAGCTGGGTGTCATCAGCGTACTGATGGCAACCCAACCCAAAACTCCGTACCAGCTGGGCCAGAGGGCGCATGAAGATGTTAGTGTGGGGGAGAGAACCGCGCCCTGTGGGACACCACAAGGGAGTCCATAAGGGCGCGAGAGCTCATCCCCCACTGCAACCCTCTGGGTCCGGTTCTGGAGGAAGGAGCGTATCCAGCGCAAGGCTGTACCCCGTATCCCCGTACCGGCGAGGCGGTGGCCCAATATCTCATGGTCCACGGTGTCTAAAGCAGCCGACAGATCCAGAAGGACCAGCACGGCTGACCCGCCTCTATCCAGCTGGCGACGGAGATCATCCAGCAGGGCGACCAACACCGTGTCCACCCCGTGGCCAGGGCGGAAGCCAGACTGATATGGATCGAGTGCCGAAGTTTCATCCAAGAAAGCTAGTTGCTGGTCCGCCGCAGCCCTTTCCACCACCTTGCCCAGGAACGCTAGGTGCGACACCGGGCGGTAGTTGGCAGGGTCCTGCGGGTCCAGCGTTGTTTTTTTCAGGAGAGGGTGAACCACCGCCTCCTTTAGCCGCTCGGGGAATTCCCCGGAACTCAGGGAAAGGTTGATAATATCCCTGAGTTGGCCTCCTATCCCCTCTCCGCTCCCCTTGAGAAGCCAAGAGGGACAGGGATCAAGGGGGCAGGTGGTTGCCCTGACCGACCCCAGCAACTTGTCCACTTCGGAAGAAGAGAGCCGTCTGAAGCCATCAAACCTCGCTGCCAAAGACGGCCAACAGGTCTCCAGTTCGTTTACTGTATTAATTGCGACAGGAAGGTCATGGCGAAGCGACAAGACTTTATCCGCAAAAAAGCTCGCTAATGCCTCGCAGCCAAGTGCCAATTGACTAATATTTTGGCGCCCCTGAAGGGCGGTAAGCGATCTAACTACCCAAAATAATTGGGCTGGGCGAGAGCTTGCGGACGCAATTTCCGTGGCGAAGAACTCTCGCTTCGCCACTTTCACCGCCATCTCATACGCCCTCATAAGCATGCGATAAGATGTTCTTGCAGCTTCGTCGCGAGTCTTCCGCCACACTAACTCTAGTCGTCTCACTTCCCTCTTCTTTTCCCGGAGCACCCCCGTGTACCAGGGGGCCCGTTTGAGTCGAGGGCAGAGAGGACGCTTAGGGGCAATCTCATCTATAGCGGCTGTCAGACAGGACTGCCAGTCCTCTACTAACACCGCCAGTGAGTTGCCAGGAGGCATCGGGTCATGCAGAGCATTCCGGAAACCAATTGGATCCATGAGTCTCCGCGGGCGGGCAAAAGTGCGCCCGCTGCCCAACTGGGGAGGGGGTGGCATCCCAAGCCGGGCCCGCAGGGCATAGTGGTCTGACCATGGCACAGCCAAAGCTGGCTCCAGAACCACCTCTATCCTGGCACTGAAAATTAAGTCAAGCGTGTGGCCGGCGTGATGAGTGGGAGCGGCAACAAATTGCGAGAGCCCTAGTGTCGCCATGGATGACACCAGGTTCCCACCAAGTCCTGAAGTGGGCGAGTCCGCGTGGACATTGAAGTCACCAGGATTAGGAGCCTAGGGAACTGCAACGCCCAGGTGGCTGCCGCCTCCAGCAGGCGGGGCAGGGCATCTGGTGGCGCATTGGGCGGACGGTATAACGGCCGCGCTCTCGACCAAGCCCCACCCAATACCGACACACTCCACTCCCGAGCCAGAATTGCCACCCCCCCTCTTATGGGTCCGAGATTGGTGTAGGACCGAGAATCCTGGGGGGGGGCAGTTCTTTCAAGGCCACCGACTCCCCCTCCATCACCCAGGTCTCAGTCACGCAAGCAAGGTCCGCCCCCGACTCTGCAAAGAAGTGCTGCAGAGTGGAGGTCTTGTTCTTAATCGACCTTGCATTGCACAGGACCAAGATCAGAGCCTCCCTAGCCTCCACCCTCACAGCCCTGGGGATGGGACGGAGGTTAGAAGGGGATCGAGCACACCCAGGGCGCCAGCCGTGTCTCCACCGCCAGGTCCTTTGTGGGACACCAGTGCTCCCACCCCTTCTCTTGTCCAACCTCCTCCCCCAGCCATAGCGCCCCTGGCCCATGGCCCATGATCGTTTGGATCCCGGCCCCAGCATCTGCCATCTCTCCCAGGCAACCCTCCCTCTCCATGTGCCCCCCTCGAGAGAGGACGTCAATCCTAACTCCTATGCTAAGTCCCGCCTCCTCCCCAGCTGCACTAACCCTCCCTAACCCTCCCGACCCCACTAACTCTGTCACCACCCTCCCCCCTCCCCCACCCTAATCTAACAGCTGGAGAGCTGGGCAGCACTGTAGGGGTGAGATCCCGCCTATCTCAGGGGTTCTCTCTGCCCCCCAGCTCATCCCCACCTAATTCAGCTGAACCTAGCTCCCAATTATCATTCCTCTCTCAATGATGGTCACTAACACCTTCCTATCACCTCAGGAGAGGGCCTAGGCCACAGCAGCAAGAAAAGAGCAAAAAAAAGAATTTGAGATGAAATTCGGCCTTCTGCCACCAGATGGTGCAAGGGAGGCGAGTACTAAAACTCAGAATCCCTGCTCTGGCCAATATCTCAGTTGCCACTGGGTGGCGCCCAAGAGACATGATTCTCCACTCCTCCAGTTTCGGCTGAGTTCTTAAAGCAGCAGCACCCCAGTCCTCCTCGTCCTCTAGGTTACCATCCAACCAGGGAAGGAACCGCCCGGGACTCCAGCAGTCGAACCGCGCGCAGAGGGGCCGGCCCAAGTGGCCTCTCACTGTCCGCAGGATGAACCTCTGCCGCAACCACCGGACTCCAGCCCCAAGCGTTTGCCGCAGCCTATTGCTACTATACAATAGCAGTTTGTAAAAGGGAAGGTAATACATTAAAAGGTTAAAAATGCATCAACAATAAAACTTAAAACTTCTCCACCATAAAAACCAACATTTAGAAGCATTAACTGCCGTTATTTTACACAGATAAAATGAGCCATAAAAGCAATAAAACTAATAAAGCTGTTAAAATATAAAACAAGATTAAGAGACGTGCAATACATCTACTAATCAAAAAACGTAAGAAGTTCTGTGGACCTATTATGCCTATACATGAGTAACCCATTCTTTCCTAATTCTTAAAGCTAGCCATGCAAATTTTGCTACTTTGGTAGTTAACAAATTATCTGTATCTGATAGCAATATTTGCAGGCGATGCTTTCTCAGGTCGCGAGGGCATTCTATAAGCATTGGTACTAATGCACCTGTGCGAATATGATTATACAGTTTGCACTCAAATAAGATGTGTTCTGTGTTCTCTACTTGACCCTCATTGCAGATACAGAGTCCATCAAATTTCCCACTCAAGTAAGCAGAGGGTAGGGCATTGTGACAAAGGAGGGTAAAGGATCTCCTGTGCTCAGGATTTACCACTTTTTCTTAGATATTGCTCTGGTTGTTCCTGTTTAGGAGATCTTTCCTAAAGAGTGGGTCCTGAATATTGTTGAGATCATGTTGCCTCTCTACTTCTATCACTCTTGTCTTAACAAGATCTATATCCTTGTCATAACCCATAGTCAAAAACAATTGATATGAGAGACCATAGTAGCACAACGTTTTAGTGAGTGCAATGTGTCGATCACTATTAGACTTGCAGGACCTTGCTGTTGGAAAAGTAGTTTTAGCCAGAATGTAAAGGTAGCTATCCAAAGCCTGGATTGAACGTTGACCATACCTGTCTCAATCCTAACTGCTACGTTTGAGATGTTGTTTGGTATAGCCAGAAATGCCCTCAGAAATTTAGACTGGATCTTTTCTAGACTGCCCAATCTGCCCATTATACTAATTGGAGCCCCATATGTTAGCTGAGCAAGAGCCTTAGCCTTGAAGATGTTAATTGCTGCTGGAATGTAGCGGCCTCCTTTCTGCCAGAAGAATTTATAATTGCACCTGCACTTTTCTGTGCATTTAAAGAGAGGTTATTAATATGGGCAGATGAGAAGAAGAAGAAGAAGAGTTGGTTCTTATATGTCGCTTTTCCCTACCCGAAGGAGGCTCAAAGCGGCTTACGGTCGCCTTCCCATTCCTCTCCCCACAACAGACACCCTGTGAGGTGGGTGAGGCTGAGAGAGCCCTGATATCACTGCCCGGTCAGAACAGTTTTATCAGTGCCGTGGCGAGCCCAAGTTCACCCAGCTGGTTGCATGTGGGGGAGCGCAGAATCGAACCCGGCATGCCAGATTAGAAGTCCGCACTCCTAACCACTACACCAAACTGGCTCTCTGAATAGGTTGCCTGGAAAATAACACCAAGATATTTGTAATGTTGGACTTGTTCTATTAGGGTGCCATTTAGTCTCCAGATATGAAATGTAGGTCTCTTACCACATACCATGATCTTGGTCTTATCATGGTTAATTACCAGGCTATTCAATTGACAGTAGGAGTTTAGCGCTCTTAAGACTCTTCTCAGTCCTATAGGGGTTCTGGCAAATATGGCTAAGTCATCAGCATATAATAAAAGTGAGATGTGTCTTTCCCCAACTTTTGGTGGCTGGAGGGCATCCAGAATCTCACCCAAATTGATTGCCGAGGGTGTGATGGTAAGCTGCACCCCAATCAGAGTGGATAGACGTTTCCTGACTTGCCTCCTTTCTGCTCAGCCACAAGACCTCCATCTTTGAAGGGTTGAGTTTCAGGATACTCTGTTCTAACCACCCAGTGACCACTTTAAAACATCTGGTGAATGTAACTGGGGGAGAGAGATAGGGGTGTGACAACTCCTCGCCAACAGCCATACTCCATGTCTGGTTCCAAGGAAAAGAACACAACCATTGGATTGCTGTCCCTTGTATCCCAGCCCCAACGAGGTGGTGGTCCAACAAACTGTGGTCAACTACATAGAAATATGCTAGGAGCTGGTCTACCGTGGCCTTCTCGACCACCTTGCCAAGGAACACCAAATGTGATACAGAGTGATAGCTGGCTGGATCCCGTGGCTCCATCAATGTTTTTTTGGTAAGGAATAGAACACCGCCTCCTTCAGCTCCTCTTGGAACTCCCTAGTAGACAGAAAGAGAGGTTGATAATATCTCCCAAAGGGCCTCCTATCTGCGATCCCTTGTTTTGCACAATCAAAACAGAAATGGATCAAGGGGGCAGGCGGTCACCCTCACTGACCCCAGAAATTCTTCCACTTCGGGTTCTGAGAGCTGCCTGAAGCCATCAAACATATCCCCCTGAGGTGGCCAAGGGGCCTCCAGTTCCCTTACAGTATTCAAGAAGGTAGCCGTGTTAGTCTGAAGTAGCACAATAAAATCAGAGTCCAGTATCACCTTTAAGACCAACAAAGATTTATTCAGGGCATGAGCTTTCGAGTGCAAGCACTCTTCATCAGACTAAGAACACCTTACATGACCGTGGGAATATATAGCAAAAATTAATTCTGTTACATTAGTAGACTGTGTCACACATCCAAATACAGCCAATGATAATTCTTTGCCAAAACAGTCAATCGATCCCCTTGAAATCCAGTTGTTATTCACCCAAACATGGGAGAAATAAAACTGTCTATGAAAGTGATCAAAGGCTATCACAGCACCATATGATGCTTGCCCCATCTGTTCCCATACCAGTATGAAACATTCTTATCTTGGGATAAGATAAAAAAGGTAAAGGTAAAGGTATCCCCTGTGCAAGCACCGAGTCATGTCTGACCCTTGGGGTGACGCCCTCCAGCGTTTTCATGGCAGACTCAATACAGGGTGGTTTGCCAGTGCCTTCCCCAGTCATTACCGTTTACCCCCCAGCAAGCTGGGTACTCATTTTACCGACCTCGGAAGGATGGAAGGCTGAGTCAACCTTGAGCCAGCTGCTGGGATTGTACTCCCAGCCTCATGGGCAAAGCTTTCAGACGGCTGCCTTACCACTCTGCGCCACAAGAGGCTCTAAGGATAAGATAAGATAGGATAAGGATAAGATAAGATGGGATAAGATAGTTACCGGCAATTACTTTGTATCCCTCTCCTTGGCTCCACCCTTCCTGTTCCCTTTCCTTCCTCCCTCTCCATCTCAGGTAACTACATCACCTTTCTTCCCTGCAGGTTCCAGCCACAGGCTGTTAACTCCCTGTGCCTTTCTTGGGGAAGCATGGGTGGGGCATTGATCTCGTGGTCCCCCCAATTCCCCCTTCTACGGGCTGGGTGAGGTCCCATATCTGCTCCTGGTTGGCTGCCTTCAGGGCTCTATGGATTAGGGTAACGGGATGGGCGGGGCCTGGGGCCACATTCCACCTTGTTGTTTTGCCCCCCCTCCTTCATTGGGTGAGAGATGTTCGGGCTGCCCTCATCTTTGTCCCAGCCCAGACACCCCTCCCCATTTGAGGTGATGGATCTTTGTTTCTTGAACCACCTGAAGAAGAAATCAGCATTGGTAGGCAGGCGCCCCTGCCGGTGGACCACCTGAAACGAAAAAGGGGTTAAGAACCTGTGGTTCTTGTTGTTGTTGTCAGGTGCGAAGTCATGTCCGACCCATCACAACCCCATGGACAATGATCCTCCAGGCCTTCCTGTCCTCTACCATTCCCCAGAGTCCATTCAAGTTTGCCCCGACTGCTTCAGTGACTCCATCCAGCCACCTCATTATCTGTCGTCCCCTTCTTCTTTTGCCCTCAATCCCTCCCAGCATTAGGCTCTTCTCCAGGGAGTCCTTCCTTCTCATGAGGTGGCCAAAGTATTTGAGTTTCATCTTCAGGATCTGGCCTTCTAAGGAGCAGTCAGGGCTGATCTCCTCTAGGACTGACCGGTTTGTTCGCCTTGGAGTCCAAGGGACTCGCAAGAGTCTTCTCCAGCACCATAGTTCAAAAGCCTCAATTCTTTGACGCTCGGCCTTCCTTACGGTCCAACTTTCACAGCATACATTGCAACTGGGAAGACCATAACCTGTACCAATGCATAATTCGTGCATTGGCATCATTTGCTCTGTCTATCCATTGTAATGGAGCATGATCGGTGATAAGGACAAATGGGTTGTCGGCCAAATTAAAGCAAATGGCACTGACAGCCCAAAAGATGGCCAGTGCTTCTCATTCGATCTTTGAGTAGCAGGCTTCTGCGTGGCTTAATTTGATCTCTTGGGCCAATACCATTCCCAGCCCTTACCAGGATGTGTCTGTTTGGACAATGAATGTTTTTTTGAAGTCCGGGTTGTGTAATAGTGTTCCAGGCGAGAAACTATTTTGGAGGTTGTCGAAAGCGCTATCCTTCTCTGGGTCTCAACTGATCTCAGCCGGTTGGATTTTCACTAAGGTGTCAGTTAATGTGGTGGCTAGAGAGGCTAAATGGGGAATGAATCCTTGATAGTACCCCAGGAACTGTCTCATTTGTCTCTTAGTCTGAGGCTTCTTGTACATAACGAGTTTGACTACTTTGGCAGGGGTTTTAGCTGTCCATTGCCTATGATAAAACACAGATACTGGAGACTTCTAAACCCCAATCAGCTCTTCTTGGGTTTGATCACTAAACTGGTGTCTTTAAGGGCTTGGAAGACCTGAGTTAGGTTTCCAGGTGTGCGAGCCAATCGGGACTACAGATCACTATATCATCAATAAATGCAAATGCAAAGGTGTGCCGCCTTTGTAGGCCCTATCTACCAACCGCTAGAGGTTTGCGGCCCCATACAACCTAAACAGCATAACTTTAAACTGATAGTCTCCTGGGCATGGCAAAGGTCATTTTTTCCTTATCCTCCTCTCTAAGGGGGATCCGCCAATAGCCCTTAGTTAGGTCCAAGACTGATATAAACTGGGCATGTCCTAGTTGATGCACTTAATGTTCAGCCCGGGGGCATAGGATATGCTTTGAACTTTGCCTTTTGTTTAACGTCCCGGAAGTGTACTGAACCATCTGGCTTGGGTACCATCACAATGGGACTACACCAACCACTTGTAGAGGGTTCAATGACCCCTAAGGATAACATGTCTTCTACCTCCTTTTGAATTGTAGGCCACTTCTTAAATGGGAGAAGTCGCCAAGGACCACGGTGCCGGGTTCTGTCTGGCTAGTATGCTGAATCAGGTGGGTTCTTCCAGATATGCTTAGGGCTGATCCTGCGTTGAGCAGGGGGTTGGACTAGATGGCCTGTATGGCCCCTTCCAACTCTATGATTCTATGATTCTATTATTCTATATGTTTGAAAAAAATCCCCAAAATCAATGGACTAACTGTCGGACAGCGCATTGTTGCTCCACTGACAACATTTCTTGTGTGGGTGGCTCTTCCTATGAGGCCACATCTCCCTCCTGCCATTAAGGAATATCATCTGGTAGGGAGTCCTTGTCGGGCATGCCAGGATTTTAGGTGGTTAATGTGTAGCCATTGTGATTGACTTTGCCCCTCTATAGGGGCTATCATGTAGGTTACTGGCCCCGGAATGCTCTTTACCTGGAAGGGGCCTCTCCATCGATCTCCATCCACTTGACCACACCCCTTCTGGTGTAGCATCACTAAATCCCCTACACTGAAGGACTGGTCCTTGATTCCCCTGTCATACCATTCTGTTTTATATAATTGGGCCATGGCTAAGTTGTTACAGGCTTCCTCGCTAACCTGGGTTGGGTGGTATTGTAATTTTTGGACTGGGGTGTATTTTCCCCTAGGGCTTTCCCAGGCTTTGGTGGGGTGTAGACCTATTTTTCTCCCACCAGATCTAGAACACCTCAGGGTCACCGCCCATGTAAGAGCTCAAACGGGAAATACCCCATGGAGGCTTGTGTAGTTTCCCTGATCCCAAACAGTATGGGGACAACGTAAAAATCCCATTTTCCTGGATTGTCATATGCTAAACATTTTAGATTGCTCTTTACAGTCTGATTCATATGTTCAGTTAACCCATCCATTTGTGGGTGATACACAGTTGTGAATATTTGTCTTATCCCTAAAGTGTGACACATTTGCTGTATGCAGGCAGTGGTAAAGGGGGATCCATGGTCTTTTAAGTCCTCTCAAGGCAACCCCACATGTGCAAATAACCTCATTAGAGCTCTGGCTACCCCCTCACTTTTCATGGACCATATGGGAATAGCTTTGTGATATATAGTAGCTTAGTCTACTATTACCAGTAGGTAATGGGACCCCTGTGGGATACGGGGCAGGGATCCCACAAAGTCCATGCTGATGTGTTCAAATGGGGTCTCAATTATTGGGAGTGGATTGCAGCGGAGCCCAGGAAGGAGTCCATCCCGTGGTCCGTTGGCACACTTTGCATGAGCGGCAATAGCCTTGTACATCTTGGGCCACATTTGGCCACAAGAAGCATCTTAAGATGCAACACAGGGTTGCTTTACTGCCCCGATGCCCTGCCCATTGATGGTCATGAGCTGTCTCTAACGTCTCCCACCTGTATGCTTGGGGCACCAGTAGTTATGAGATAATTACCCCTTTTTCTTTTGGGAAACAAAAACATAGGCCCCCTTCCCATGTTACGTGTGGTGAACTCGGACTCTGTCTGGCTTCTTTTACAACCGCTTCATCCACCACTACTTGTTGCCATAGGTCTTCCAGGGAAGCATTAGTCTCTTGTAAGTGTAGGAAATCCGGGTCATTCTGGAGATTCTTGCGTAGCTCATCACTGGGGTCAGACTGCTTCTCTTGGTCACTGGGGTCTTTTTGACTCACTCCCGGGCAAGTTACCGCCCGATTGCTTCCAGACACTGCTCTAAATGCAGCCTTGAAGTTGAGGGCATCCCGGCCGAACAGGGTGGAGTGCAGGAGATTTGGAAATAAGGCCATGTCTAGTTCACAGTGTCCTCCCAAATAGCTAATGCTGACTTGAGGTATTGGAAATTTATTATTATTATTATTATTATTATTATTATTATTATTATTATTATTATTATTATTATTATTATTTCGATTCATTTCCCGCCACTCCCAAATGGCTTGTGGCGGGTTACAATGTCTTAAAACCCCATTAAAACTCCCATTAAAGACTTAAAACCATCATTTCTCAATAAGCCCAAGACAGTAGGTTTTAGTCACCCACTGGATGTATGGGAGGGACCTAGGTACCTGATCGGCTCAAGCCATGGACAGAGAGCTGCTCATGGCTATGTCGCATCCCATTTCACACTCCATGAGAGGGCAGTCTCACTTAAAATGCCCCCACTGTCCACAAGTATTGCAGAGCCCTTTTTCTCCCCCCTCATGCATCTCATAGAATCATAGAATCATAGAGTTGGAAGGGGCCATACAGGCCATCTAGTCCAACCCCCTGCTCAACGCAGGATCAGCCCTAAGCATCCTAAAGCATCCAAGAAAAGTGTGTATCCAACCTTTGCTTGAAGACTGCCAGTGAGGGGGAGCTCACCACCTCCTTAGGCAGCCTATTCTCCTGTAGCATGTGCTCCTGTGCCATGGCCTGTTGGTCTAAAACTTCTTGCCGCACTTGATATTGATGTTCCATGAGCCATTTACCGAACTGGGCAAAATCCATTTTTGTCTTTTCTGACATTTTCTCTATGACTGAGCCGGTGGAGAATGCCTTGGATTTTTCTTCCTCGGAACTACTCTTGCTTATTGTTTGTGCTGGTGAGATCGCTGCATATCATACTGGAGGGGTCCACCCCTGTCGGGTGGGAATTACAGGTAGAGGTCTCTGGGGCAGAGCTAAAATGCCCACATTCTCCACCACTGTGATGTTTGGAGGCCAACCCCTTTTGGCCCTGCCCCTTTCTGTTGTCTTACTTTTCCCCCACAGAAGCAAAACCACAACTCATAATCTTGTACAAGGTGTTGTTTAATCATTCCCTCCAGCAAACCGATATAATTCTCCACAGTTCCAATTCCAACTTGCTTCACCCACCACCCGTGTCTCCATGCTCTCCCTTTTATTCCCTCTCCTTGGCTCCAACCTTTGTTGTTTGAACTTCAGGGCCCACTTCCTGTTCCCTGTCCTTCTCTCTCTGGGCATTGGCTACTTCCTCCCTCTCCATCTCATGTAAGTACATCTCCTTTCTTAAATAAACACTTTGGTGGAAGCTGCAGTTAAAATAAAATTTATTTGTGTTTATTATTTGATTTATAGATGGCCCCAATTTTAGGGGCATTGCCAACAACCTGACAAACATAGTTTGATTATAAGATAAATTTCTATTATACAGATTAAGTACAATAAAAATGCTCTGATAAAATTTCTTGTACGAGTTAAATCAATTATTCTAATTTCTAATTTCTTCATCCCCAGTTTGAATTCTGATGGAAGGGCAGTAGGGAAGAGAGGAGATGTTGTTATTTGCTTCTGTGCTTCACCCAAATGTGTGGCGGAACAGCACCATTCTGCAGGCCCACTTGGAACTCTGTGAGCTCTAACAGACCCAGTTGTCTGTGGGTGACTCCTTCCAGCAGGCTGGAGCAAGGGCTGAAAAGGGCATGTTTGGGGTCAGGTATCACAAATGTGATGGAATCAGCAGACCATAGAGCTCTTTGGGAGACATATTTAGAGAGGCTGTCCCTCAGCAGGTCGAATATGGACTCTCCACAGAGCCTGGTGAGGACTCAAGGAGCGATATTTTGTACCAGCTGTAACATCTGGAACAAGGTCAAGAGTAGACCAGGTTTGAGTCCCTTGTTTTGAACTGACTCTCTTGGGGCAGAGCTATACCATGTCTGTGTTTCCTGTGTTCTATAAAATCTGCTTGAGTTATTTCATCCCAACTCTGGACCAAATTCTGTTGTGACATGTATTTTCAGAAAATACGATGCTAATTTATTGCTACAAAAATTGTGTTAAAAATGAACATGTTACAGCAGGAAAAAATTGAGGCCAAGAAACAGAAAATGCAGTAAATAGTTTCTAAAAATCCCAGGGCGAATTCACATATGGGAGAAATTTCAGTCTACATAGGAATTTTCCAGTTTAAATTGCAGGGATAAAACCATACAACACTATCCTGCCTTTCTCCGTATTCTCAGTTGCTTGAGAGCCAGCTTGGTGTCCTGGTAAAGATGCAGGTTCTAATCTGGTGAGCCGGCTTTGGTTCCCCACTCCTCCCGCAAATGCAGCATATAAGAATTTTTCTGTAATATGAGGGCTCTCTCAGCCTCACCTCCCTCAGAGTGTGTCTGTATGCTGCTTTGAGGCTCCTTTGGGTAGAGAAAAGGGGCCTATAAGAACCAACTCTTCTTCTTCAGTAATATCAGGGCTCTCTCAGCCTCACCTCCCTCACAGAGTGACTATTGTGGGGAGAGGAAGGAAGGGCAATTGTAAGCTGCTTTGAGACTCTGGTAGGGAAAAGCAGGATATAAAAACCAACTCTTCTTCTTCTTCTTCTTCTTCGTCCTCCGCCTCCTCCTTTCTTCTCCACCTCCTCCTCACCAGCACCTACAGCAAGTCATATTGGTTTTCCAGAGTGCTCTTTAGCTGATCTATCTGAAAATTTTGTATATGACATCCAGTTTTTTTTTGTTTTTGTTGCTGCTATAATTCCTATTGGGACTTGAGATTCCTATTGACATTGAGTACCAGCACCTGGTGGAGGGGGGGGGGGCAGGGAATCTCTTATCTGCCACAGAAACGGAGAGTGAACCCTAGGAATGGTACAGTGGGATCTGTAGAAGACAACTATGAGAGAAATATGTGGAGAAGAAGAAGAAGAAGAAGAAGAAGAAGAAGAAGAAGAAGAAGAAGAAGAAAATGCTGTACATCTGAAGAATGTGGATAGTTCACTGCAGAACTGGATTAGAAAGGCTGACAGAAACATTCAAAATCTATGAATAGCTCAATGTTAGGAAAATTGTCCTTTGCAAAGGCTCAGTATTCACATTTTCATTTAAATTTATCATATAGTTCAGACACAATTTTGTTTCCTACTATGGTAGAATATAATTAACCATAGAAAACTTGGATTTAGGCCAGTTTTTCTCTTTGACCATCCAAATAGCCTTCAGAGGAATGAAACTGGCTTGTACCCAAATTCTCCATCATCAAAATGTCAGTAGATCATGATGCTCATTACCATTCTGAAGCTGTGGGATTTTAATTGAATTTCATGTTTCTTTCTATGAAAAGATTAATCACATACTTGGCTAATTGACTAGCTGGCATGGTTTACTGGCTATAAGTAGCTGGATTATCATGAAGTGCATATTGGAAGGCAAAACAAAGAACTTTGATTTGCCTTGGATTTGAGTACTATTTTTAGCACCAGTGTAATTAAAAGATGTCTTGTGGGTTTTTATCTAGGTATTTGAAAAAGAAGAGAGCTGTTTTTATACCCCACTTTTCAATATCTGAAGGAGTTCCAAACTGGCTTATAAACTCCTTTTTCCTCTCCTGAGGTCCTATTTCACCTCTTCTGAAAATGGTAAGGGATTTGGACACCAAGAAGGGAAGGTAGTTTAAACCCATTACTGTGTATCCTTTCCTCTGCAGCCAACGGGAACAGGATCCTGCCCTCCTCCAAATGACAACCTTTCAAATACTTAAAGAGGGCTATCATGTCCCCTCTCAACCTCCTTTTCTCCAGGTTGAACATTCCCAAGTCCCTCAACCTATCTTCATAGGGCTTGGTCCCTTGGCCCCAGATTGTCGCTCTCCACTGCACCCTTTCAATTTTATCTACGTTCTTCTTGAAGTGAGGCCTCCAGAACTGCACACAGTACTCCAGGTGTGGTCTGACCAGTGCCGTATAGAATGGGACTATAACATCCTGTGATTTTGATGTGATGCCCCTGTTGATACAGCCCAAAATGGCATTTGCCTTTTTTACCACTGCATCACACTGCCTGCTCATGTTTAGCTTACAATCCACAAGTACCCCAAGATCTCGTTCACACACAGTGTAACCTAGAAGTGTATTCCCCATCCAGTAGGCATGTTTTTCATTTTTCTGACCCAGATGCAGAACTTTACACTTATCTTTATTAAATCGCATCATGTTCTCATTTGCCCATTTTTCCATTGTGTTCAGATCTCGTTTAACTCTGTCTCTATCTTCTGGAGTATTTGCCAGTCCTCTCAATTTGTTGTCATCTGCAAACTTGATGAGTAGTGCCTCCACCCCCTCATCTAGATCAATAATAAATATGTTAAAAAGTACCAGACCGAGCCCCAAGCCTTGAGGTACCCCACTACTCACCTCTCTCCAGTCTGATGAAACACCATTGACAACAACTCTTTGCGTGTGGCTCTCTAACCAATTCCCTATCCACCTAACTATCTGAAAATCCAGATTGCAGTCCTTCAATTTATCCATCAGAACAATTTATCCATCAGTACCTTCTCAAAAGCTAAAATCCAAGTAAACGACATCAACCGAATTTCCATGATCCAGCAAACCTGTCACTTGGTCAAAAAGGAAACCAGGTTGGTTTGGCAGGACCTGTTGGGGACAAATCCATGCTGACTTCCTTGGATCACCAAATTGTCCTCCAGATGCTTGCAGATCGCTCCCTTTAATATCTGCTCCATTATCTTACCCACAACAGAGGTCACACTCACTGGTCTGTAGTTTCCTGGTTCATCCTTCCTCCCTTTTCGGAAGATCGGAATAACATTTGCTCTCTTCCAGTCCTCCAGGACATCTCCAGAGGCCCTAAAGATGAGGGACAAGGGTTCTGCAAGTTCTCCGGAAAGTTCTTTGAGCACTCTCGGGTGCATTTCATGCGGCCCAGGGGATTTGAACTCATCCAGTGCAGCTAAATGCCTCTCGACAACCTCTCTATCCATGTCAACCTGCCACCCAGACACTACCCTTGGCTACTGCCATCTCTAGATGTGCCTAAACCCTTTGACCTGTGGGAAAAAAAGAGATGTAAAATAGGTGCTGGGCCTTTCTGCTTTCTCTGCATCCTCCGTTAGAGTTTGTCCATCTGCACCCAACAGTGGGCCTATTGCCTCCTTTACTTTACGTTTGCTCCTCACATAACTGAAAAATCTTTTCTTGTTACAGTGGGCTTCCCTGACCAATCTTAGCTCACTCTCAGCTTAGGCTTTTCTGATGATTGATCTACAGTGCCTAGTAACCTGTAGGTACTCTTCTTTAGAGCTCTGTCCTTCCCTCCATTTCCTGAACATTTCCCTTTTCTTTCTTAGTTCCTCTTGAAGTTCTCTGTTCAACCAAATAGGCTTCTTAGAGCTCCAGCAGTGTTTTCGTCTTTCTGGGATAGTCATTGATTGAGTATGCAATAGCTCTTGTTTGAATGCAGCTGATTGGGTCCTCACTAGGACATTTTGGAGGGCCCATATTCAGCTGGTGCGTCGTCATCTGCACTGGTTATCGGGTCTGTTTCCGGGTCAAGTTTAAGGTACTGGTATTAACCTTTAAGGCCATACGCGGCATGGGCCTTGCCTACCTGCGGGACCACTTGGTTGCTTATAACCCCCATAGAGCTCTCCGCTCTGTGGGTATGAATTTACTGGTTATCCCAGGCCCCTGGGACATACGTCTGGCCTTGACCAGGGCCAGGGCCTTTTCAGTCCTGGCCCCGGCCTGGTGGCTGAGGGCCCTGGAAGAGCTGAGGGCCCTGTCAGAGTTACCAGTTTTCCACAGGTCCTGTAAAAGTAGTTTCACAGTCAGAGTAGTTCAGCAGTGGAATTGGCTGCCTAAGGGGGTGGTGAGCTCCTCACTGGCAGTCTTCAAGCAAAGGTTGGATACACACTTTTCTTGGATGCTTTAGGATGCTTAGGGCTGATCCTGTGTTGAGCAGGGGGTTGGACTAGATGGCCTGTATGGCCCCTTCCAACTCTATGATTCTATGATTGTAAGACGAAGCTCTTCCACCGGGCATACGGTTGAGGCCAGGACAGAGTCCCGGGTTTTTCCAACTGGATCCCAAGTTCCACCAGACCGCTCTCACTTGAGGAAGATCAGGACCCCAACCTGAACAAGGTGGAAAGGATTAAATAAGGATATTACTGCCATCTTTGTGATGTTTTATTGTGTACATTGTGTAAATTGGGATTTTATTGTTTTTATAATTTTATTATTATTATTATTATTATTATTATTATTATTATTATTATTATTATTATTATTATATTTATATTTATATTTATATTTATATTTATATTTATATTTATATTTATATTTATACCCCGCCTCCCTCCGAAGGCTCGAGGCGGCTTACATAACCCCGTCCCCTAAAACCATAAAATAACAATAAGATCCGATAAATTTACTATAATGGCAACAACGATGGCTTAATCTGCTCATTTGGTCTACACATCCTCAACTACAGGAAGGGGGTGACACTCTCTACCGCCAGTTTGTGAGGGGGGGGGCTGATCTTCCTTCCGCCCGGCCTCAGTTATAAGCCTGGCGGAAGAGCTCCGTCTTACAGGCCCTGCGGAATGCTGGTAATTCCCGCAGGGCCCTCAGCTCTTCCGGGAGCTCATTCCACCAGGTTGGGGCCAGGACCGAAAAGGCCCTGGCCCTGGTCGAGGCCAGGCGGGCTTCCTTGGGGCCGGGAACGACCAATAGGTTAGCCCCCGCAGAGCGTAAAGCCCTGCAGGGGATATAGGGCGAAAGGCGGTCCCTCATATATGCTGTAAGGGCAGTGTGAGAAGATATATAGGTTGAAGAAGAGTGAGAGCTGTTTGAGTGTTGTCGTTTTTTCGTCGTTTCCCTGCTGGGGTAGTGAGGGTCTACAGCTAATCACATTAGCTGATTTGCATAAGGTGGCAGTTTTGCCTGGGGCTGACTGCTAGCACCACCCTCTGCTGGGTGGAACTTTGTGCTACGAAGGCTCTTGCTCACCAGATTTTGATTCACCCAGAGACGGTCTTGGGTACCAAGAGTGGGCCTGGAGGAACTGAAATGACCCATCCACTTTGCACAGATCGATGCCTGTTTTTCAAAGGGGGCATCTACCCATTGTGTGTCCCTCCTCCACTAAGACATTGAGGATCACTGGGAGAGGAGACCATCAGTACTGGCACCGCGGGCAGCTTTTTGACTTGTCCTGTGGCTGTAATGGCTCTGGTGGCATGATCCTAGGATTTGCTGGCAGGCCTAAGTAATGACTTTCATTTTCCAGTGTGCCACATCCACTGCCACTCAGTTATGCCACAGGGCTCCCTGAAGCATTCCTATGTAGCAACTGATCCCCTGAACAAATTAGCAGGGCTAAGTCATGAAGAGGGGGAGCCCTGTTCTAAGAGTACTGGGACCTGGGGTGGGTGGGTTGAGAAACGTTCATGTGATGAACTTTCCCCATACACACACTGTGAGATAGACTGCGCCACTGAGCTCAAGCCAGGGGAGCCACCACCAAAGGTGAAGATTTCTTCTACGAGTTCACAGAAGATGGGGGAGCTCCAGAAGTACTTGGATAAGAACCTGGCCCGGGGTTTCACTTGGCCCGCCATGTTACATATGGTGGCACCGATGCTGTTTGTCAAGAATTAAGATGGGATGCTCCGGTTGTATCCCTCTTCCGGGTGCTCAATAACATTTCTACTTTGAATGAGTATCTCCTGCTGAATATAAAAGATTTCAGTCAGGCTTCTGGCCTGGACATGGGGTAGAATCAGCACTAGTTGCCCTGACGGACGATCTCCGACGTCAGCTAGACCAAGGAGGGTCAGCGCTGCTCATACTATAAGACCTGTCAGCAGCGATTGATACAGTGGATCATGAGCTCCTAGCTCACCGCCTAGCTGATGCCGGGATACAGGGAACAGCCCTCAAATGGCTGAATTCCTTCCTCCGAGGCCGTGGACAGAGGGTAGTGATAGGACAGAGAGTATCCAACCAGCACCAGCTCACATGTGGAGTCCCTCAAGGAGCTGTCTTCTCTCCTAACTTATTCAACATCTTTATGCGCCCTCTGGCTCAGCTGGTGCGGAGGTCACAAAGCCCAGGTCACAAAGCCCAGGTCACAAAGGTAGCGCAGCTGGCATTTTACGATCTCCGCCAAGCCAAGCTACTAGCGTCCTACCTGGACCCAGTGCACCTAGCCACAGTGATCCATGTGACGGTCACTTCTAGACTAGACTTCTGCAACTCACTCTTCGCAGGCCTACCTTCATCCTTGATCCGGAAACTACTAGTGCAGAATGCTCAAGCCAGGATCCTCACTAAAACATCATGGAGATCCGACATCCTGCCGATACTCCAACAACTCGGCTGGCCCCCAGTTGAATTCCAGATTAAGCTTAAGGTTTTGGTAACCACCTTTAAGGCCATATGTGGTTTGGGCCCAGTGTACTTGAGAGACCACCTTCCTGCCTATACCCCCAAAAGAGCCTTCCGCGCCACCACCTCCAACTAGGTGCAGATCCCTGGCCCCAAAGAAGCACGGCGGACCTCAACAAGGGCCAGAGCCTTTTCAGTCCGGGTCCCCACCCGGTAGAACAAGCTCCCTGAAGAGATCAGAGCCCAGCCAGAACTTCCACAGTTCTGCAGGGCCTGCAAAAGGGAGCTCCTCCACCAGGCATTTGCTTGAGGTCGACTGACTGAGAACATCTCCTGGGCCCCCCCCACAGACACCCTTCCATGACTGAACAAATTTGATCTCCCCAGTTTTGTTGTTATTTATGTTGTGTTATAAATTGTTACTTGGTTGTTATGATGTTGTATTGAAACTTGTATATTATAGATTAAATTATTATAATGTTCCATGTAAAATTACATAATGTCCCAAGTAAACTGCCCAGAGCTGTAAAGAATGGGCGGTATATAAAAAAAAATCTCTTGGGTCAATTGTGTTCGGGTAGGACCTTCACCAAACTTGATCTGCGGGACGCTAACTACAGGGACAGCAGGGACATGAGCACCTTACAGCATTCAGCACTCCCTTGGAAAGTTTGAGTACTTCATTATACCATATGGACGTACTAGAGATGTTCATGAACCTCATAAATGAGGTCTTGCATGATTTATTGTACTAAGGGGTTTACATGGATGATGTTTAGATTTATTCAAGAATGAGGGATAAACATGTACACATGATATGGGATGTGTTGATTAGGCTCCTAGCCAATCATCTCTATGCAAAATTTTCCAAATGTGTTTTCCATAAGGAAAGACTGGATGTTCTGGGTTACCGGGCATCCTTGCAGGGACTAAGTATGTACCCAGCTAGGCTGGAACCTGCCCTGCACTTGGAAGTAACTGCAAAGTTTCTTTATTGTTGATGGGGGCGAAGTGGTGTCCAACCCATCGCAACCCCATGGACAATGATCCTCCAGGCCTTCCTGTCCTCTACCATTCCCCGGAGTCCATTTAAGCTTGCACCTACTGCTTCAGTGACTCCATCCAGCCACCCCATTCTCTGTCATCCCCTTCTTCTTTTGCCCTCGATCGCTCCCAGCATTAGGCTCTTCTCCAGGGAGTCCTTCCTTCTCATGAGGTGGCCAAAGTATTTGAGTTTCATCTTCAGGATCTGGCCTTCTAAGGAGCAGGCAGGGCTGATCTCCTCTAGGACTGACCGGTTTGTTCGCCTTGCAGTCCAAGGGACTCGCAAGTGTCTTCTCCAGCACCGGAGTTCAAAAGCCCCAATTCTTTGACGTTCGGCCTTCCTTATGGTCCAACTTTCACAGCCATACATTGCAACTGGGAAGACCGTAGCCTTGACTAGACGCAAAGTTTCTTAGGCTTTGCTGAATTCTACCATGATTTAATCCCGAATTTTGTTAAAGTAGCCCTCCCTTTACTGATTTACTTAAGACCAAGGGGAAGGAGTGGGGGAGAAGCGACCCAAAGCATGACTTTAGTGGTCCGCTGAGTACCAGTGAGCTTTCAAGGAGCTTAAGCTGCTTTTCACCACCAGACTCCTTCTCTGCCATACTGAACCTGCCCAGCCCTTCATGGTGCAAGTATATTCAAGTAACATATCAATGTGAGCAGTTCTCCTGCAGCGGTGGGAGGATGGGCAGTTTTATCTGTCAAAATAGTTCAACAATATAGAAAGGATCTGGGCTACATGGGAAAAAGAGGCAGTGATAATCAAGTAGCCCCTTATAACCTGCCATCACTGATAGAGGGATATTTGGTGCTGGGGTAGAGGTGGATCTGCTGGTGGTTGATCCCATTCCATGGTCAGACCACTATGCCCAGAAGGCCTCGCTCAAGATACCACCCCTTCCCCGTGTGGGCGGCAAGTGTATTTTAGCCCCATCTGTGGAGACTAATGGATTCAATTGGATTCCTGAATGCTCTGTGGGACTCAATGCCTCCTGGTGACTCGCTGGAGGCGTTAGTGGAGGACTGGCAGTCCTGATTGACTGTCGCTATTGATGAGATCGCTCCCACGTGCCCATTCTGCCCTCACCTTAAACTGCCTCCCTAGTATTCTAGGAAGCTAAGGAAGAGGAAGAGGGAAGTAAGACAGCTAGAGTGATTGTGGAGGTAGTCTCACAAAGAAGTGGCAAAGGCATCTGATTACACACTTATGAGGCTATATGAGAGGGCAGTTACAGCAGCTAAACATGAGTTCTATGCTACCTCAGACAACTGAGAGCACGTGGAGAAAGCTGCTGGGGAGTGCTGCTACTGCTGCTGCTGCTGACCAGGTGAGGCTATTGTGGTGCTGAGTGAGGTGATTGCTAGGTGATTGCTGGGAGGATTAAAAAAGGCTGCTCCTCACCAGAGGCGCGAGACAAAGGGGTTCTTGGCCTAGCAATTAGAATCAGTAGATTATATTTCCCTAGTACTTGCACTGCCTAGAAGTTACAATGGACCTCCAGGACACTCATCCCATCATCTGCAGTGAGTGCGACATGATTGCCTTCCTCCCTGAAGACAAGATGGACTACATCTGCCCCAAGTGTAAGCTAGTAAGACTTTTGGAGGAAAGGATTAGGAACTTAGAAGAGAGGATTATTACTCTGACCCAAATTAAGAGAGGGGAGGAGTTCATAGACCGGAGCTGTGCAACTCAGAATAAAGAGATACAACCAGTCTTGAACAGGATAAGGGGATTGACCTCATTATGGAACCTCTGCAGAGAGTTAGGAAAAAGACTCCACGGTGTAGAGCAACCCGGTTCTCGGGGCCTTTGGAGCTCCAAAATAGATTTCAGGGCATTGCAGAGGACGTGCAAGTGTCAACAAGTGTCCCAAAACAAAGTCTAAGACAAAGGGAAGAGGCCACGGGGACAGAAGGAAATGGAGTTGAGGAAAAAAAAAAAGGAGAGTACTGGTAATTGGAGACTCCCTGCTAAGAGGAATGGATCGCCATGTGGCTGGGCCCGACCCCCTAACCCGAGAGGTGTGTTGCTTGCCAGGGGCGAAAATTAAAGATATTTCAGAAAGGCTGCCCAAACTCCTCAAATCTACGGATCGCTACCCATTTGTGATGGTCCATGTGGGAACGAATGACACGTCCCTGAATACCATCGCTCCTATTAAAAAAGACTATCAAGATCTGGGGAGAAAGCTCAATCAAATGGGGGCACAAGTGGTATTCTCTTCAATTTTCCTGTCAAGGGAAGAGGAATGCGTCGGGAGAGGAAGATAATGGAAGTGAATCAGTGGCTGCGTAGTTGGTGCCGGCAGGAGAGATTTGGTTTCTGGGACCATGGGATAGGCTTTCTTGAGGAAGGCCTACTAGCACCTGATGGACTGCACTTATCGAAACTGGGGAAGAATGTGTTTGGCAGGAACCTGGGGAAATTCATCAGAAGAGCTTTAAACTGAAGCCACAAGGGGAAGGAGACATTCAATATAGGGAGTGTAAGGAAGGAGACCGATCAGGGGCAGCTCAGCCAGGAAGGCCAGCTCATAGGGAACCAAAAGTCCAAGGATTCAGATGCCTTTATACTAACGCCCGAAGCATGGGCAATAAGAAGGAAGAGCTGAAACTTCTCATGCTGATGGAAAGGTATGATCTAGTAGGCATCACAGAAACGTGGTGGAATGATTCTCATGACTGGAATGTAATAGTGGATGGTTATGAACTGTTCAGAAAAACAGAATAGCTCGAAGAGGTGGAGGAGTGGCACTGTACGTGAGGAAAGGGCTTACCTGTCAGGAAATTCTAATGAAGGAGAGCATATCTACAGTGGAAAGCATCTGGGTGAAAATAAGCGAGGGGAAAACAAACAGTATGCTGGTTGATGTCTGCTACCGACCGCCTGACCGACGAGAGGATGTGGATGCTGCAATTTGTGAGCAGCTTGAGAAAATATCCAAGCGGCAGGACCTTGTCATCATGGGTGACTTCAATTTCCCAGATGTGTGCTGGGAAACAATCTCTGCGAAGCATCCTCAGTCATGCAACTTTCTGACCTGCCTGGCTGACAATTTCATTTATCAAATGATAGATGAACCCACAAGAGGTTCAGCCGTACTGGACTTAATACTGATCAACAGGCAAGAGTTGGTGGATGAGGTGAAGGAGGTGGGGACACTAGGGGGAAGTAACCATGTCCTCATAGAATTCCTTTTGAGATGGGGAGCCAAGGAAGCTTGTAGCCAGAGGCGGATGTTGGATTTTCGTAGGGCAAACTTTAATAAACTCAGAGACATGATGAGTGTCATACCATGGACGAGAATGCTGGAAGGGAAGGGAGCATGTGAAGGGTGGGCGCTACTCAAACAAGAGCTATTGCATGCTCAATCAATAACTATTCCAGAAATACGAAAACACTGCAGGAGCTCTAAGAAGCCTATTTGGATGAACAGAGATCTTCAAGAGGAACTAAGAAAGAAAAGGAAAATGTCCAGGAAATGGAGGGAAGGACAAAGAAGAGCATCTTCAGGTTACTAGGCACTGTAGATCAATCATCATTAAGGCCAAAGCTGAGAGTGAGCTAAGATTGGCCAGGGAAGAAGAAGAAGAAGAAGAAGAAGAAGAAGAAGAAGAAGAAGAAGAAGAAGAAGAAGAAGAAGAGTTGGTTCTTATATGCCGCTTTTTCCTACCCGAAGGAAGCTCAAAGCGGCTTACAGTCACCTTCCCATTCCTCTCCCCACAACAGACACCCTGTGGGGTGGGTGAGGCTGGGAGAGCCCTGATATCACTGCTCGGTCAGAACAGTTTTATCAGTGCCATGGTGAGCCCAACGTCACCCAGCTGGCTGCATGTGGGGGAGTGCAGAATCGAACCCGGCATACCAGATTAGAAGTCCGCACTCCTAACCACTACACCAAACCACTACACCAAAAGCCCATTGTAACAAGAAAATGTATATCTACAGTGAAATACATCTGGGTGAAAAAAAGGGAGGGGGGAAAAAACAGTGTGGTGGTTGGTGTCTTCTACCGACCGCCAGACCAACGAGAGGATGTGGATGCTGCACTTTGTGAGTAGCTTGAGAAAATATCCAAGCGTCATGGATGACTTCAATTTCCCAGATGTGTGCTGGGAAACAAACTCTGCAAAGCGTCCATAGTCATGCAACTTTCTGACCTGCCTGGTTGACTATTTCATTTAACAGATAGGAGATGAATCCTCAAGAGGTTCAGCCATACTGGACTTAATACTGACCAACAGGCAAGAGTTGGTAGATGAGGTGAAGGATGTGGAGACCCTAGGGGGAAGTGACCATGTCCTCATAGAATTCCTTTTGAGATGGGGAGCCAAGGAAGCTTGTAGCCAGACGCGGATGTTGGATTTTCGTAGGGCAAACTTTAATAAACTCAGAGACATGATGAGTGTCATACCATGGACGAGAATGCTGGAAGGGAAAGGAACATGTGAAGGGTGGGCGCTACTCAAATAAGAGCTATTGGATGCTCAATCAATTACTATCCCAGAAAGACGAAAACACTGCAGGAGCTCTAAGAAGCCTATTTGGATGAACAGAGAACTTCAAGAGGAACTAAGAAAGAAAAGGAAAATGTTCATGAAATGGAGGGAAGGACAGAGCTCTAAGGAAGAGTACCTACTGGTTACTAGGCACTGTAGATCAATCATCAGAAAGGCCAAAGCTGAGAGTGAGCTAAAATTGCCCAGGGAAGCCCACTATAACAAGAAGAATATTTCAAGACAAGAAAAGATTTTTCAGTTATGTGAGGAGCAAACGTAAAGTAAAGGAGGCAATAGGCCCACTGTTGGTTACGGATGGACAAACTCTAACGGAGGATGCAGAGAAAGCAGAAAGGCTCAGCGCCTATTTTACATGTGTTTTTTCTCACAGGTCAAAGGGTTTAGGCACATCTAGAGTTGGCCGTAGCCAAGAGATCATAGAATCATAGAGTTGGAAGGGGCCATACAGGCCATCTAGTCCAACCCCCTGCTCAACGCAGGACTAGCCCTAAGCATCCTAAAGCATCCAAGAAAAGTGTGTATCCAACCTTTGCTTGAAGACTTCCAGTGAGGGGGAGCTCATCACCTCCTTAGGCAGCCTATTCCACTGCTGAACTACTCTGACTGTGAAAAACTTTTTCCTGATGTCTAGCCTATATCGTTGTACTTGAAGTTTAAACCTATTACTGCGTGTCCTCTCCTCTGCAGCCAGCAGAAACAGCATCCTGCCCTCCTCCAAGTGACAACCTTTCAAATACTTAAAGAGGGCTATCATGTCCCCTCTCAACCTCCTTTTCTCCAGGCTGAACATTCCCAAGTCCCTCAATCTATCTTCATAGGGCTTGATAATGTCTGGGTGGCAGGTTGACATGGACAGAGAGGTTGTCGAGAGGCATTTAGCTACACTGGATGAGTTCAAATCCCCTGGGCCGGATGAAATGCCCCTGAGAGTGTTCAAAGAACTTTCCAGAGAACTTGCACAACCCTTGTCCATCATCTTCAGGACCACTTTAAGGACTGGAGATGTCCTGGAGGACTGGAAAAGAGCAAACGTTATTGTGATCTTCAAAAAAGGGAGGAAGGATGACCCGGGAAACTACAGACCAGTGAGTCTGACCTCTGTTGTGGGGAAGATAATGGAGCAGATATTAAAGGGAGCGATCTGCAAACACCTGGAGGACAATTTGGTGATCCAAGGAAGTCAGCATGGATTTGTCTCCAACAGGTCCTGCCAGACCAACCTAGTTTCCTTTTTTGACCAAGTAACAGGTTTGCTGGATCGGGGAAATTTGGTGGATGTCATTTACTTGGATTTTAGTAAAGCTTTTGACAAGGTTCCCCATGATGTTCTGATGGATAAGTTGAAGGACTGCAATCTGGATTTTCAGATAGTTAGGTGGGTAGGGAATTGGTTAGAGAACCGCACTCAAAGAGTTGTTGTCAATGGTGTTTCATCAGACTGGAGAGAGGTGAGTAGCAGGGTACCTCAGGGTTCGGTGCTCAGCCCGGTACTTTTTAACATATTTATTAATGATCTAGATGAGGGGGTGGAGGGACTACTCATCAAGTTTGCAGATGACACCAAATTGGGAGGACTGGCAAATACTCCGGAAGATAGAGACAGAGTTCAACGAGATCTGAACACAATGGTTCATCTGGATTTTCAGTTCGGTGGATAGGGAATTGGTTAGAGAACTGCACTCAAAGAGTTGTTGTCAATGGTGTTTCATCAGACTGGAGGGAGGTGAGTAGTGGGGTAACACTGTGCGTGAACGAGACCTTGGGGTACTTTTGGATTGTAAACTAAACATGTGCAGGCAGTGTGATGCAGTGGTAAAAAAGGCAAATGCCATTTTGGGCTGTATCAACAGAGGCATCACATCAAAATCACAAGATGACATATTCCCATTGTATACAGCCCTGGTCAGACCACACCTTGAGTACTTTGTGCAGTTCTGGAGGCCTTACTTCAAGAAGAACGTAGATAAATTGAAAGGGTACATAGGAGAGCGACGAGGATGATCTGGGGCCAAGGGACCAAACCCTATGAAGAGACGTTGAGGGACTTGCCAATGTTCAGCCTGGAGAAATGGATGTTGAGAGGGGACATGATAGCCCTCTTAAAGTGTTTGAAAGGTTGTCATTTGGAGGAGGGCAGGATGCTGTTCCCATTGGGTATAGAGGACAGGACACGCAGTAATGGGTTTAAACTTCAAGTACTACGATATAGGGTAGATATCAGGAAAAAAATTTTCACAGTCAGAGTAGTTCAGCAGTGGAATAGGCTGCCTAAGGAGGTGGTGAGCTCCCCCTCACTGGCAGTCTTCAAGCAAAAGTTGGATACACATTTTTCTTGGATGCTTTAGGATGCTTTGGGCTGATCCTGCGTTGAGTAGGGTGTTGGACTAGATTGCTTGTATGGACCCTTCCAACTCTATGATTCTATCACATACGTAAGCCCAGCCCAATTGTTTAGGGTAGTTCGATCTTTGACTACCCTTGAAAAGGGGCACCAATATTGCAGTCAATTTGCAATTGGTTGTACCCAAAGGGTACAGATCGTACCCAAAGGGTACCTGTTAATGGTTCAGCATCCTCTTGGAGAAGAGTGACAAGTGGAGTACCGAAGGGATCTGTCCTGGGGCCTCTGTTGTTCAACATATTTATAAATGATTTTGATGAAGGTTTAGAGGGGATACTTATAAAATCTGCAGATGATGCTAAATTGGGAGGGGTAGCAAACACAACCAAAGCCAGAATCAGAATACAGGATGATCTTAATAGGCTCGAGAAGCTAAACTGAATAAAATGAAGTTTAATAGGGACAAATGTAAAGTTCTGTATTTAGGTAGGAAAAACCAAATATCTTTAAATACGACAGGGTCCTATTAAATAAAAGAGTAAGGCCACCTGGGGAAGAGTTAGGGTGGGCCCTGTCCAGGATAAATACTCAGAGGGCCCAATCATAATTGGGCCCTCCGAGTGTCCATCCAGGGCCAAGCAGCCAATGGGGAGGCGCGCAAAGTGCCTTCCTATTGGCCCCTCACCAGGACAGACCAAAATTCCATTCACGCAGCCCAGTCTGGCTGCCAGTCTGCTCCTGACCACCACAGGGAGAGGAGATCAGTAGGGCTGCCAAGGGGGATGAGAACAGAGGCTGCGCCAGCCCTTTTTGCCCCAAGGCTGTCCTAACTGTCATGTCCAACTGCAAATTGCCTCAGAACCCTGACAGAGCTGGCAGGAGGTCCCCCCCCCCTTCAGGCCTGCTGTGAAGGAGCCTCTGACAGGCCCTGACTGAGGGGAGGGAGGCCTTTCCAAGAGCAACGCAGGGGAGCCTGAGGGCCTTCCTTTTGAGGGGGGGGACTTTCCCTTTCTGCCAAACAGCTGGCTGACAGGGAGGCCACAGAAAAGCCCCTTCTCACTTAAAATACTGCTCTGGCCGGGGGTTAGACACAGCCAAGCCATGTGTCTTTCTTCTTTGCAACTCTCTGCAGATTTGAGGCCACTGCACAGCGTTATTCTGCAGAGGAAGCTGGCTCTTTTGTCTCCTGTTTCATCTGCACAACAACCCTATGCAGTAGGCCTCAAGTCTTTCAATTCAACAACAACCTGTGTGGGAAGCCTTAAATGTTTCTTCTCTACCACAACCCTGTCCAAAGTAGCTCTTTCTGCCTGGGGAGCTGATCTTTATACTCTGCAGGTGAGCTGTAATTCCAGGAGCTCTCCAGGCCACACCTGTAGGTTGGCTACCCCTGGGTTGGAAATATTCCTAGAGGTTTGGAGGTAGGACTTCAAAATCATACAATGCCTCAGAGTCCAGCCTTCAAAGGAGCCACTTTTGCCTGCAGTTGGTAGGGAGTGGTGCAGGAGTGTCCCTCCTGGGCTATGGGTTATGGCCAGCACTTAACAGCAACTGTTTGTATTCTGGGGCGCAGACAGGCAGACCAGCATCAGTCCTGTGAGTCTGGAAAGTGCAGGAAGATCTAAATAAATATTTACAGCCTGAAACTAAATAGAGAACAAGTAAATGTCTGGAGACACATCGTAACTGAAATAGTAACTGGCAAAGAGTCTCCAGTCTGATTTTCCCTTCACATATCTGAGGACATGGCTCTGGAAAGCTCATCTGTAACCACTATGCCACAATTCCCAAAGGTCAGTCCTCTCCCACAATCAACCAACATTCCACACCACAGGTTCTTGACACCCATATCTCCACACCCATGGCCTCATTTGCCACCATGCCACCACAACCTCCCACACAACACACATGACAACCCCAAGCCCTTACAGACTGGACAACTCCTCCCCTTCCTCTTCCCACTGCCAAGCTCTAGCGCCCGTTGTATTCTTGGAGACAACGGGCTTTGCCCCTAGTACCAATATAAAATGGGGGAGACTTGTCTTGGCAGTAGCATGTGCAAAAAGGATCTAGGAGTCTTAGTAGACCATACATTGAACATGAGTCAGCAGTGTGACTCGGTGGCTAAAAAGGCAAATGGGATTTTGAGCTGTATCAAATGGAGTATTGTGTCCAATCTCGAGAGGTAATGGTACCGCTTTCGTCTGCTCTGGTTCGGCCTCCCTTGGAGTCCTGTATTCAGTTTGGGGCACCCCAGTTGAAGAGGGATGTAGAGAAAGTGGAGCACGTCCAGAGGAGGGCAACAAAGATGGTGAGGGGTTTGAAGACCAAGACGTATGAAGAAAGGTTGGGGAGCTTGGTCTTTTTAGTCTGGAGAAGAGACGACTGAGAGGGGATATGATAACCATCTTCAAGTATTTTAAAGGGTGCCAGATAGAGGATGGAGCAGAGCTGTTCTCTCTTGCCCCGGAGGGACAGACCAGAACCAATGGGATGAAATTAATTCAAAAGAAATTCTGTCTCAACATCCGGAAGAAGTTCCTGACAGTTAGAGCGGTTTCTCAGTGGAATAGGCTTCTTTGGGAGGTGGTGGGTTCTCCATCTTTGGAAATTTTTAAACAGAGTCCGGATAGCCATCTGACGGAGAGGCTGATTCTGTGAAGGCTTAAGGGGTGGCAGGTTACAGTAGATGAGCGATAGGTTTGTGTCCTGCATAGTGCAGGGGGTTGGACTACATGATGCAAGAGGTCCCTTCCAACTCTATTATTCTATGATTCTATTATTGTAATTGGCTGTGAGGCATTAGAGAGCTTTTTCTTGGATAAGTTCTTGTCGCTCTGCTGGGACCTTTTTGCCACCTTTAATACAGAGAGGGAACTAGAAACCTGTTGGCTGATGGATGGGGGGGGGGGAACCTGATGGCTTCAGTAACCAAAGTGGACAAGTTGCTAGGGTCAGTGAGGGCAACCACTTGCCCCTTGAATCCCAGTCTGTCATGGTTGCTCAAACTGGGTGACCAGCAGATAGGAAGCCCTCTGAGAGAGATCATCAACCTCTTCCTACCCATGCAGATGTTCCCTGAGATGCTGAAGTAGGTGGTGGTCCGCCCTCTACTGATGAAGTCATCACTGGACCTGCAGGACCCGGCCAGCTACCACCTGGTTTCATTCCTGGGTCACGTAGTTGAAAGGGCCATGGTGGACCAGCCCCTGTCATACTTAGAGGAAGTTTCAATTCGACCCATACCAGTCAGGCTTCAATCCTGGCCATGCGATGGAGAAGGTGTTAATTGCCTTTGTGCCATCTCTGGCGCCAACTGAATCAGTGCAGTTCAGCCATACCCATTATGCTCAATCTGTTGGCCACGTATGACATGGTCGACCATGAGTTGTTGGCTCACCACCTCGCCAGGGGCAGAATTTGGGGCGCAGCCATTCAGTGACTGTTTTCGTTACTCAGGAACCAGATACAGAGGGTAGTGGTAGGGGATGAATTTTCGCACCCTTATTGACTCCCTTGTGGGGTCCCTCAGGGTGCATTTCTTTCTCCTACACTAATTAACATGCTTATGTACCCTCTGGTGCAGTTGGTCTGGAGTTTTGGGATTGGTTGTCACCAGTATGAGGGTGACACCCAGCTCTATCTCCTTACCGATGGCCACCTGGATTCCTACCCCAGTTACATTTTCCAGATGTCAGAAAGCCATCACTGGACGGTTGGAGCAGAGTAATGAGAAACTCATTTTTTTCCAAGATGGAGGTCCTGTGCTGGGCAGAAAGGTTGCAGGACAGAAAGTACTGTTGCCCACCTTGGCTGAGGAACTTTGACATGATTCTGCATGGAGGCCCAGGTCACGGGAGTAGCCCACACAACATTTTTCCATCTGCACCAGGTGAGGCTATTAGTGCCCTACCTGCCTCCAGACTGCTTGACTATTGCGATCCATGTGATGGTCACCTGCAGATTGGACTTCCGTAACTCGCTCTATGCTGGCCTTGTCCTGCACCTGGTACAGAATGCAACTTCAGCCATCAGCCATTTCACTGATCAGTTTTGCTTCCTCCCTCTTGGAAGCAGGAGGATCCATGGTCTAAAAGTGGCAAACCACAAAAACACCTTGCAGGACTCATATCCAGCCGGTGCTGAGGCAGCTTTATTGGCTGACAGTTCTAACACAGATCCAAGTCCAAGTCTTTATTATTACAGTGCTAGACCAGTAGTCAAATTACAAGATACATAAAAACATCTGGCATTAACAAGATAAAACTAAAATATTATAACATAAAAACATTCTAGCTATAAGAATCATTCTGCTTTTAAAACTCACAAGCATTATCTCAAGCAATTGAGACTATCTCTACCTAAGTTGCTCCGAATCCACCCAGCTCTTCCTTGTTTTGATAGCTCTCCAAGCAAATCTGACCACAACAGAAGTTATTTCTGTGCTTTTGTCTGACAACATGTCTGTGGTTGCCTCTGAGTTGGGATTATTCTGTAGGGAAGGTATACGTTCTCCCCTGAATTGATCATATAGCCTACATTGGAGCACTTTGTTCTGCGGGTGCGAATCTCTTGGGGGTCCCTGGCCCCAAGGAAGTGTGCCTGACCTTAACCAGGGCCAGACCCTTCTTGGTCCTGTCCCCAACCTGGTGGGAAGAGCCTCCTAGGAGAGCTGAGGGCCCTGACAGAACTACCACAGTTCTGCAGTTCCTGCAAAATGGAGCTCTCCCGCCAGGTCTTTGGTTGAGGCCAGCGCTAGTGCTCAAAATATCATGGCCCCTCCTCAGGCTCAATTGTATTACATCTACACCCCCAATCTCTAGGGAGGTCTGCTTGAGGGAGGGGTTTCTAGGCTGCCAATCATTTGTGGTTGTAGGGGGATAAGAGCCCTGGGTATAGTGGGTTTTATGTGGAGATTTTATGGGGGGTGGTTATGTTGGAAGCCGCTGCGAGTCTTCAGAAAGTTGCAGGATATAAGCCTAATAAAATAATGATGATGATGATACTGATCCTGAGGGCACATAAGTGATGGGGGAACAACACCAATATAATTAACCAGTGTTGATTATTTTCCATCCCTAAGTACTTTTCACTGATAATTGACTGGCTCTTTCAAGGCCTTCTGGATATGCTAAGACATATCTTTCTGGAGGTGCTCTGAATTAGAGCTATATGCAAACGTGATTGCAAGGGGAATGGCACTATTGGTAACTGTATGATACAGACCTTATAGCATTTTGTTGGTTTCTGTTCTATTGCATTGATTTTGCCATTTGTAAGTGGATGTTTATTGTGTCTTGAGGGCATTATTGACTCTATTCTATTCTTCTATTTTGTATCAGGATTTCCCCAAAAGTGATAGAGCAATGCCACAGATATTGCTCCCATAGCAGGAAACCTGGCAGCCTTACAGCTGGCACTTCAACAAGTATGCAAAAGTCACCACCAGGAGAGGAGCAAAACATTTTGACTTAATATGTAAACATCTTTATATTTCAGTATAGAAGCTTTTGAGCCCAGAGAACTCCCCAATGGGCAAAATACAAAGATGACACACAATTGTGACAGGGGTCTGTTTTCATGGAAACCCATCCTCTCTGTTGCTGGTTTGGTTGTTGAATGGCAATTCACATAAAGCTAATATGAAATTAAGGCAACAACTGCTTTCTCAGAACATCTGTGACTTTCTCATCAGAAAGCCGTTCCTTATTTCAAAGATGTCTTGGCAGTTGCCCTACTTAGCCACTGATCTGTAGCTGCCATCTGGGGCTTGTGTTTGTTTCTTTCTGACTTTTACTGAAGTCTTAAGTTAGCTCACATCATAATGAAAGGCTTCTTTTCACTTACAGTAGCCCTAAACCAACATTCCAGCCTCATGAGATACCTGAACATGTGCAAATGGAGGCTTCTATTTCATGGAATCAGAGTTGGAAGGGTCCTCCAGGATCATCTCATCCAACCCTGCAGAATGCAGGAAATTTACAGCTACTTGCCCACCCACAGTGACCCCATTTCCATACCCAGATATGTTACCCCAAAAAAACTAGAACCCATGGCCAGTTTGGCCTGGAGGAAATTTGCCTCCTAACCCCTAAGTGGTAATTGGCATTTCCCTGGGCATGGAAGAAAAGGCCAAAACAGCCAAGCACAAAAACAATCCCTTCTGCCCACCCACTCACAATCTGCCTAAGTTCATAGAATCAAAATTTCTGTCAGATGGTTATTTAGCCTCTGCTTTAAAAAAATCCAAAGAAGGAGAACCCACCACCTCCAAAGGAAGCCTGTTTCACTCAGGAACTCTGTCATGAACTTCTTCCAGAAGTTTAGCCAAAAATCCTTTTGAAAATTTCATCCCATTGGCTCTGGTCCTACCCTCTGGGGCAACAGAAAACAACTCTGCTCCAAAATTTCTATAACAGCCCTTCAAGTATTTGAAGATGGTTATTGGATCACCTCTTAGTTGTCTTCTCTCCAGGCTAAACAGACCAAGCTTTTTTTTAACCTTTCCTCATACATTTTGGTCTCCAAACCCCTCACCATTTTTGTTGCCCTCAACTGGCAACTCAAGTGCCAAAAGTATGCAATGTTGGCATGCCAGAAAACAAAAGAGGTATGTGTCTGTGGGGGTGTGTGAGAAATCTTGGCCAAATATAAGGTGACCAGATTGTCCCACTTTTGGAGGGACATCTGGGGGTACCTGGCAAATTGTACTTATGTTGAAATTAAAAAAATATATATTACAATACTATTTTTGCATTCTATGCGTTCTATGAAACTTTCTGTTGCTCCATATAGACCAAATATTTAATCAAGACCCCCCCCCCTCCCGGTCAACAGTTTCCAATTTTACCAATGTTAAAATCTGGTCACCTTAGCCAAATACACAGGGAGAATGCATAGCTCAAGTAGCCAAACCCTGAGACAGGTTGGTTTTCATGGAACATGAAATAATTGTACATCAAACTCACTTATATATATTGAATTGAAACAAATAACAGTGATAATGATAATAGTAACAATGATATAACAATTTAACCGAATGACAAAACAGTTTTGAAGAGTAAAGAGGCAGAGAAAGATGCAACACGGTCATCGTGAATGTCAGAACCCCAAGGTTTCTGCCATGATTTAGTAATGAGTAATTAGCCTATGTGCAACCATTTTGAATGCTATCTGCTTTTTGTAATACTTGTAGAATTAGACTCTGTGCTCCAAGGTCATTCTTGCTGTATGTCATCTCAGTGCGGGCTGGTTTCCCGGCCTTGCACCTGCATTGTCTATGATATTGTGTCTATGGGGGATGCTAGACCTGGGGCCTGGGAAAAGCGGGGAAAGAGGGTTAATAACTGGTGCTTGACTGTCAAGTGCTAAAAGAACTCACAACAAAACTTCTGTAATAAGAAAGCTTTAATGGAAGTTTACTTCAGTCACTATAACTAGCAAAGTCAAATCTAACCTACAATGAAAATGCAAGCCCTTTTCAAGGCAATTCTCCCGCCCAAAACTTGAATGTTCCCAGAGGGAGGGTTCCCTCCTCTCCAGGTGCCAATTTAGGCAATTAGCCAGGGAGTGTTTGCCCAGTCTTGATCCGGCTCGCGTGGGCGGGGGCAACCCCCTCTGTGGCGCTGTCCTCTCCCTGCTCCGGGTCCAGCGCCGTCTCCACATCCTGCAGCTCCATCCCTTGCTCTGTCTCTGTCACCAGCGCCATCGCCACCGTCGCCTCCATCGCCGCCGTCCCCACCGTCTGGCCAGGTGGGGGGCGCCTCTGGCTGGCTGCCGGCTGCCCCGGCACCGAGATCAGCATCCCGGTGCCCTTCGTCCTCCGAGGACAAGGATTCTGCACCACCCCGGGCTCCGCCGGTACCGGCTCCTGCGCCCGCCCCTCCGGAGGGTCCTGCCGCCACCATCTGAACTCTGTGAGTCGAGTGCGCCATGGGCGCGGGAGACATCCTCACACCAGATCACCCAGAGGTTGCCTGCAAATCCCGGAGCAGGCGCCGTGCTGCTCTCCGAGAATCCGGCCCCAATTCTCCGGACACCGAGTTTAGCCAGTCTCCTACACGACTCATCTGGTCCTGTAGGTCTTGGATCTCCAGCGCCGTCGTGGTCCCACGGTCAGGGACCCCCTTGGGGAGTCCTACAGGCCAGTATTCGTCCTCAGTGGGTTTGTCATACTTGGACAGCCGCTGCTGATCCCGATACGTGACGTGCCGCTCCAAGAATTCTGCGTGCCCAGGAGTGAAGCTTACCAAAGCTTTGGCCATCTCGGAGGCACCGCTCAGGCCGAGGGAACCCATTGCCACGAGGTCATCCCCGATGTCGCTCGCGTAGCCGTCCCCCTCGTCCTCCTGGTCACTATAAAAGGTACCTTCTCCCTGCTTACTCATTATGCCGGGAGAAAGGTGTTGTGAGATTTGACTTAATGTCAAGTGCTAAAAGAACTCACAACAAAACTTCTGTAATAAGAAAGCTTTAATGGAAGTTTACTTCAGTCACTATAACTAGCAAAGTCAAATCTAACCTACAATAAAAATGCAAGCCCTTTTCAAGGCAGTTCTCCCGCCCAAAACTTGAATGTTCCCAGAGGGAGGATCCCAGGTGCCAGTTTAGGCATCCAGCCAGGGAGTGTTACATGTGGCGCGTCCTTGGACTGCCTGGCGCCTATTGACAAGATACACTATTATTGTTACAAAAAGCAGAGCTAGCTATAAGGTTCAAAAGACAAGCAGTTCAAAGCGGGCACTACAAATCATGATAACATGGGAACAGCAGAAAGGTTTCGGTTTTAGGCAGACAGCAGAATCAAGGGGCTTGAGTTACATAGAGAGCCCCAGCTGAATACAAAGCATACAAGATACAGACAAGATGGAGGGACCCCTGTTCATGGACAAGTCATGGCAGAGAACAGGTACTGATCCTGACATTGACCTGTGTTAATCAGATTTGGTTTGTGAGTCCTGGGAGAACTGCTTCGAATAAACTTTCACCTTTTCAATACATGAAGTTTTTATTACAAGTCTGTCATCCTGACAGTAAGCCAAATCTCCCCTTATTTCACGGTTGATTACCGGTCTTGCTAATAGCCAGAAGGGCCAACGAGGACAATGTCTTGGTCCCAGATGGAGGAGCTGGGGACGGTGCTGGTGACAGAGCCACTGGAGAAACTATGGGTAGAGCGGGTGGAATGGAGACTCCGACCCGGCCTCATCCTGTTACTCCTACAGCACCGGATGTGCAGCGCCAGGTCTCCTTTTTCGAAGATCGGAGATAGGTTGTTGCCCGAGTGTGCGGATCCCCGTCATGGATTGATATTTCAACAACCAGATATGTGACGGAGCGTTGGGGAAGGAATGTCCCCACTCACTACGATGAAGTGGAACCCTCTGGGTACAACCTGACACGGGCCATCCCAGATGTGAAGACAGCCGCTGCCTTGGAGGTCCTTTGAGATCGAATGGCCACGATGGGGGAATGGATGGTCATGTTGCCGGGATCGCAGGATGCTGAGGTCCAGTGCATCCTGAATGAAATAGGACGGCCCATGCTTTGTCCAGAGGGAGACGTCGCCCAGCTGGCTGGGACAACCACCACTGGAGGACCGCCGTAACCGCTGGTGCTGCCGGCCCTGCAAGAGCAGAGAGCACAACCGCAGCAGCTGGCGGAGCAATTGTCAGGTCCCGTCCAGCCGGGAGTTCCACAGCAACACGGTCCCCCTGCTCAGCCAGCAGCGGGCCTGGAGGGTGATCTCCGCCAGCGTGTGCAACATTTTCAATCTCAGTAGAAATTTCACCAGAGAAATTTGCTCACTTCATGATCCAGCTGCAAGGCTACATGATGGACTCTGATTTTCTGTTCAGATGGCGCAGATCGAGTCCATTTCGTGGGCGTAGACCTGGATGGAGAGGCAGTGGATTGGTACGTGAGGCGCACCTGAGTACCCTGCTGGGTTGGATTCAAATGGCTGGGGAAATTGAAAACCGGATGTGCATTCTAACCTATTTAGATGCCAAAGGCACCGGCGATAAATCGCAAAAGCGATCAGGGGGGAACACGAAAGAGCCCGGTGGCAAAGACCCCCTCACCAGATGCAGCAGAAAGAGCGAGGCAACGAGATAAAAGTTTGTGCCTGGGATACGACAGCCAAGGGCATTTCCTGGCGGAATGTCCTACCAAGAAGACCAAGAAATCCTTGAGCAGCGAGGGATCGTCCCCAACGAAACCCACTTCCATGCCAACCACTCCTCCCGTGGCCGGCGGCAAAACCAGCTGGAAGACAGTTTGGGCTCTCCTGACTCCACTGACAGAAACCCTGGAAACCTCTTCCAGTGAGGGGTCTGAGGAAGATGAGGATTTCCGTGAGCTAGTGGGAAACAGGGCAGACCTGTTGTGAGACAGCCCTGCAGAAAGGTGAGAGACAAGAGAGAACAATTCTGCTCCATTCTCCATATGGCACCCTTTTAAATACTTGAAAATGGTTATCAGATCCCCTCTCTGTCGTCTCCTCTCTAGTTTAAACAGACCAAGCTCCCCCAACCTTTCTTCATACATCTTGGTCTCAAAACCCCTCACCATCTCTGTTGCCCTCCTCTGGATACACTCCAGTTTGTCAACATCCCTCTTCAACTGGGGTTCCCAAAACCAAACACAGCACTCCAAGTGAGGCCGAACCAGAGCAGAGAAAACGGAACACTGGCCTACCTGAAGATTTCTTCTCTTCAGTGGGGCGAAGTCCTCCACACTGGTTAGGTCACGCCTCCAACTGCTCCTTGCAGGGTAATGAGCAAGCCTTCTGGGATCGTGGTAGGCTGACCCCTCCAGGCCTGGAATAGCCAAGCTCCAACCAATAATGTTCTTATCCAACCAACTTGATGAATCATTTAACTTCTTTAATTATTGAACTTAAACATGAACAGCAATATTAACATGAAAACCAACTTTTCATAACATATCTGCTTTTCAACAGTTTTGCTACACAACCTATTGAGGAGGGTAAATATATTGGAGGACTTCGCCCCACTGAAGAGAAGAAACCTTCAGGTAGACCAATGTTTTGTTCTCCTTCAGTGGGGGAAGTCCTCCACACTGGTTATGTAACCAAGCTAAATAGGGTGGGCTTATGTATATCCGTCTTACAGATTCAACCTGCCACCTGTTTCAAGACTCGTCTGCCAAAGATTACCAATTCCTCCTCCTGAGACTCAATTTTGTAATGCCTCACAAAAGTAGTAAAGGAGGACCATGTAGCTGTCCTACAAATCTCCTCAATCGAGGCTCTGGTTCTAAAGGCTGCCGAGGTGGCTGCAGCTCTGGTTGAGTGCGCCGTGATATTCTTTGGACAACTCAACCCTTGTGAATCATAAGCCTGCTTGATACACAGTCTTATCCAATTGCTCACTGTAGACTTTGATACCTTATTACCTATGTTTGTTGTGCCGTAAGCCACAAATAAGGCCTCCGTTAATCTAAATGCCTGAGTTCTTTTGGTATAACATCTCAGTGCCCTTCTGACATCTAATTTGTGCCAGTTCTTTTCTGTCTCCCCTGAAGGGTTTGGAAAAAATGATGGAATCACTATTTGTTGGTTCAAATGAAAACCTGAATTGACTTTTGGCACAAAGGAAGGATCTGTATGTAACAAAACAGACCGTTTACGGAATATACACAGATCTTTGGCAATCGATACGGCACCCAGTTCAGACACCCTTCTTGCTGTTCTAACCGCATTCAAAAAGGCCACTTTCCAAGACAAGTACTTTAATTCTATCGATTTTAGGGGTTCAAATGGACGTCTCGTAAGCGCCTGAAGCACCCTTGAGAGGTTCCATGTTGGAAACCTACGTTGGATAGGTGTAGCTAATTGAGCTGCCCCTTTGAGATATTTTCTTATCAGTTTATTGTTTGCAAGGCCTTTTAGACCTTTGAACTCCAACACTACTAACACTGCTAAGGCTGACACCTGACGTCGCAGCGTATTAGGCTTTAACCCTTTACTTCTACCATCATGTAAGAACTCCAAGATATCTTTATAAGACAGCTTAGTCGGGTCCAAATTGTGGTTCCGTGCCCATTTTTTAAAAGCCAGCCAGGTATAATTATATATTCTCCTGGTTGCTGGACGCCTAGCATGAAACATTACATCCGCAATCTCTTTGGGAATGCCAGACTCTACTAGCGCTTCCCTACCAATTTCCATGCCGCCATTTTTAACCACTGAGGATCTGGGTGCCAAAGTGGTCCCTGGCTTAACAGATCTGGAGTCACTGGCAAGGTCCATGGTTTCTCTACTGATAGTTGTATTAAGTCCGAGAACCATGGTCTCCTTGGCCACCAGGGTGCCAATAGTATTACAGTTGCCTGATCCTCTCTGATTTTGTTCAACACTTTGTTCAACAGTCGAGTTGGGGGAAACACATAGAGAAGCCCCTTCAGCCAGTTCTGGAGAAGAGCGTCTATGCCTTCTGATCCTTTTTCCGGAAACCTGGACATGAATCTGTTCACTTTCTTGTTTTTTGCTGTGGCAAACAGATCCATTATTGGATTTCCAAAGCGAAGGATGATCTGCTGGAACACTTGATTATTGATTGACCACTCTGTCGGATCCACATCCTTGCGGCTCAGCCAATCCGCCATCACATTCTGGGTGCCTTGAAGATGCTGAGCCTTCACTCCTTGGACATGGCTTTCTGCCCGCTGGCATACCATCACTGCCTCCTTGTGTAGCATCAACGCTCTTGTGCCCCCTTGTCGGTTCACATGTGCCTTGGCTATCACGTTGTCTGTTTTGATTAGGACATACTGGTCCTGGAGTAAATCCTGAAAAGCTACCAGCGCCAATCTGATGGCCCTTAACTCCAACAGATTTATGCTGTAGGTGGACTCTGTTTTTGTCCACTTTCCCTGGACCATCTGGTTTCTGCAGTGTGCTCCCCAACCTCTGAGGTTCGCATCCGTGGTCACAATGATTGGCACTGGCTGAATAAATTTCACTCCCTTGGTCAGGTTTGCCTTCAAGCGCCACCAGTTAAAATCCTTTTTCAGTCTCTCTGAGATGAAGATCATTTTGTGTCTTTTCTTGATGATCTGACGTTGAAATTGTAGTAATGTCCATTGTAGTGGTCTGAGGTGTAACCTTGCCCAGGGAACTGTTTCTATGGTTGCTATCAAGAGGCCTAGCAGTTGTGCCTAGAGCATCAAGTCCACTTTTTTTGTCTTGCAAACCTTTGACACCATATCCTTCACCTTCCTCACCCTGTCTGGAGTCAGGAATACCCTGGCTTGTTTGGTGTTGATCAGAGTGCCTAAGTGAATCAGCTCTCTGGATGGTGTCAGATTGCTCTTCTGAAAGTTGATCAAGAACCCATGCTCTTGAAGTGTGCATGCTGTAACCTCTACACTCTTCTGGGTTTCCCTGAGGCTCTCCCCCATCAGCAAAACGTCATCCAAATACAGATAAATATGAACAGCTCTTTGTCGAAGAACTGCAACCAAAGTCACCATCACCTTGGTAAAAACTCTTGGAGAGGAAGAGAGGCCAAAGGGTAAAGCCTTGTATTAGTAATGCTTGTTCCTGAAGGCAAATCTGAGGAATTGTCTGGAAGTTTGATGTATTGGAATGTGTAGATAGGCTTCTTTCAAGTCTAAGGAAGCCATGAAGTCGTTGACCCAAAGCACCTGTAGAATGGAACGAAGGGACTCCATTCTGAACTTCTGTTTTCTGACAAATAGGTTTAGTTCCTTTAAGTTCAGAATTGCCCTCCATTCTCCTGACTTCTTGGGCACAATGAACAGTATAGAATATACGCCCTTGCCCCTCTGAGATGTTGGAACTTCCTCTATCACCCCAATGTCCAGTAAATGTTGAATAGCTTCCTGTACTAAAGAAGCTTTCACTTCCTCTTTCAGCATAGGGGATGACACAAATTTGTGTGGAGGTGTCTGAACAAACTGTATCTTGTAGCCGTGCTCCACAACTGACAGGACCCACTTGTCTGAATTGGACTGCTGCCATGCAGGAAGAAAATTCTGAAGCCGGCCTCCTATTCTGGCGTCATGCTGTAGATTTTTTGGATGCTGTATTTCCATCCCTTTGTTTGTTGGGTTGATACTGGGGTCTCTGGTATCTAGACTGGTATGGGAAAGAATGTCTTCCTCTGAAACTCTCTCTCTGGGTACTTTGAAACTTGTACGAATGAAAGGACTGAAAGGATTTCTTTTTAAATTCCTTGTCCTTCTGAGAAGTTGATGGCATTGGTTTTTTCTTCTCTTTGGTCTCTACTAAGACTTTGTCTAGCGCACTTTCCCCAAAAAGAAGTCTGCCTGAAAATTTTTCCGTTGCCAGATTAGATTTTGATAGAGTATCCACTTTCCAGTGTTTAAGCCAGAGATTACGCCTGGCTACTATATTGGCCCCCTGTGCCCTGGCTGAGAACTGCAATGCATCTTGTGAGGCATCTGCAGCAAATTGGCAGGCTCTTTTGATCTTTATAAGAGCCCTTCTCAACCTTAGGGGGTCTGGCTCTGGATCTTGCAACAAGTCATCAGTCCAGACTACTGCTGCTCTGGCAAAATTAGAAAGAACTGTATCTGATAGCTAAGGAGTTGGCTTCATGAGCTTTCTTTAACACAGTCTCATTTCTTCTGTCTAGAATCATAGAATCATAGAGTTGGAAGGGGCCATACAGGCCATCTAGTCCAACCCCCTGCTCTACGCAGGATCAGCCCTAAGCATCCTAAAGCATCCAAGAAAAGTGTGCATCCAACCTTTGCTTGAAGACTGCCAGTGAGGGGGAGTTCACCACCTCCTTAGGCAGCCTATTCCATTGCTGAACTATTCTGACTGTGAAAATTTTTTTCCTGATATCGAGCCTATATCGTAGTACTTGAAGTTTAAACCCATTACTGCGTGTCCTCTCCTCTGCAGCCAACAGAAACAGCATCCTGCCCTCCTCCAAGTGACAACCTTTCAAATACTTAAAGAGGGCTATCATGTCCCCTCTCAACCTCCTTTTCTCCAGGCTGAACATTCCCAAGTACTTTAACCTATCTTCATAGGGCTTGGTCCCCTGGCCCCAGATCATCTTCGTCGCTCTCCTCTGTATCCTTTCAATTTTATCTATGTCCTTCTTGAAGTGAGGTCTCCAGAACTGTACACAGTACTCCAGGTGTGGTCTGACCAGTGCTGTATACAATGGGACATCTTGTGATTTTGATACAGCCCAAAATGGCATTCACCTTTTTTACCGCTGCATCACACTGCCTGCTCACGTTTAGTTTACAATCCACAAGTACCCAAGGTCTCGTTCACATACAGTGTTACCTAGAAGCGTATCCCTCATCCAGTAGGCATGTTTTTCATTTTTCTGACCCAGATGCAGAACTTTACACTTATCTTTATTAAATTGCATCTTGTTCTCATTTGCCCATTTTTCCATTGTGTTCAGATCTCATTGAACTCTGTCTCTATCTTCCGGAGTATTTGCCAGTCCTACCAATTTGGTGTCATCTGCAAACTTGATGAGTAGTCCCTCCACCCCCTCATCTAGATCATTAATAAATATGTTAAAAAGTACTGAGCTGAGCACCGAGCCCTGAGGTACCCCGCTACTCACCTCTCTCCAGTCTGATGAAACACCATTGACAACAACTCTTTGAGTGCGGTTCTCTAACCAATTCCCTACCCACCTAACTATCTGAAAATCCAGATTGCAGTCCTTCAACTTATCCATCAGAACATCATGGGGAACCTTGTCAAAAGCTTTACTAAAATCCAAGTAAATGACATCCACCAAATTTCCCCGATCCAGCAAACCTGTTACTTGGTCAAAAAAGGAAACTAGGTTGGTCTGGCAGGACCTGTTGGAGACAAATCCATGCTGACTTCCTTGGATCACCAAACTGTCCTCCAGATGTTTGCAGATCGCTCCCTTTAATATCTGCTCCATTATCTTCCCCACAACAGAGGTCAGACTCACTGGTTACTGCCATCTCTAGATGTGCCTAAACCCTTTGACCTGTGGGAAAAAACAGATGTAAAATAGGCACTAAGCCTTTCTGCTTTCTCTGCATCTTCTGTTAGAGTTTGTCCATCCGCACCCAACAGTGGGCCTATTGCCTCCTTTACTTTACGTTTGCTCCTCACATAACTGAAAAATCTTTTCTTGTTACAATGGGCTTCCGTGGCCAATCTTAGCTCACTCTCAGCTTTGGCCTTTCTGATGATTCTGATGATCCTTTAGGACGTTATCTCCATCTTTGGTTAGTACTACTCCTGATAACATAGCCACTACAGGAGCATCGGCCAGTGGTATTTTTAGATCCTGCATGGTTTCATCTGGAAGCATATAAAATCCTTTGGCTACAGAATGCAAGGATATCCCACTACCAGGAATTGCCCATTCAGCTCTCATGACATCTTCAAAGTCATCAGTCAATGGGCATACTGTGAGCTTATTGGGGGGCTTCTTGAAACCTCTTGCATCCAAGTTAGCTGATCTCCTGGTTTTCCCTGAGGCCGAACTGGTCACAATCTCCTCCTCATAACTGAGACTTTTAGTGACCTTTTTCAAAAGTCTTTGAAAATGTTCTGCTTGAAAAAGTCTGGAGGAGACTTCTTTGCAGTCAGAATCTGTCCCTGACCATTCCCCATCCTCTTTGTCTGAAGCCACTGTAACTGATGTAGCTGCTGACTGAAGATCCTCCCTTTCTGCCTCTGAATGTTGAAAGGTATGTCTGCCCCTTGTGTGAAGTCTCTTTGGTCTCCTGCTAGAGGAAGAGGCTGCTCTCCTAGATCTTAAAGAGGATCTTTTTCTCTTTCTGGATCCCCTGCTCCCTCTAGTGGATGAGGAATCCGTATCTTCACTTGGGCATGGGGAGGAACTGGACTCCCTCCGTCTATTTTGGGAGGGTGGGAGGGACTTTTCTTGCACCCTGGCTGCAGTCTGGGCTTGTGGAGGAGCAGCTAATGACTGTGGAATCCACAAAGTCTGCCATTGTTCCCCCCCCCCCCACTCTGCCAGTGAGTGTGCTAAAATAGTGGGGGGAAACGGCGTGCTGGTGTTATCTGCAGTCACCACATGTTCTGCTCTAGCAAGGGAGGTTTGTAGAAAGAGGAGTCCCACTGCCCCACCTCCCAGCCACAGTTCCTGTTACAAACACATTACCAGCCTGCTCTTGTAATCTCTCAGTGCTTGTCCCGGGTGCGGCTGTATTCTGCCCGGGGGCGTCGCGTCTCTCAGGCAGAGGAGATGCGGTCGCCTCCGACCGGGCGATTTCTTCCCCTCCCCGCTCAGCCAGAATGGGGGTGAGGGAATTCTCTGGCTGCAAGCCTGCAGACGCAGCTGGAGAAGATGAAAGCTGCTTCCCTGAATTCAGCATAGCCGACCGTTTCTGGGCTTTTGTAGCCTCTTTCACCTCCAATTGATTTGATCTTTCCTTCCTTCTAGATTCTGCCCCCGAGGCAGTTTTCCTCTTAGCGGAGGTATTTTGCATATTCTGTTTGCTTTTTGTTTTGCAGATCAAGGAGCTCAGCTTCTAAGATCCCTACTCGGAGCTTGCAGGGCACAGGACTGGAGGGGTCAGCCTACCACTTTCCCAGAAGGCTTGCTAATTTGCATTACCCTGCAAGGAGCAGTTGGACCTAACCAGTGTAGAGGACTTCCCCTACTGAAGGAGAAGCGGTACCATCACCTCCCGTGATCTGGACACGATACTCCGTTTGATAGAGCCCAAAATCCCATTTGCCTTTTTAGCCAGTGAGTCACACTGCTGACTCATGTTCAATGTATGGTCTACTAAGACTCCTAGATCCTTTTCACACATGCTACCACCAAGACAAGTCTCCCCCATCTTATATTTATGTATTTGGTTTTTCCTACCTAAATGCAGAACTTTACATTTGTCCCTATTATACTTCATTTTATACAGTTTAGCCCACTTCTCGAGCCCATCAAGATCATCCTGTATTTTGCTGCTGTCTTCAGTTGTGTTTGCTACCCCTCCCAGTTTAGTATCATCTGCAGATTTAATAAGTATCCCCTCTAATCCCTCATCCAAATTTGATGAACAACACAGGCCACAGGACAGATCCTTGGGGTACTCCACTTGTCAAACTTTTCCAAGAAGGTGCTGAACCATTAACAAGTAACCTCTGGGTACGATTTGTCAACCAGTTATTGATCCACCTGACAGAATTAGGATCCATACCGCATTTTACCAACTTGTGAACAAGAATATCATGTGGAACCTTATCAAAAGCTTTACTAAAATCCAGATAAACTATGTCCACGGCATTCCCCTGATCCAGCAAGGTAGTCACTTTCCCAAAAAAAGAGATAAGGTTGGTCTGACATTTTGTTCTTGCAAAATTCATGCTGAGTCATAGAAATCACAGCTCTCAGTTCCAGCTGCTCAAGGACCGACTGTTTGATTATTTGTTCCAAAATTTTGCCAGCTACAGATGTTGGGTCGATAATTACCCGGATTCTCCTTTTTCCCTTTCTTGAAGATGGGGACAACATTTGCTTGCCTCCAATAGTCTGGCACGTCACATGTTTTCCAAGTGGTATCAAAAATAATGGACAGAGGTTCAGAGATGACATCTGCAAGTTCTTTTAGTACCCTTGGATGCAGTTCATATCGCCTGGAAGGAATCCCCAATTACCAGTACCCATTTCTTCGTACCCTTGGGAGCAGAACTAAATCTCTTCCTTGTGGGGCACTTTGAAGTGTTTTCTGAGCTTTGTGGGGTCGGTGGGGGAGAAGACCTAGAACTCTCACCTGTGGGGGCCTGTGACTTTTTTCCTGGTCTACGTTGGGGCTTGTTCTTCATGGGGGATTGCACATGCTCCTTTGTTCCTGAATCAACCTCTTCAGGCAGATCTTGGAACCGATGGCTGAGCATCAGTGGGTCAGATCTTCTCCTCATTCTTCTACTCCTATGTGTAACATTCTTCCAGTTATTGCCCTCTGTATTAGGTGTTCCTGATTTTGTTTTGATAGATTTCCCTCCTCCTGCAGTGTAATCAATCGTTTCTCTAATCCCTGGACCTTCTCCTCCAGCAGAGCCATTAATTTGCAGTTGCTGCATTTGTAAAAATTGTCCCCCCGAGGTAAAAAGAGAAACATTCCGCAGATGGTACATGTCACTACGTAATCTTCTTCAGTTTTCATGCCACTTTGATTCATGTGAACTGCTCCACAAAGAGTCCTACACTTTGCTGAAAACTTCGGCTTGATCCTCAGTCAAAAAACCAACAGCCATGAGTCCTTTAGCTCTTGCTCTTGGCTCCTTACAGAGTATCTGGTTTAATCCAGACCCAAAGAGCCCTTTGGGTTTTGTTTGTATTGCACGAGTCAAAGGCGCATGCCTCTGGCAAGCAAGAGCCTTTTATAGCACAAAGGCCTACTCAGCAGAGAGTGGAGCTAGCAGTCAGCTCCTGAGTCAGCTCCTGAGATAATGCTCTCCTTCCCCCAGCTCCTCCAAAGACTGGTTCCTCTGGCAAGCAAGAGACTTTTATAGCACAAAGGCCTACTCAGCAGAGAGTGGAGCTAGCAGTCAGCTCCTGAGTCAGCTCCTGAGATAATGCTCTCCTTTTCCCAGCTTCTCCAATCACTGCCTTCCTCTGGCAAGCAAGAGCCTTTTATAGCGCTGGACATTTCGGTTTTGTGAAAACCCTACACCAAGATAGACTCCACTATTGGTGGCTGTCACTTTGGGGAAATGTGGAAACATATTTGAAAGGATGTCCCGTCTGCATTATGGCAAAAAACCCTGGGGGCAAGCCCAAGGGATAGTTGCAGCCACTCCCTACTCCTGAGGCCTACCGGAGGAAGATTCCTGTGGACTTTATCACCAATGTTCCTTCCAGCCATGGGAAAACGTGGTATGGGTAGTGGCGGGTGTTTTTTCCAAACAAGCCCATTTTATTCTATGTGCCAGCATGCACTTGACCACGAAGTTAGCAACCCTTTTCATTGAGAAGGTGTACAAACTTCATGGGTTGCCAGTCGGATGTTTATCGGACCACAGTTCGTTGACAAATTCTGGTGGGAGTTATTGAAATTGTTGGGAATTGAGCAAACAGTCATCCCTCAGGGTATCATCCCGAGTCAAATGGCCAGACTGAGAAAATCAAGTGTTGGAGCAGTACTTGAAGTGTTTTACAAACTATCAACAGTCAGATTGGGTATCCCTCCTCCCCTTGGTAGAATTTGCTTACAACAATGGGGTGCATTCATCTACATCAGTGGTCCCCAACCTTTTTATCACCAGGGACTGGTCAACGCTTGACAATTTTACTAAGGCCTCGGGGGGGGGGGGTAGTGTTTTGCTTAGGGACATTGCCACTTCCTGAGCCCCTGTTCCACTTGCTTTCCCACTGGTGCCCCTGACTTCTCACCATGCACTAGGTGGTGCTGCCAGCAGCAGCTGTGCAGTGCCACGCTGAGGGGGAGCCCCAGCCATGGCGGCTGCTGGAGAGCACCAATGGTGAACTGGTGGCAGAGTGGCAGGGCAGCCCCTGTGGCAGCAGCCGGGGAGGAGGATGAGGAGGAGCTGTGGCCCGGTACCAACTGATCTACAGACCGGTACCGGTCTACGAACTGGGGGTTGAGGACCACTGGTCTACAGGACTGTCCCCATTCAAGGTGGTTTATGGCATGGACTTGTTGGCAGTGCCCACATGGACTCTGATGCTCCCCAGTGATTCAGTTGATGCACTAGTGGAAGGTAGGCATTGCAATCTTTCCAAGGCCATTAACAAATTCACTCCCTGATGCCTTTCTTGCCCCCATCCCAAGTGGTATAAATCAAAGCTGCATGAAGCAAAACAGTAACTGAGATGGCTAAACTGAGTTTGGCTTCAACAAAGTGCTTATGAATGCTTATAAGATGGCTGTAAAAGCCACAGAAAAGAACTACATTGAGACCTCTATGCTTCCACTAGGTCACACAAGGCCTAATTGGATGAACAGAAAATTTCAGGAGAAGGCTTATCTTCACTGCTGGTTAGAAGCACTGCTCCCCACATGGAACATGAAACATGCTAGTGGCTAAATTAAGAGATGTGGTTAACCACAGGTTGTAAGAAGATTTTCAAAAACATTGGGATGAATATCTGAAATATTTATAAAACTTTATTTCTGTAACTCTTTGTAACTTTTCTGAACTATTGTTAAGAAAATCAAAAATTATTTAAAAAAAAGAAATTTCAGGAGGAGCTAAGAAAGAAAAAGGAAATGTTCAAGAAAAGGACAGACCTCTAAAGAAGAGTATCTGCAGGTCACGAGGGAAGCCCACTAGAACAAGGAAAATTATTACATATATGTGAGAGCAAACATGGCAATAGGCCCACTGCTGGGTGAAGATGGAGAGATACTGATAGAAGACAGTGAGAAGGCAGAAAGGCTCAGTACGTATTTTGCCTCTGTTCTCCCAAAAGAATATGGACACATCTAGGGATGGTCGTAGGCAAGGTATAGTCTTGGTAGCAGGTTGACATGGACAGAGAGATTGTCAAGAAGCACCTGGCTACATTGGATGAATTCAAATAAACTGAGCCAGATGGTGTGCACCCAAGAGTGTTCAAAGAACTTTCTAGAGATCTTGTGAAATCCTTGTCCAACATCTTTAGGACCTCTTGGAGGACTGGAGAGGTGTCCAAAGACTGGAGGAGAATGAACATTATCCCAATCTTCAAAAAAGTGAGGAGAGGCGACCTGGGAAACTACAGGCCAGTGAGACTGCCCTCAATTGTAGGGAAGATAATAGAGCAGATTTTAAAGGGGACGATCTGCAATCATCTGAAGAACAATTTGTTGATCCAGAGAAGTCAACACAGATTTGATTTCAAGGGAGGAAGGATGACCCGGGAAACTACAGACCAGTGAGTCTGACCTCTGTTGTGGGGAAGATAATGGAGCAGATATTAAAGGGAGCGATCTGCAAACATCTGGAGGACAATTTGGTGATCCAAGGAAGTCAGCATGGATTTGTCTCCAACAGGTCCTGCCAGACCAACCTAGTTTCCTTTTTTGACCAAGTAACAGGTTTGCTGGATCGGGGAAATTTGGTTGATGTCATTTACTTGGATTTTAGTAAAGCTTTTGACAAGGTTCCCCATGATGTTCTGATGGATAAGTTGAAGGACTGCAATCTGGATTTTCAGATCGTTAGGTGGATAGGGAATTGGTTAGAGAACCGCACTCAAAGAGTTGTTGTCAATGGTGTTTCATCAGACTGGAGAGAGGTGAGTAGCGGGGTACCTCAGGGTTCGGTGCTCGGCCCGGTACTTTTTAACATATTTATTAATGATCTAGATGAGGGGGTGGAGGGACTACTCATCAAGTTTGCAGATGACACCAAATTGGGAGGACTGGCAAATACTCCGGAAGATAGAGACAGAGTTCAACGAGATCTGAACACAATGGAAAAATGGGCAAATGAGAACAAGATGCAATTTAATAAAGATAAGTGTAAAGTTCTGCATCTGGGTCAGAAAAATGAAAAGCATGCCTACTGGATGGGGGATACGCTTCTAGGTAGCACTGTGTGTGAACGAGACCTTGGGGTACTTGTGGATTGTAAACTAAACATGAGCAGGCAGTGTGATGCAGCGGTAAAAAAGGCAAATGCCATTTTGGGCTGTATCAACAGAGGCATCACATCAAAATCACAAGATGTCATAGTCCCATTGTATACGGCACTGGTCAGACCACACCTGGAGTACTGTGTGCAGTTCTGGAGGCCTCACTTCAAGAAGGACATCGATAAAATTGAAAGGGTACAGAGGAGAGCGACGAAGATGATCTGGGGCCAAGGGACCAAGCCCTATGAAGATAGGTTGAGGGACTTGGGAATGTTCAGCCTGGAGAAAAGGAGGTTGAGAGGGGACATGATAGCCCTCTTTAAGTATTTGAAAGGTTGTCACTTGGAGGAGGGCAGGATGCTGTTTCTGCTGGCTGCAGAGGAAAGGACACGCAGTAATGGGTTTAAACTTCAAGTACAACGATATAGGCTAGATATCAGGAAAAAGTTTTTCTCAGTCAGAGTCGTTCAGCAGTGGAATAGGCTGCCTAAGGAGGTGGTGAGTGCCCCCTCACTGGAAGTCTTCAAGCAAAGGTTGGATACACACTTTTCTTGGATGCTTTAGGATGCTTAGGGCTAATCCTGCGTTGAGCAGGGGGTTGGACTAGATGGCCTGTATGGCCCCTTCCAACTCTATGATTCTATGATTCTATGATTCTATGATTCAACACCTCTCGCAAGACCAAGCTGGTTTCCTTCTTTGACCGAGTGATGGGCTTATTAGATCATGGAAACTCAGTGAAGTTTTCTACCTGGATTTCACTAAGGCTTTTGAAAGGTTCCCCATGATGTTTCACTAAGGCTTTTGAAAGGTTCCCTAAGGTTCCCCATGATGTTCTGATGGGTAAACTGGAGGCCTGTAGACTGAATATTCAGATGGTTAGGTGGACAGGGAACTGGCTAGAATATCGCACCCAAAGAGTAGTTGTCAGTGGTATTTCATCAGAGCAGAGGGAGGTGAACAGCAGAGGGAATGGTGGGCTAAATAAATATGTCATAGTCCCATCAAATACCGCAATGATCAGATCCCACCAGGAGTTCTGTGTGCAGTTCTTGATGCCTCACTTCAACAAGGATGTGGGCAAAATTGAGAGGGTTCAAAGGAGAGCAACGAAAATGATCTGGGGCCTGGGGGGCCAAGCCTTATGCGGAAGGGCTGAGGGACTTGAGAATGTTCAGCTTGAAGAAGAGGAGGTTGAGAGGGGACATGATTATTGTCTTTATGTATTTGAAAAGTTGTCACTTAGAGAAGGGCAGGGAGTGAATCCTGCTGGCAGCAGAGGAATGGGTTTGAACTATATGAACGATATTAGCTAGATCGCAGCAATCTGGCTGTGACATCTGTCATTCCATTGATCACCAGGGTTGATTTGGCTGATCTGGCTGGCTAGACAGGTGTCCCTTACCTCCCTCACCACTCCCTGTGCATCATTCCCGAAGCTGTGCACTCAGTGGAAGAGAACAGCTATCCCAAATAGGAGTGTACTGTTCTTCAATCAAGGGTGTACAATATCAGTTAGATATCAGGGGGGAAAGAATCAGACATGCTCCACTGGCTACTTAAGTTTGCATCACTTCTTGAGCTTATTGCATAACAATGACAGTTCTGTTTCACTGAACAGTTCACACAATGAGTCCCATGAAATTCATGGTAACATATGAAAGATTTTGTGCAAATTCACTGCAAAGATATTAGAAATTATGGCTGGGGAGCCCTTTGTTGTTCTAATATGCTTCTTTTCCATATGAAAGGATTTGCAAGAGTGTCAGTGTGGTCTCCAGATGTGGCCAACAATAGATATGTGTGAAGGGATTTCTCATGTTTCAAATGCTCCATGAAAACAAGATTGAATTACCACAGTCATAAAATATAAATGCAGATTTTATGCTTTTTGCTCTCCCCCACCCATCATCTGGAGGCTCTTCAATTTCCGAAGAAGCTAGAAATGTGCAGATAACTCAGGTTATGTAAAATCATAATTCTATTAAGAAAGGCATATCTTTCACTAGTATTTGTAAGGTTTTTGATACTTGTCTTCTGCACATGCATCTTTGCTAGACCCAATGATGTGAGCATTTTGGAGTAGCCAAACACTCAACTTAGAATATGTAAATTTACTTCAAAGTTTGATAAATGGCAAAAATGTGGTTTTAACACACTGATACCACCACTACTAATAACATCAGATATAAGAATAAGGGGCCCCCTCCGGGAGATAATCAACCTTTCTCTCACAACAGGAGACTTCCCAGAGGGACTAAAAGAGGCAGTGGCATGCCCACTACTAAAAAAACCATCTCTGGACCCGCAAGAGCCCGGCAACTATCCCTCTGTCTCACACTTAGTGTTTCTGGGGGAGATGGTGGAAAGGGCTGTTGCAGACCAAAGTTCCTGGAAGAAACTTCAGTCCTAGACCCATCTCAGTCAGGTTTCCAGCCTGACCATGGGGTAGGGACAGCACTAGTCACCCTGACTGACGACCTGATGGAGGCAAGTTGGCGCTGCTGGTACTACTAGTTTTCTCAGCAGCATGAGCTCCTAGTTTGCCACCTCATCGATGACAGAATACAAGGGACAGCCTTTCAATGACTGATCTCCTTCCACCAGGGTCGTGGACAGAGGGTAGCAATAGGAGAGCTAATCAAACTCTTATGCAGAGTCCCGCAAGGAGCAGACCTTTCTCCAATCCTATTTAATACCTTCATGAGCCCTCTTGCGCAGCTGGTATTGAGGTCCAGGCTGGGTTGTCATCAATACGCGGACAACACCCAGATCTTCTTCCTGATGGATGACTGCCCTGACTCTCCCCCAGAAGCACTAGCCAGCTGCCTGGAAACAGTGACGAAATGGCTCAGAGTCGTCTGAAGCTCAATCCTTCAAAGAGGGAGGTCCTATGACTAGGCAGGAAAGGTCCATATGAGAAGCACATATGCCCAACCAGGTGTGCAAGGGTTCTCCCCAAAATAATGTTTCATCCCTTGTGAGGTGCACGCTTTCTCCTGATAGTAGCCCCTCATATTGACTTCATAGACGATGATCCAGAAATCCAAACCTTTCCGTAGCCAGTCATTTGCTTGCATGATTTCTCTCTCTCTCTTCCTATGCCCCGGCCACTCACAGGAAGGACTGATGAAAGCACAACCTGTGCTCCCAGGTCCTTTACCTTTCCCCCCAGATCCACAAAGTCTTTCTTAATATGTTCCATACTCTGCTGGGTAGTATTATTTGTTCCTACATGGATGAGAAGGAAGGGATCGTTCTTATTTCATGTAAATCGCCCTGAGCATTCAGGGAGAGTGGTATACAAATACAATAATAAACAAATGCCACTATTATTTCCTATTCCTTTTATTTTTACCCAAAGACTCTCAGCTGAACTCTCATGCTCAGACACATATACTTCCTCATACACATATATATTAACATATAGTGTTACTCCTCCACCCTTTGTTTCTTTGTTCCTTTTAAATCAGTTGAACCTTTTAATCCTATTCCAGTTGTGAGAGTTATCCCACCAGGTTTCTGTAACACCTATTAGATCATAGCCCCTTTTGTTTATTACAACTTCTAGTTTATGCTGCTTGTTTCCCATTCTCTGCGCAATACTTTAGAGACATCGTAATCCCTCATATAATACTCCAGACTTTTCGTTTCTGAACTTTCCTGAAAGTTAATAATTCCCTGCATATGTGCCTTTAAATCTTTTAAATCTATAGTGTTCCCTCTACAGTTATCATCATCGAACTAAGCTTTGAACGTATGTCTCGGTGCCCAATGTATGAGATTGTCCCTTTTTCTCTCAGAGACACCCACAAAGTAGCCCTATAGTAATTGTGCCTCACTCAGATACTGCACAGAGCTACTGAGGTTGGGGTCACAAACACTGCTTCATGCAAACCATTGAGTAATATCCTAAAACAGCAGTCCGCAACCTTTCTTCGGCCGCTGACTGCTGTGACGGGGTGGGGGGAGAGGGCGACCCGGACCCCGCACACACGCAGCAGCCCTGGCGTAAAATGCATGTGCGGATGTGCCGCAGATGCGCATTTGCATCCGGTGAGGTGCAAAAGTGCGCACGGCAGTGCTGTGCATGCATGTACGCGCAAAACTGCCACGTGTGTGCGTTTGCAGTCTCGCCTGACGCAAACGTGCATGCGCAGCAAGTCCTAGCATGTGCGTTTGCGCCACTGGCATGCCGGTTTAGTGGACTAAACTGAATAAAATGAAGTTCAATAGGGACAAATGTAAAGTTCTGCATTTAGGTAGGAAAAACCAGATACACCAATATAAGATGGGGAAGACTTGTCTTGGCAGTAGCATGTGCGAAAAGGATCTAGGAGTCGTAGTAGACCATACATTGAACATGAGTCAGCAGTGTGACTCACTGGCTAAAAAGGAAAATGGGATTTTGGGCTGTATCAAACGGAGTATCGTGTCCAGATCACGGGAGGTGATGGTACCACTTTACTCTGCTCTGGTTCGGCCTTACTTGGAGTACTGTGTTAAGTTTTGGGCACCCCAGTTGAAGAGGGATGTTGACAAACTGGAATGTGTCCTGAGGAGGGCAACAAAGATGGTGAGGAGTTTTTCATAGTCACAGAACCTTGTCAAAAGCTTTACTAAAATCCAAGTAAATGACATCAACTGAATTTCCCCGATCCAGCAAACCTGTTACTTGGTCAAAAAAGGAAACCAGGTTGGTCTGGCAGGACCTGTTGGAGACAAATCCATGCTGACTTCCTTGGATCATCAAATTGTCCTCCAGATGTTTGCAGATCGCTCCCTTTAATATCTGCTCCATTATCTTCCCCACAACAGAGGTCAGACTCACTGGTCTGTAGTTTCCCGGGTCATCCTTCCTCCCTTTTTTGAAGATCGGAATAACATTTGCTCTCTTCCAGTCCTCTGGGACATCTCCAGTCCTTAAAGAGGTTCTGAAGATGATGGACAAGGGCTGTGCAAGTTCTCTGGAAAGTACTTTGAGTACTCTCGTGTGCATTTCATCAGGCCCAGGGGATTTGAACTCATTCAGTGCAGCTAAATGCCTCTCGACAACCTCTCTATCCATGTTAACCTGCCACCCAGACACTGTCCTTTGGCTACGGCCATCTCTAGATGTGCCTAACCCCTTTGACCTGTGGGAAAAAATGGATGTAAAATAGGCACTAAGGGCCATTTCGCACGGCTTCAAAATAGCACAATGGTTGCTAATTGAAGACGCTACTAATTCGGCATAACGCACGACGTCGTAGACAATCTGCAACACTCCTGAAACCGACCCGCAAAAAGCGCTTCGTTGTAGCGCTTCTAGGGGAATCCAGAAAAGTGGATTCACCCTCCGGATAGCGATACACTCCTGCAACCAATCTGCAACAATAGCGCTAAAGACCTGTGCGTTACCATTGTTGCGGGTTCTTCAAAGTCCCTCCTCCCGAGCCTTTCCTCCAAACTTCCGGCGAACTGTTCGCCATTTTTTTTTTCTCGGACCGAGCACAGATCAACGAGGCAACGAGACAGCGACTGGCTTTCTAGCACGATCACTTTCGGAAATTCTGCCCGGACACCACAAGAGTATTTCAAAAGCACAGTAGCACACACCGTCACGTTCCCAACATTTGCCCAAAGCTTAAAACCCCGTCTACCTTCGGCCAGTACTAGCGGAGTCAACGTACAGGGAGCATTTTAAAAAACTTTCCTCTGAGCGTGCCAACGAACGTTCGCCGCTCGCCGTCTCCTGTTTAGATTAGAGGGGTTCAATAGATATGATTCGAGGTGATACCATGAGGGGCGGTTTATGTGTAGTGGGTCTTTGTGTGGTTCCGGGTACGTGGTTGTGCTTGGGTGCGGACAACCCCTTCCATCGGCGGCTAGACCTCCGGCAAGCGGAGTCGCCGTCCACCGTTCATTTTAAAAAACTTTCCTCTGAGCGTGCCAACGAACGTTCGCCAGTAACATGTCATTGATTTATGCTTTGGCTGGTGAATATTATTGGGGAACTGTCGAGTACCACTGCACTTGCTCTCGGTTGAACACCGGCATGCGTTTTTGTAATGGCGGACATTTCAGTAAAATGGCTCCCGCTGCATGTACAAACTTCTCTTCTCGCGTGTAAACGAATCAGCGCATGCGAGAAGTCAAACAACAAGAGCGCCAATCTGGCCATTAGGGGCAGATCCTGTTCCCGCGCGAGGAGTTTTGAATGTGACATGTGACCTCATGTGGCCAATGTGCGTGTCCCCTACTGCCCACCACCAATCAGGAGCCGGCTAGTCCCTTTGTCTTTGTGTGCGGGAAGGTATATGATCCGTTGCACCCTGCACCTCGCACCTCCATTTTGCTCAGCTACTCGCGAAGGCAGCATGGAATCTTCTTCACAGTCGTCGTCCGTCCAGGCAACCGGCAGGGGGCCAACATGGAGGGACGCAGAGATCAGGGACCTGATCGCGATTTTTTCGGAAGAGAAAATCCAGGACGCCTTCCAGTCCTCACACAGGAATCGGGAGGTGTTTGAGCAAGTGGCCATTAAGATGCGTGCCCTGGGCCACAACAGGACCGGCCTTGAATGCCGGTCAAAAACAAAGACCATGCGGGCGGAGTACATGCGGGCCGTGAACCACAATAAGGGTTCCGGCAACGCTAAAGTGACCTGCCCGTACTTCGAGGAGCAGCGGTCACTGTACGGCGACGGGGATGGAGCCAGCAGGCCGAAGCGCGTCGGGAGGAGCCTGAAGGTGATTCGTAAGCCGGCTGCCCCGGTGGAGGAACCACCCGCTGAGGAGGATCCCGGAGAGGGCACCTCATCCACCGTTCGGCCTCCACCCCCGGTCCAGCAACGAGGCGCGGACATGGTGACGCTGGACCTACTCGCCATCGTTCCTGGGGAGCCAGAAGAAATTCCGCAGCAGACGCCCCTTGCCTCCGGTAAGCACTTTTATTTTAATTTTATATTTAATTTTGAGCAAATGTGTGTTCTGACGTTTGGGAATCGTTTTCTCGTTTGTTCGTTGCAACGCATAAGATGGTAGGATGTTTGTGGACTGCTTGCTGTGGTGGCTTTTTAAAACGGTTATGTTTAACCAACAACCCCAAAAGTTTTGCAGCATGCCTCAGCCATAGGCCTTCTGCAGTGCTTTAGCCACTACTTTGGGAGCATGCTGTGTGGTTCAGGTTGTATGCTTGCTCCTTTTTCACTATTTTCTGCTCTTGTCCACAGAGACACAGATGCCAGGGACGGGGCCCCTCGAGTCTCCAGCAGCGGTGGACGAGGACAGTGATTCTGGGGCATCAACAAACATTGGTAAGTATCAGTTGCAATAAGGGGGGGGGCGTTTTAACTGCTTTGTGCTTTTCTGTTTGTGCAGGGCAGCAGCACTGCTAAGAGACAGAAGAGAGTCCCTCTACGTTGCTGCTTTAGGGTTTGAAGCTTGCTTTGCCACACTTTGGTCCTAGATCTGTTTTTTTCTTCTTCGCAGATTTCATACCCGGGGCACAGGAGGAGGAGGAGCGTGGGGTGGCTGGACCTCCTGCCCAGCGCAGGCGGATACAGATTCAAGATGGTGAGCGTGCATGAACTGTTCCTTTCGAGCCATAGCTGCAGGACAATGTTGCAAGCCACTAACCGTGTGCTCCCTTTTCATTGTTGTGAGTCTTGCTGTGAAAGTAGGCAAAGGAAAAAGCCCACCATGGGCAAACAAACACTAACCATGTGCTCACCGGGCATTGTTTAGAGTCTTGGTTTAACAATATGTAACCAAAAAAGGCCACCATGTGCACCAGGGTGGGTTTTGACTGTCTCGATGGTACTAACAGTCCTGTTTCTCATTTTTTGCCAACAGAGGTCCTTTCAGATGATGATGAACCAGCCCTGGGTCCAGCCAGCTCACCACCTAGAGGTGCTCTCCAAGCAGAGGAGAGGCTTGCGAGGGAACGCGGCAGGCTGAGGCGCGTCTCCATCTTAACAAGCGTTGGAGAAAGGATCCTTGAGCACTGCCAGGAGGGGTCAAGGCGTGCCGCGGCCGCAGACCAAGCAATGCTCGCCCTCGTGGCCCAGGAGGGGAAAAAATTGCGGGCAATCCTTAGGGAGTCAAACCAATCCCTACGCGAAAGCGTGGAGGAGGTGAGACTGATAAGGAGACTGATGGAGAGGGCGGTCGTGGTAATGGAGACGGCCAACCCTCCTCAGATTACCGTAAACGTCCCCCCCCCACCCACACCTACACCACCACCTCCAGCACCCACCCCACCGACCCCGTCTCAGAATGCCTCGACCCAAACTAGAAGGAGGACTGTTCTCGGGAAGAGAATAATAAAACCCGCGGACAAGTTCTCCCCCTCCTAGTTTGGGCCAGTTTGTCTATTTAACTTTATCTGTGTTTGCTGTTGTTTGTTAAATAAAGTTTATATTTTTGACTCTGTCTCTGTGTACCCTACTGTAGAATCAGGAAGGCCGAAAGCGGCCTCTCTAGTGATTGTGTCTATTCTGATACTGTTGTGTGGGTTGGAGGTTGGAGGGGTGTCAGTTAAAGGCGTTTTAGGAGTGTGGGGTGAAAGGTGTGCGAGTGTAAGGAGTCACACTGGAGTCTTTTTCAGAAAATTTGCAACAACATTTTATTTTCAAAAACAGTTCAACAGGGGGAAAAAATTAGGGAATGTAACTTGGACCCCCCCACCACCACCCCCACCCTCCAGGAAAGCCAACTTTTTTTAAACAAATGTATATATTTAACAGGGATAAAAAATTAGGGAATGTAACTTGGACCCCCCCCACCACCCCCCACCCCAAAACACACACAGAAAACAATACTCAGGTCCCACTGCTCCCCTCACCAGCCCCTTCCCCTCCGGCCTCCGCCATCTCCCTCACTCTTCTGCACAACCGTCCGATTGTTCCCCTGACTTTACGGCGGAACAAGTCTTCGTCCTCCTTCTTCTTAACTGTGTGGGGAGGGAGAACAAGTACACATTAGTGCCACAAATATTTTCCAATCTGGAGTTTACATGGATACACTTTTTAGTGGCCTTAGCCACAGTGTGAGGAGAGTTGGGCAGTGGGGAACATAACCTACGTTCTTCCGCCTCCCTCTGCTGCCTCTGCCTCTCCATCTCCCCTTTTAGGTCAGCCACTTCTGCCTGCCCTGCAAATGGGTTCAAAACAAATGGTAAGCCATATATGTAGGCTAAAGTCACACAACCCACACCCAAGCACAGGTGCAGTACTCACAGTCCCTTCTCTGCTGCTCGACTAGCCCCTCCAAGGATGTCACCCTGGCCTCCATGGCACGCATCCTTGCCTCCATTGTTTCTGCTATAGAAATCAAATAAAGAATTCAATCACACTTCAAATGGAAGCATCACAGCAGGCTCCCTTATGGCTCCATGGGGGTACACACACATGGGTCTCCCTCAAAGAAATAAAACTCTCACCTGCAGCCTGTCCTGAGGTGGAAGGTCCCTCTTCCTCCCCTTCCTCACGCTCAGGTAATTTGGCAAGTTTGGATGGTGATTGTGTAGCTTGGCAAAGAAAAAGAGAAATCATAAGTAAAAGCACACAAACCAAAGATAAAACACAGCTGATGGCCACACCACAATCAGAGCCAAAGCGCATTACCAAAGTGGTTCTACAGTACTGGCGGGCTAAGTCAGAGGGAGTTGACAGCATCTTAATACTTTCTCGAATTTCATGGAGACAGTAGGGGAAAGAGGCATCTAGACATTCCATGCATGCTTAAGGGTAAAACATAACGAGGGCAGCACTCACCCATATGCCTCCTCATCTCCAGGGGGGGCTTCCCAGCCTTCTCCCATATCTTGACCATCAGGTCGTGGAAGACCGTTCTCCCACTTGGCTGCGGGACCCCCCCCCCCCACTGTTCTAGACTATTTAGGAAGTCCAGCTTCACCCTCTTAAATTTCGTCTGGACCTGCTCCCAGGTCCGGACGTAGCCCCTCTCCCTCAGCTTGGATGCCAACACCAGGTAAGCACCCTTGGTGTGGCAGTGGGTGCTGGCCATAAGGCGGCCAACACTTTTGGAATGGAGAACAAGCTCCAGAAGTGCCTCAGCCTCGGCGCGCTGCCAGAAGGAGCCCTTCCGTGGCTTCGGCATCTTCGGAATGACGGTTAGGGAACGAACATGTGTTGCTCCGATCGACCACCCCTATTTTAAATGTATCAAAGCTGCCCACCAATGAAATTATTTCTTGGAACATAAGTGGATTGATCCTCCAGTTTGACAGGGGTCGCCAATACTTCCTGGCTACCCGCCTCCCCAAACTTTCCCTGTTCAGCGCTTCCGTATTGTGTTTGTCAATTTCAGCGGGGAGTTAGCATTTAGGTCTGTCAAAGTGCTTTTGGACCAGAGAATCCCCGTTTTTTTGCTGGCTAAATAGACAAACCGCACAAGACAAGGTTAAACAAAGAACATAAAACTTTATTTAACACCAGAGTAGAAAAAACAATCAAACACGCCTCCTATTTCTGTAGAGGTGGGTGGCTATAGCGTCCCGAACCTTGCACCCCTCCGCATAGATCCTTTTTTTCCTTGCTTCAGGGATGTCTTGTGTGTCCTCAAGGACTACAGGATCAGGTTCATCCACAGGGAAGGGGATGTTATGTCCCTTGTCCTCGCAGATGTTGTGCAAAATGACACATGCGATGATCAGCGGAGTCACATTGTCTATATGCACATGGAGTCGTGACATCAAGCAACGGAACCGTGACTTCAAACGTCCAAAGGCACGCTCCACTACATTCCTTGCCCAGGAGTGACTGAGGTTGTAGTGGCTCTGCACGTCTGTCCTTGGCCGCTTATAGGGAGTCATGAGCCAGCGGCGTAATGGGTAGGCTCCGTCCCCGAGCACCAATGCCGGCACACGCACGCCCTCAATGGTGGCGGTGGGGTTTCCTGGAACAAAGACCCCTTCGTCCATGGCTTTCCTGAGGTTAGATTCCCTGAAAACAAGGGCATCATGCCTCCTGCCACTCCACCCCACCTCGGCATCTATAAACCGTCCGGAGAAGTCCACAGTTCCTTGCAGGAGAACAGAACAAAAGTCCTTCCTGTTCCCGTACTCCTTTATGCTTCCCCCGGGTGCACGGATAGGGATGTGGCTTCCATCGACGGCCGCAAAACAATGCGGGAATCCAAGCCTGGCAAACCCGTCCATACTCTGGAATAAGGGGAAAAAAACATGGCATGTTAGTGTGGGGTGCATTGCGTATTCGTTGCTCACCTGTCAAACAAGAAAAAAAAATTTAAAGGGAAAAGGGCATAGAATGACACTCACCGCTCCAAGGCGGTCTCCGAGGCACACCACTTTGCTGAACAATTCCGCCTCCATGGCGAGGCAGAACTCCTTAAGGATATCGCCAACCGTTGTGACTCCGAGTCCGAATTGCTGGGCTACTGTCCGGAAGTACTGAGGGGTGGCCAAGTACCACAATGCGGCTGCCACCCTTTTTTCCACTGGAACGGGGCGCCGCATGCCAGTGACTTGCCTTTCCATGCGGCCATGTAGAGCCTCCACGAGTTCAAAAAATGTTCCCCTAGACATTCTAAAGTTGGCAATCCAGTGGTCATCATCCCAGCGAGACCACACAAAATTTTCCCACCAGTCAGAGGATCTTTCGTCCACCCAGAACTGTCTGGGGAACCGGACCTCTGCCAGAGCTTGCAGTGCTTCTTTGCCGCCATGGTTGCCCGTAGAGAACGTCTTCTACTGGTGGTCATCGTTCCGGCAATACGTTCTCGGTAGTCCTCGATAGCAGCCCTCCTATGCCGCACGGTGGTATGGATACGCTGGACCACCGCAAGCATCTGAGCCAACAATTGAAAAATAATCCTCTCCATTGCAACGTTAACCTGTGCTGCGGGCAGTAGGCTACGCAAACAAAGAGTGAGGCCAACAACGTGTCTGCCTAGGTGCATATAAGCAGGTAACCTGTGGGCGTGTACTGTGGGCGGGGATTAACCTATCAAACATATCAATGCATCAACCTCTGGTTCATAGAAAACAATAGAAAACACGTTCCAACAGCGCCAATGATTTGACGATGACGCGTTGCTATGGGGTTTCCTGGGTTTTTTTTAAAAAAAGGGAACCCCGACAAGTCCGGCTTTAGGGTCGAGGTCAAAGGTGTGCCTGCAGTTTGATTGACGGGCACGGGAGGCCAGAAGCGCTAAAAAGGGACCTCCTTTGTAGCGAAAAGACGGAGACCGGAAGCCTGTGGGTTACGAAAGTGACGAGAAGTGAAAGTGCTAAATTCCGCAAAAACCGCAGCTGTGCGTTACGGGCACAGCTAGTTACATTTCGCTAGTTAAAGTAGCGATTTCGCAAACAGCAACCAAATAGCCACTTTGAGCTCTGTGCGAAATGGCCCTAAGCCTTTCTGCTTTCTCTGCATCTTCCGTTAGAGTTTGTCCATCTGCACCCAACAGTGGGCCTATTGCCTCCTTTACTTTATGTTTGCTCCTCACATAACTGAAAAATCTTTTCTTGTTACAATGGGCCAATCTTAACTCACTTACTTAACCTGGCCAATCTTAACTCACTCTCAGCTTTGGCCTTTCTTATGATTGATCTACAGTGCCTAGTAACCTGTAGGTACTCTTCTTTAGAGCTCTGTCCTTCCCTCCATTTCCTGAACATTTTCCTTTTCTTTCTTAGTTCCTCTTGAAGTTCTCTGTTCATCCAAATAGGCTTCTTAGAGCTCCTGCAGTGCTTTCGTCTTTCATCTAAGGATCTCCTTTGCTCCTCCAAGCGCTCAAGCTTGGCACGTGTGGAGTTGCAGTGCGTGCTGACATCTCTGATCCGGCAGTGCTGCAGCACACCCATCAGGACCTGCTTTCTCTCCAACCTTGAGACATTGTACGAGCTGTGAGAGAAATGCGCCATGACATTCCAGCACTTCTCGATGAGATGCCAGAAGTCAATGGCTTCGGCGGAAGAACTGGTTCCCTTAGAATCATAGAATCATAGAGTTGGAAGGGGCCATACAGGCCATCTAGTCCAACCCCCTGCTCTACGCAGGATCAGCCCTAAGCATCCTAAAGCATCCAAGAAAAGTGTGTATCCAACCTTTGCTTGAAGACTGCCAGTGAGGGGGAGCTCACCACCTCCTTAGGCAGCCTATTCCACTGCTGAACTACTCTGACTGTGAAAAACTTTTTCCTGATATCTAGCCTAAATTGTTGTACTTGAAGTTTAAACCCATTACTGCGTGTCCTCTCCTCTGCAGCCAGCAGAAACAGCATCCTGCACTCCTCCAAGTGACAACCTTTCAAATACTTAAAGAGGGCTATCATGTCCCCTCTCAAACCGCTTTTCTCCATTGCTGAACATTCCCAAGTTCCTCAACCTATCTTCATAGGGCTTGGTCCCTTGGCCCCAGATCATCTTCGTCGCTCTCCTCTGTACCCTTTCAATTTTATCTACGTCCTTCTTGAAGTGAGGCCTCCAGAACTGCACACAGTACTCCAAGTGTGGTCTGACCAGTGCCATATACAATGGGACTATGACATCTTGTGATTTTGATGTGATGCCTCTGTTGATACAGCCCAAAATGGCATTTGCCTTTTTTACCGCTGCATCACACTGCCTGCTCATGTTTAGTTTACAATCCACAAGTACTCCAAGGTCTCGTTCACACACAGTGTTACCTAGAAGCATATCCCCAATCCAGTAGGCATGCTTTTCATTTTTCTGACCCAGATGCAGAACTTTACACTTATCTTTATTAAATTGCATCTTGTTTTCATTTGCCCATTTTTCCATTGTGTTCAGATCTCATTGAACTCTGTCTCTATCTTCCGGCGTATTTGCCAGTCCTCCCCATTTGGTGTCATCTGCAAACTTCATGAGTAGTCCCTCCACCCCCTCATCTAGATCATTAATAAATATGTTAAAAAGTACCGGGCCAAGCACCGAGCCCTGAGGTACCCCGCTACTCACCTCTCTCCACTCTGATGAAACACCATTGACAACAACTCTTTGAGTGTGGTTCTCTAACCAATTCCCTATCCACCTGACTATCTGAAAATCCAGATTGCAGTCCTTCAATTTATCCATCAGAACATCATGGGGAACCTTCTCAAAAGCTTTACTAAAATCCAAGTAAATGACATCAACCGAATTTCCCCGATCCAGCAAACCTGTTACTTGGTCAAAAAAGGAAACCAGGTTGGTCTGGCAGGACCTGTTGGAGTCAAATCCATGCTGACTTCCTTGGATCACCAAATTATCCTCCAGATGTTTGCAGATCGCTCCCTTTAATATCTGCTCCATTATCTTCCCCACAACAGAGATCAGACTCACTGGTCTGTAGTTTCCCGGGTCATCCTTCCTCCCTTTTTTGAAGATCGGAATAACATTTGCTCTCTTCCAGTCCTCCGGGACATCTCCAGTCCTTAGAGAGGTTCCGAAGATGATGGACAAGGGCTGTGCAAGTTCTCTGGAAAGTTCTTTGAGTACTCTCGGGTGCATTTCATCCGGACCAGGGGATTTGAACTCATCCAGTGCAGCTAAATGCCTCTCGACAACCTCTCTATCCATGTTAACCTGCCACCCAGACACTGTCCTTTGGCTATGGCCATCTCTAGATGTGCCTAACCCCTTTGACCTGTGGGAAAAAACGGATGTAAAATAGGCACTAAGCCTTTCTGCTTTCTCTGCATCTTCCGTTAGAGTTTGTCCATCCGCACCCAACAGTGGGCCTATTGCCTCCTTTACTTTACGTTTGCTCCTCACATAACTGAAAAATCTTTTCTTGTTACAATGAGCTTCCCTGGCCAATCTTAGCTCACTCTCAGCTTTGGCCTTTCTGATGATTGATCTACAGTGCCTAGTAACCTGTAGGTACTCTTCTTTAGAGCTCTGTCCTTCCCTCCATTTCCTGAACATTTTCCTTTTCTTTCTTAGTTCCTCTTGAAGTTCTCTGTTCATCCAAATAGGCTTCTTAGAGCTCCTGCAGTGTTTTCGTCTTTCTGGGATAGTCATTGATTGAGCATGCAATAGCTCCTGTTTGAGTAGAGCCCACCCTTCACATACTCCCTTCCCTTCCAGCATTCTCATCCATGGTATGACACTCATCATGTCTCTGAGTTTATTAAAGTTTGCCCTACGAAAATCCAACATCCGCGTCTGGCTACAAGCTTCCTTGGCTCCCCATCTCAAAAGGAATTCTATGAGGACATGGTCACTTCCCCGTAGGGTCCCCACCTCCTTCACCTCATCCACCAACTCTTGCCTGTTGGTCAGTATTAAGTCCAGTATGGCTGAACCTCTTGTGGGTTCATCTACCATTTGATAAATGAAATTGTCAGCCAGGCAGGTCAGAAAGTTGCATGACTGAGGACGCTTCGCAGAGTGTTTCCCAGCACACATCTGGGTAATTGAAGTCACCCATGATGACAAGGTCCTGCCGCTTGGATATTTTCTCAAGCTGCTCACAAAGTGCAGCATCCACATCCTCTCGTTGGTCAGGTGGTCGGTAGCAGACACCAACCACCATACTGTTTGTTTTCCCCTCGCTTATTTTCACCCAGCTGCTTTCCGCTGTAGATATACTCTCCTTCACTAGAATTTCCTGACAGGTAAGCCCTTTCCTCACATACAGTGCCACTCCTCCACCTCTTTGATCTATTCTGTTTTTTCTGAACAGTTCATATCCATCCACCATTACATTCCAGTCATGAGAATCATTCCACCAAGTTTCTGTGATGCCTACTAGATCATACCTTTCCATCAGCATGAGAAGTTCCAGCTCTTCCTTTTTATTGCCCATGCTTCGGGCGTTAGTATAAAGACATCTGAATCCTTTTACTTTTGGTCCCTATGAGGTGGCCTTGCCAGTTGGGCTGCCTCCGATCGTTTTCCTTCCATACGCTCCCTATGTTGATCGTCTCCTTCCCCTAGTGGCTTTAGTTTAAAGCTCTCCTGATGAATCTCCCCAGGTTCCTGCCAAACACATTCTTCCCCAGTTTCGATAAGTGCAGTCCATCAGGTGCTAGTAGGCCTTCCTCAAGAAAGCCTATCCCATGGTCCCAGAAACCAAATCTCTCCTGCCGGCACCAACTACGCAGCCAGTGATTCACATCCATTATCTTCCTCTCCCGACGCATTCCTCTTCCCTCGACAGGCAAGATTGAAGAGAATACCACTTGTGCCCCCATTTGCTTGAGCTTCCTCCCCAGATCTTGATAGTCTTTTTTAATAGGAGCGATGGTATTCAGGGACATGTCATTCGTTCCCACATGGACCATCACAAATGGGTAGCGATCCGTAGATTTGAGGAGTTTGGGCAGCCGTTCTGAAACATCTTTAATTTTCGCCTTGGAACCACTCCCAAGGGCATCCTTCACCACGAAGTGGAGAAGTGGGCCACACAGGAGATGTGCTTCAGGCCCACGTCCTTGACCACCTTGGTCATGTTTAGGGCACCATCAGTCGCCAAGAAGCCCTTGGTGAGCCCCGTCCAACTACCTAACCACCCATCTAACATCCTCTGGATGGTGCCCAAAATGTTGTTTCCCCTGTGAGGGACATCAAAGGGCCAGATGTGCAGCAAGGTATGGAGAAAGCCTGCTTGGTAGTCCTCACCCGGCCTAACAAGCTTCACTCCACCCAGGACCTCCTGGACATCCCATCAATGCACAGGCAGCAAAATGTATGCATCATGTCCATATGTCCAACATGAAGTGTATAGTCCCAGAAGCTTGGGACATCTCTACCTCCACGTGGCACCTGGCTGCCCTGTAAAGAGAGGGCAATACTGTCCTGCTAATCATGGTGCAACTAGGAGGCGTGTACCAGGTGGATATGTGATGACGTATGCGGCAGAAATAAAAATCGTCAGCTAGATGAAAGGGGTACCCTCCCTAGTACAGCTAGGGCCTACACCCTGCCTCAACACCCCCTTTGGGCATGCCACTGCCAGCCCGGGCAAGCATTTCCACCATGGTCGCTTGCCTACTCCTAAATCTTTAGGAGAGCTCTGGAGGTGGAGGTCCCAGGGAGACTCTCAAACCTGTTGCTAGTTGGTTGTGCCTGCACAGGCACACCAGTGCTAGCCTGTCTCTCCCCATGAAGCAGGACAGCCTGATGGTGCCTCTTCAGGTGGTTCATGAGGCCACTAGTTGTGCAGTGATGCTCCTGTCTTCCACGACTAACCCTCTTCCTGCAGAGCTGGCACTCTGCCAAGTGGGTGCCCTCCACTATCTGGAAGTGATTCCTTTAGAGGCTCGGAACCCCACAGGCTGCCTTGCAGCCTCGGAAGTCCCCTGAGCTGCCTCCTGTGAGGGGTTGAGATGGTGGCGCAGGGGGTGCCACCTCTATCTCTCCCTCTTGCACCACCTCTTCCATCTGCTTCTCCCCCCCCCCCAACTCAAGCCTGCTGGATCCTGGAGAAGAAAGGGGAGTAGACTGGCAGGCCAGTCCCTCACCCATCTCCTCCAGGGAGGTGATGCCTGGGGTCATGAAGGTCAAGCCACTCATGTCTCCAATGCTCACCCCAAGGGAAAGATCAGGTAACTCATGTAACTTTAGGATGCTAGGGTAATCCTGCGTTGAGCTGGGGGTTGGACTAGATGGCCTGTATGGCCCCTTCCAACTCTATGATTCTATGATTCTAACTCCTCCTGACGGCTCCATGCATCACTAGCAACGGGAGCAACGGGAGGGGGTGCTCGATCAGCAGGCCCCGCAGCAATGCCAGCAATTCCCCCTACCTGCTGCACCTTTAAAGGGGACGCCCCAACAGCCACCTCCATAAAGAGACACTTTTGGACCTCTTTATTATGCCACTCTGGCCAGAGGTCGGAGTGGTGGAAGGGCGACCCAGGACAGGCCTGTACACAGGTGTGTGTGTGTGTGGGGGGGAAGGACGCTTCTACCCCCCTCTCAGTCCCCTCTACTCCTCTAGTCTTCTTGGTGGCCTTGCCCCCAGGGCCCCTATCTGATCCTTTTCCTACCCTTGGCCAAACTCTGTCTAATCTACCAGACAGTGAAATTAGACTAACTAACTGCCCTGACCCCTGTTTCTAAGGAAACCTGTCTGGAAACTTATTAAACATCCCCCCATCCCTTTTTCCTTTCTTAGACATACCCTGAGGTGACCTGCCTTCTGAGGGGGTTTTCTGCTCCTGTTTTCTCCTGGGGGTTTTAAAGGACTGCAGGCACCTGATGCTCAGCCTGGCGAACTTTAAATGACCCTCGCTAACCTAAAGCAAGAAAGAATGAGGAAGAACCTTTTTAGAAAATGTAAGTTTTGTGAAATCTAACTGTGAGGACAAGCAACAAGAAGGCAACAGAGATGCACAGCAGACCCCTACCTGTTCCAACAAGAACCCCTGAACCTGGTGGCCTTTAAATCAAGTCCTGTCTCTACCAGGAAAGCTGGCCTTCAGTGGAGAAGAGGCACAGCCCCTGCAGGTGGTTTTAAACTATTAAGCTAATATTAAGCCTAGTTCCCACTTGCCTTTTCTCTTATGAATGCAATCCTGAACTGGCTAATTAGGAAAGGAACTCTATTCTAAAAATTAGTAGCACTTTAAAATGCTTCCTAAAACTATGTATTTTACTGCCTATTTAGAGGGGCAGTCCTAATTAGGCACCCTAAGAAGAACCCAGTAGTCCCCCGAGGACACAATCACTGGAAAACCAGCCACACAGGTGGCAACCAACACCAAGCTTTGTCTGCTCTGCACAAACCCTAAAGAGAAAAAAAAAACACTGGACCACACAAACCACCACTAAAACCAGCAACCCAGGGAACTATCCCCAAAGGTGGCAATCAAGCAAAACAGGCCCTGCAAAGTCATAAATGCTAACCGCAAAAAACATTTTTTTAACCTATCCGCAAAAAACAAAAAACAATAGCCCCCAAACTCACCTAACCCCCAAAAAAACTTGCAACAACAAATAACCAACAAGCTTCAACAATTCAGCAATTAAAACCTCAACTTTAAACCCCCCACCACAACAATAGCAACAAAACCCGCAACAAATAGCACCAATAGCAACAAAACCCGCAACAAAAACTGAATCCCAACCACCCAACAAACCCCCCCACCCACAGAAACCCAAAGGCAATAAACTGTGTTTTGGGGGAAAGAAGTAAAGTTAGAACAGGGAGAAGAAGAAAAAAGAGAAATAGAGGATAGAGGAAGAGGCTAGAGGAGGAAGAATCCCTGAGTCAAACTTTTAGATGTCTTGTCCAGTGATGAATGATTTGTACTCCAGTGCAGAACAGCAGCAGCAGCAGCCGGGCAATGATCCTCCAGTGCAGGGAGCAGTAGCCAAGGCCCAGCAGCCTGGGAGTCAGACTCTGTGAAGAATCTGTCTCTACCAGAGTGCAGCAGGACCTCATCTTACCAGCAGCAGCCAAGAGGAACAGCGGAGCTTCAGAGCAACCCCCGGGCCATAAGTAGCCTCATGGCCACAAAAAAGTTTTTCAAAAATGAAAAAAAACATTCTAAGTGGCCATGAGATGTTTCCAAAAAAGTAACCTGCCTCTCTATTGGCTAATTCCATCCCCCCTCCACTTACCTTTCCCCCCATTTTTTTGCAAGCAGCTGCTGCATTGCCTTTGCAAAGCTGAGCTAAGGAAAGGCATTGCAATGATTGGTCCAGACTCCACAGACTCCTCCACTCCACTCCCCCCTCCCCTTTGCCCTACTAGCACCTGATGGACTGCACTTATCGAAATGCCCTTGGGAGTGGTTCCAAGGCGAAAATTAAAGATGTTTCAGAACGGCTGCCCAAACTCCTCAAATCTACAGATCGCTACCCATTTGTGATGGTCCATGTGGGAACGAATGACATGTCCCTGAATACCATCGCTCCTATTAAAAAAAACTATCAAGATCTGGGGAGGAAGCTCAAGCAAATGGGGGCACAAGTGGTATTCTCTTCAATCTTGCCTGTCGAGGGAAGAGGAATGCATCGGGAGAGGAAGATAATGGAGGTGAATCAGTGGCTGCGTAGTTGGTGCCGGCAGGAGAGATTTGGTTTCTGGGACCATGGGATAGGCTTTCTTGAGGAAGGCCTACTAGCACCTGATGGACTGCACTTATCGAAACTGGGGAAGAATGTGTTTGGCAGGAACCTGGGGAGATTCATCAGGAGAGCTTTAAACTAAAGCCACTAGGGGAAGGAGATGATCAACATCGGGAGCGTATGGAAGGAAAACGATCGGACGCAGCCCAACTGGCAAGGCCAGCTCATAGGGAACCAAAAGTAAAAGGATTCAGATGTCTTTATACTAACACCCGAAGCATGGGCAATAAAAAGGAAGAGCTGGAACTTCTCATGCTGATGGAAAGGTATGATCTAGTAGGCATCACAGAAACTTGGTGGAATGATTCTCATGACTGGAATGTAATGGTGGATGGATATGAACTGTTCAGAAAAAACAGAATAGATCGAAGAGGTGGAGGAGTGGCACTGTATGTGAGGAAAGGGCTTACCTGTCAGGAAATTCTAGTGGAGGAGAGCATATCTACAGTGGAAAGCATCTGGGTGAAAATAAGCGAGGGGAAAACAAACAGTGTGGTGGTTGGTGTCTGCTACCGACCACCTGACCAACGAGAGAATGTGGATGCTGCACTTTGTGAGCAGCTTGAGAAAATATCCAAACGGCAGAACCTTGTCATCATGGGTGACTTCAATTTCCCAGATGTGTGCTGGGAAACAAATTCTGCGAAGCGTCCTCAGTCATACAACTTTCTGACCTGCCTGGCTGACAATTTCATTTATCAAATGGTAGATGAACCCACAAGAGGTTCAGCCATACTGGACTTAATACTGACCAACAGGCAAGAGTTGGTGGATGAGGTGAAGGAGGTGGGGACCCTAGGGGGAAGTGACCATGTCCTCATAGAATTCCTATTGAGATGGGGAGCCAAGGAAGCTTGTAGCCAGACGCGGATGTTGGATTTTCGTAGGGCAAACTTTAATAAACTCAGAGACATGATGAGTGTCATACCATGGACGAGAATGCTGGAAGGGAAGGGAGCATGTGAAGGGTGGGCGCTACTCAAACAGGAGCTATTGCATGCTCAATCAATGACTATCCCAGAAAGACAAAAACACTGCAGGAGCTCTAAGAAGCCTATTTGGATGAACAGAGAACTTCAAGAGGAACTAAGAAAGAAAAGAAAAATGTTCAGGAAATGGAGGGAAGGACAGAGCTCTAAAGAAGAGTACCTACAGGTTACTAGGCACTGTAGATCAATCATCAGAAAGGCCAAAGCTGAGAATGAGCTAAGATTGGCCAGGGAAGCCCATTGTAACAAGAAAAGATTTTTCAGTTATGTCAGGAGCAAACGTAAAGTAAAGGAGGCAATAGGCCCACTGTTGGGTGCGGATGGACAAACTCAAACGGAAGATGCAGAGAAAGCAGAAAGGCTTAGTGCCTATTTTACATCCGTTTTTCCCCACAGGTCAAAGGGGTTAGGCACATCTAGAGATGGCCATATCCAAAGGACAGTGTCTGGGTGGCAGGTTAACATGGATAGAGAGGTTGTCGAGAGGCATTTAGCTGCACTGGATGAGTTCAAATCCCCTGGTCCGGATGAAATGCACCCGAGAGTACTCAAAGAACTTTCCAGAGAACTTGCACAGCCCTTGTCCATCATCTTCGGAACCTCTTTAAGGACTGGAGATGTCCCGGAGGACTGGAAGAGAGCAAATGTTATTCCGATCTTCAAAAAAGGGAGGAAGGATGACCCGGGAAACTACAGACCAGTGAATCTGACCTCTGTTGTGGGGAAGATAATGGAGCAGATATTAAAGGGAGCGATCTGCAAACATCTGGAAGACAATATGGTGATCCAAGGAAGTCAGCATGGATTTGTCTCCAACAGGTCCTGCCAGACCAACCTGGTTTCCTTTTTTGACCAAGTAACAGGTTTGCTGGATCGGGGAAATTCGGTTGATGTCATTTACTTGGATTTTAGTAAAGCTTTTGACAAGGTTCCCCATGATGTTCTGATGGATAAATTGAAGGACTGCAATCTGGATTTTCAGATAGTCAGGTGGATAGGGAATTGGTTAGAGAACCGCACTCAAAGAGTTGTTGTCAATGGTGTTTCATCAGACTGGAGAGAGGTGAGTAGCGGGGTACCTCAGGGCTCGGTGCTCGGCCCGGTACGTTTTAACATATTTATTAATGATCTAGATGAGGGGGTGGAGGGACTACTCATCAAGTTTGCAGATGACACCAAATGGGGAGGACTGGCAAATACTCCAGAAGATAGAGACAGAGTTCAACGAGATCTGAACACAATGGAAAAATGGGCAAATGAGAACAAGATGCAATTTAATAAAGATAAGTGTAAAGTTCTGCATCTGGGTCATAAAAATGAAAAGCATGCCTACTGGATGGGGGATACGCTTCTAGGTAGCACTGTGTGTGAACGAGACCTTGGGGTACTTGTGGATTGTAAACTAAACATGAGCAGGCAGTGTGATGCAGCGGTAAAAAAGGCAAATGCCATTTTGGGCTGTATCAACAGAGGCATCACATCAAAATCACAAGATGTCATAGTCCCATTGTATACGGCACTGGTCAGACCACACCTGGAGTACTGTGTGCAGTTCTGGAGGCCTCACTTCAAGAAGGACGTCGATAAAATTGAAAGGGTACAGAGGAGAGCGACGAAGATGATCTGGGGCCAAGGGACCAAGCCCTATGAAGATAGGTTGAGGAACTTGGGAATGTTCAGCCTGGAGAAAAGCAGTTTGAGAGGGGACATGATAGCCCTCTTTAAGTATTTGAAAGGTTGTCACTTGGAGGAGGGCAGGATGCTGTTTCTGTTGGCTGCAGAGGAGAGGACACGCAGTAATGCGTTTAAACTTCAAGTACAACGATTTAGGCTAGATATCTGGAAAAAGTTTTTCACAGTAAGAGTAGTTCAGCAGTGGAATAGGCTGCCTAAGGAGGTGGTGAGCTTCCCCTCACTGGCAGTCTTCAAGCAAAGGTTGGATACACACTTTTCTTGGATGCTTTAGGATGCTTAGGGCTAATCCTGCGTTGAGCAGGGGGTTGGACTAAATGGCCTGTATGGCCCCTTCCATGATTCTATGATTCTATGATTCTTAACAAGCCAGAGCAAAGGGCAGGAAAGAGCAGGAGGAGGCTGGCTGGGGAAGCTCAGGGGAGCCAACGTCTGCCACCGACTTGGCCGAATCGGCTGATGATTTGGACGATTTGGATGCCATTGGAAGTAAATTCGGACTGCTCTGAATCGACATAGGGAGTGTATGGAAGGAGAACGATCGGGGGCAGCCCAACCGGCAAGGTCAGCTCATAGGGAACCAAAAGTCAAAGGATTCAGATGCCTTTATACTAATGGCCGAAGCATGGGCAATAAGAAGGAAGAGCTGGAACTTCTCATGCTGATGGAAAGGTATGACCTAGTAGGCATCACAGAAACTTGGTGGAATGATTCTCATGACTGGAATGTAATGGTGGATGGATATGAATAGTTCAGAAAAAACAGAATAGATCAAAGAAGTGGAGGAGTGGCACTGTATGTGAGGAAAGGGCTTACCTGTCAGTATATTCTAGTGGAGAGCATATCTACAGTGGAAAGCATCTGGGTGAAAATAAGCGAGGGGAAAACAACCAGTGTGGTGGCTGGTGTCTGCTACCGACCGCCTGACCAACGAGAGGATGTGGATGCTGTGCTTTGTGAGCAGCTTGAGAAAATATTCAAGCGGCAGGACCTTGTCATCATGGGTGACTTCAATTTCCCAGATGTGTGCTGGGAAACAAACTCTGCAAATCGTCCTCAGTCATGCAACTTTCTGACCTGCCTGGCTGACAATTTCATTTATCAAATGGTAGATGAACCCACAAGAGGTTCAGCCATACTGGACTTAATACTGACCAACAGGCAAGAGTTGTGGATGAGGTGAAGGAGGTGGGGACCCTAGGGGGAAGTGACCATGTCCTCATAGAGTTCCTTTTGAGTTGGGGAGGCAAGGAAGCTTGTAGCCAGACGCCGATGTTGGATTTTCGTAGGGCAAACTTTAATAAACTCAGAGACATGATGAGTGTCATACCATGGACGAGAATGCTGGAAGGGAAGGGAGCATGTGAAGGGTGGGTGCTACTCAAACAAGAGCTATTGCATGCTCAATCAATGACTATCCCAGAAAGACGAAAACACAGCAGGAGCTCTAAGAAGCCTACTTGGATGAACAGAGAACTTCAAGAGGAACTAAGAAAGAAAAGGAAAATGTTCAGGAAATGGAGGGACAGAGCTCTAAAGAAGAGCACCTTCAGGTTACTAGGCACTGTAGATCAATCATCAGAAAGGTCAAAGCTGAGAGTGAGCTAAGATTGGCAAGGGAAGCCCATTGTAACAAGAAAAGATTTTTCAGTTATGTGAGAAGCAAACATAAAGTAAAGGAGGCAATAGGCCCACTGTTGGGTGCGGATGGACAAACTCTAATGGAGGATGCAGAGAAAGCCGAAAGGCCTATTTCACATCTGTGTTTTCCCGCAGGTAAAAGGGTTTAGGCACATCTAGAGATGGCAGTAGCCAAGAGATAGTGTCTGGGTGGCAGGTTGACATGGATAGAGAGGTTGTTGAGAGGCATGTAGCTGCACTGGATGAGTTCAAATCCTCTGGGCCGGATGAAATGTACCCGAGAGTGCTCAAAGAACCTTGTCCATCATCTCAATTTGCTGATCCAGGGAATTCAACATGGATTTGTCTCCAACAGGTCCTGGCAGTCCAACCTGGTTTCCTTTTTTGACCAAGTAACAGGTTTGCTGGATCGGGGAAATTTGGTTGATGTCGTTTACTTGGATTTTAGTAAAGCCTTTGAGAAGGTTCCCCATGATGTTCTGATGGATAAGTTGAAGGACTGCAATCTGGATTTTCAGATAGTTAAGTGGATAGTGAATTGGTTAGAGAACCGCACTGAAAGAGTTGTTGTCAATGCTGTTTCATCAGACTGGAGAGAGGTGAGTAGCGGGGTACCTCAGGGCTCAGTGCTTGGCCTGGTACTTTTTAACCTATTTATTAATGATCTAGATGAGGGGGTGGAGGGACTACTCATGAAGTTTGCAGATGACACCAAATGGGGAGGACTGGCAAATACTGCGGAATATAGAGATAGAGTTCAACGAGATCTGAACACAATGGAAAAATGGGCAAATGAGAACAAGATGCAATTTAATAAAGATAAGTGTAAAGTTCTGCATCTGGGTCAGAAAAATGAAAAGCATGCCTACTGGATGGGAGATAGAATCATAAAATCATAGAAGCATAGATTTGGAAGGGGCCATACAGGCCATCTAGTCCAACCCCCTGCTCAACGCAGGATTAGCCCTAAGCATCCTAAAGGATCCAAGAAAAGTATGTATCCAACCTTTGCTTGAAGACTTCCAGTGAGGGGGCACTCACCACCTCCTTAGGCAGCGTATTCCACTGCTGAACGACTCTGACTGAGAAAAACTTTTTCCTGATATCTAGCCTATATCATTGTACTTGAAGTTTAAACCCATTAGTGCGTGTCCTCTCCTCTGCAGCCAACAGAAACAGCATCCTGCCCTCCTCCAAGTTACGCTTCTAGGGATACGCTTCTAGGTAACACTGTGTGCGAACGAGACCTTGGGGTACTTTTGGATTGTAAACTAAACATGAGCAGGCAGTGTTATGCAGTGGTAAAAAAGGCGAATGCCTTTTTGGGCTGTATCAACAGGGGCATCACATCAAAATCACAAGATGTCATAGTCCCATTGTATACGGCACTGGTCAGACCACACCTGGAGTACTGTGTGCAGTTCTGGAGGCCTCACTTCAAGAAGGACGTCGATAAAATTGAAAGGGTACAGAGAAGAGCGACGAAGATGATCTGGGGCCAAAGGACCACACCCTATGAAGATAGGTTGAGGGACTTAGGAATGTTCAGCCTGGAGAAAAGGAGGTTGAGAGGGGGCATGATAGCCCTCTTTAAGTATTTGAAAGGTTGTCACTTGGAGGAGGGCAGGATGCTGTTTCTGTTGGCTGCAGAGGAGAGGACACGCAGTAATGGGTTTAAACTTCAAGTACAACAATATAGGTTAGATATCAGGAAAAAAATTTTCACAGAGTAGTTCAGGAGTGGAATAGGCTGCCTAAGGAGGTGGTGAGCTCCCCCTCACTGGCAGTCTTCAAGCAAAGGTTGGATTCTTGGATGCTTTAGGATGCTTAGGTCTGATCCTGCGTTGAGCAGGGAGCTGGACTAGATGGCCTGTATGGCCCCTTCCAACTCTATGATTCTATGATTCTATGATTTGTGCTCAAATTGAGCTCGATTCAGCCGATTCGCGTGCGATTCAGGCCGAATCATACAACCCTAGCATTGAGCCTACCCGTTGCCTTGGCTTCAGTTCCTGTCTCGCCCTTGCTTCAGTGAAGCTCTGCTCAACTGACTCCCAGTTTATTCACTCCCACTTCTTGGCTTTTATACTATGATTCTGGTATCTAGACTGACTAAACTTTTAAACTCTGCTTCTCTGGTGTCTGACCTTAGCTTGCTGTATGACCATTACCCTCAGTTCACCTCTGGACTTAGACTTGCCTGGTTGGTGCTAAGTATGTCAAATCTTATGCCAATAAAGGTATCTGAATCTAGTATCATTTTAGCCAGTGTTTCTCATTAACACAACTGAATTTCAGTTTCTTCAGATAATTAGCTAACGGGCGACGATATACTTCAAACTTAGGACACAGCAGAAGTATATGGTACAATGTGTCAGGGACATGACATCCATGTAAACAGTATCTCTTCTGAGGAGGGGTCTTCAAAAATCTACCTTAGGTGACATTTGAGGGAAAGATGTTTAAGCGAGCTACTAAAAATGCTCTTCTTAGCTGGTGTGTCTCCAAAATTTGGAGATACATGGGCATAGATTTGTAAGTTAAGGGAATATCCCAGAAGTGGGGAGAACATACACTGTTGTTAGAGGAGCCCAGCATCTGGGTAACCTGATCTTCTAGTCTCTGTGATATTAGTTTTAGTATCGTCCTTTCGTCCTGTATGCTAAGGGTTGAGATGTCCATACCCATAATTTGAAGTTTCTTTGACATTTTGCCCAGCCAGCTGAAAGAATAAGGGTCACCCAAAAGGTTAATTAACAAAATACCCGTTTGGGCATGGAAATGAATTTTTAACCAGTATTTAAAGGACTGAAACCAAGCCCGGGCTTCTGGACTCTGTTGGCCAAGTTCTGCGACAAGTATATGATTTGCCACACAGTCCTAGCAAATTTCTGAAATAGAAAGATTGGATGTTCTCTAATTTATTATTAAATGCATCCATCCATATTGGGACTCCATAAAGAATCTGAGGAATTATTTTGGCATTGTAGATTTTAATGGCTGCATGAAGGTTTTTGTTGCCTTTTTGATGATAAAACTTCACTATAATTGACAATTAGTCTTTTGCAGATTTGATTAGCCCAACTGTTATTATAAGAAAAGTTCATGCCTAAATACTTGTAGTGATTGGCCTTTTCTATATGTTTACCATTTATTATCCAGGGAAACTTATATTGGGTCTTTGCAAATACCATGATCTTTGTTTTTTTCAAGTTTATTTTTAGTTGATTGTCACTACAGTAATCTCTGAATGACCGGAGATAGCGTATAAGGCCAATGAGATAACTGTGTCATCTGCATATAAAAGAAGTGGAAGGGGTCTTTTGTCAAGAATGGGGGGATGACCATTAACTTTGTCAAAATAGAAGGGTAAGTCACTTAAGAAAAGGTTAAATAGCTGAGGGGCAAGGATGCAACCTTGTTTCACTCCTATGTTTATTTGGATTTTTGGTGTTAAATTTCCCTCAGCAGAATATTTGTCTTGGCAGTGGTTGTTATGATAGAGCTGTTTTAATAGAAATAGTAGATACTGGTCTATGTCTAGATTGTTTAATTTTATCCAGAGTTTCTCTCTGGAAACTGAGTCAAAGGCTGCTTTTAAATCAATAAAGGCAACAAATAGTTTGCCCCTCTTAGGTTTGGTGTATTTCTGGCTTTAAAAAGCTAAAATAGTACAATGATCTAAGGTAGTGTATCCCTTCCTAAACCCTATTTGCTCTGGCCCTGTGATGTAATTGTTGGATGTCCAGTTTATAAGTTTAGTGGCCAGATATTCTGCAAAGAGCTTACCTACATCTGACAATAAACTGATGGGGTGGTAGTTACTAGGAAGGTCAATTTTTCCTTTTTTATATATTGGGGTTATGATAGAATTTAGCCATGAATCTGGGATTAGTCCTGTTTGGTTGATTTTTGTAAACAGATGTGCTAGAGGCACAGTCCACCCGTCAGCATAATGAATAATCAAGTCTGGAGGGATCCCATCTGGACCGGGTGACTTATGAGGTTTTAGAGATTTTATCAGTTCAGAAATCTCAGCAGGTTCAACATTTGGCCAACAGGGAAGGGAAGAGTATTGTCCAATGGACAGTTGAGGGTCTAGTGAAGACAGTGATGTGAACAATGTGGGAAAATGGTCCATCCATTTGGTAGCTAGAATAGGACATACAGTTTTATTTGACTTGTTTGTTAAGGCATTGGTCACGGTTCTCCAGAATATCCGGTTATCAGATGAATTTAGTGCTTTGTTTAATGATTCCCAGTTTCTGTTGTGGAACTCAGATATTTTTTTTTAGCAACAAGAGACTGGTATTCGGTTTAGCTCTGAGATAGTGGGATTGGTTATCGAGAGATCTTGATTTATTGAATAGCATGCAATAGTGCCTTAATAGTTTCTTTTTCATTAAGCATTCTTTATCAAACCAAGTAGGGGATGAGATGTTCTTATTAGGAGGTTTTGATAGGTGATTAAAAAAGCCCAATTACTGACTCATAGTGTTTCAAGGTAGAGTTAATGGAGTCTGCTGTAAGGAGCTTATGTCTCAAATCTTGCATTTTGGGGGAATTTATCACTTTTTCAATCTGAGGGACCAAGAATGGAGCCCAAGTTAATTTTCTAAAATTCAGGGGATAGTCTAAAGTTACAGAGTCTACCTTTGAATAGGAGTCCATCAAGTTTATCTTAACTGAGAGAATTAGAGGCATGTGATCACTTTCTGTTCGATTGCCAACTACCAAGTTGCTGATCCGACTAACAAGGGACCAGGAGACACAAATGAAATCGATGACGCTATTACCTTTAATCGAAAGATGAGTATACTCATTTGAGTTTGGGAATTTTTTAGAGCCATTTAGAATTTTTAAATTCATATCAGAGCACAATTCGATAAAATTTCTGCTCGCCCTGTTGGATTTTGGGTCTATTCCATGATAAGGACATCTATTATTTATTCCTATTGGATTTGTATTTGTTAGGTATTTGGTTCCTAGTCTAGCACTGAAATCTCCAATAAAGGCTAAGTCAGCCTGTGGATGGTCATTTTTGAGGGTTGCAATATAATATGTCACCTCTTCCCAGTTTAAATATCCCTCTGTAGCCTCCAAGAGCTTCTTGTGGCGCAGAGTGGTAATGCAGCAGAAATGCTGTCTGAAGCTGTCTGCCTATGAGGCTGGGAGTTCAGTCCCAGCAGCCAGCTCAAGGTTGACTCAGCCTTCCATCCTTCCGAGGTCGGTAAAATGAGTACCCAGCTTGCTGGGGGGTAAACGGTAATGACTGGGGAAGGCACTGACAAACCACCCCATATTGAGTCTGCCATTAAAACGCTAGAGGGTGTCACCCCAAGGGTCAGACATGACCCGGTGCTTGCACAGGGGATACCTTTACCTTTACAGTAGCCTCCAAGATTGGGGGAATATAGATGTTAACTAAGATAATACTTGGATTGGCATTAATTAAGAAAGCTTGGGCATATGGGGGGCATCACGTATATATGATATTCTTTAAGATTTGTTTTCACAAGGAAGCAGAGGCCCATTTGGTTTCTACCTCTTCCTCATGATGCCAGGGCTGGGGTGCAAAAATTGTAGTATCCTTGTAAATGGACTTCACCTAGAACCCAAGTTTCCTGGAGAATTATATCATAGGATTGGAGGAATGAACAAAAGTCAGTATCTCCCCTCTTACTATGCCATCCTGCAATGCCTTTCCAGTATTTGAAGGATAGAGAGTAGAGGATGAAGGTTTGAATTCTAGTCAGTTTGAGTCAGTTACTGGACTAGTTGAGTGAATAGAGTAGCTTCCAGTTTGAACATCTGTTGCCAATGTTTCAATAGTATTGAGAGTGGTATTAAACTACAGAGGCGTGGGTGAGAGAGGGAGGCTGGGGAGGATGAGCTAGGCTATGGGAACTGACAGCATGTTTGTCCTTGGCGTACCAAGCAGCTCAGGAACTGGGCTACATCACAGGCTGACAAGGCAGTACAATAAATGGATCAATCACAATTATCATGGAAGAATACTGGGGGATTCTCACATCCTGCCTCCGTGAGAAAAACTCCCCCCCCCCCAATTTCATCAACTCCCAACTGGAGGTGGTGCCGGCTTGTCAGGGAATTCCTCATGAAAAGCATGAATCAATTTGGGAGCCCATAAATGCTCTGCCCCCCACCCATTCTTTATCCCCCATTGGGAACTCCTTCAGATCCACCAAATATTGTAACTTTCCATGATGCCATCAGGACTCTAAAATCTGTTGAATCTCAAAGTGAGTGTTTATCTACAAAGACTGGGATGGGGGTTGTAGGAGAGGGATGGAATTGGTCTGGGGTAGATGGTTTTCTCAGGAGACTAGAATGGAACACAGGATTAATGTTCTTATAAGTCTTAGGTAGTGCCAGTTTAACAGGGACACCATTCACCACATTAATTACTTTAAACAGTGCTACAAATCCCGGATTGAGTTTGCATGAGGGCTGCTGGCAGCGCAGGTGCTTGGTGGAGAGGTATGCCTCATCTCCCACATTCCAGATAGGCGCGGGGCTTTGTCTCTTGTCTGCTTGTTTCTTATAGTCCACTTTAGCTGCCTCCAGCACTTCCACAATTTTTTGCCATGCCCCACCTATGTTTTACACCCAAGCCAATAAGTCTGGTGGGCTGTCAGGAGGCGGGGTCCACGTAGGAATGGCCAACAAATCAGTCCCATCCCCAACCCCTGGTCTAAGAACCGCTACCGGTCCATGAATCAGTTGGTCAGACAACTCAGACAATTGAGAGCACCTGGAGAGAGCTACTGGGGAGTGTTGCTGCTGGCCAGGTGAGGCTATTGTGCTGACTGGGTGAGGTGATTGCTGGGTAATTGCTGGGAGGATTAAAAAGGGCTGCTCCTCGCCAGAGGCAGAGCTCAGACAACTGAGAGCACCTGGAGAGAGCTACTGGGGAGTGTTGCTGCTGACCAGGTGAGGCTATTGCGCTGACTGGGTGAGGTGATTGCTGGGTGATTGCTGGGAGGATTTAAAAGGGCTGCTCCTTGCCAGAGGCTTGAGCCTTTGGCGTGAGAGACAAAGGGCTCTTGGCCTGTGGCTCTTAGCCTGGGGTACTTGGCCGAGCAATTAGAATCAGTAGAATCATTAGAATCATCGCGGCTGCCGGGGGCTCCCTTGCCAGCGGCCTGATGCAGCGGAGGCGCTTCGCGGCTCGCAGCTGCTCCCTTGTCGGGAGGGCGGGAATCAGCCGGGCCAATCGGCAGGCGCAAAGCGCCTGCCGATTGGTCTGGCCGATGGTCTGTCTGGAGGAAGGGGCCGATCGGCACCCTTCCTCATCCCGGACAGAGCCCGCCCTAACTCCTCCCCCTAAGCCCTTACGGCTTTATTTAGTCCACGGCACCCGCGGCGCCACGGGCTGTGTTAAGATGAGGGGGTAGAGGGACTACTCATCAAGTTTGCAGGTGACACCAAATTGGGAGGACTGGTAAATACTCCGGAAGATAGAGACAGAGTTTAACGAGATCTGAACACAATGGAAAAATGGGCAAATGAGAACAAGATGCAATTTAATAAAGATAAGTGTAAAGTCCTGCATCTGGGTCAGAAAAATGAAAAGCATGCCTACTGGATGGGGGATACGCTTCTAGATAACACTGTTTGTGAACGAGACCTTGGGGTACTTGTGGATTGTAAACTAAACATGAGCAGGCAGGGTGATGCAGCAGTAAAAAAGGCAAATGCCATTTTGGGCTGTATCAACAGGGGCATCACATCAAAATCACAAGATGTCATAGTCCCATTGTATACGGCACTGGTCAGACCACACCTGGAGTACTGTGTGCAGTTCTGGAGGCCTCACGTAAAGAAGGACGTAGATAAAATTGAAAGGGTACATAGGAGAGCGACGAAGATGATCTGGGGCCAAGGGACCAAGCCCTATGAACATAGGTTGAGGGACTTGGGAATGTTCAGCCTGGAGAAAAGGAGGTTGAGAGGGTGCATGATAGCCCTCTTTAAGTATTTGAAAGGTTGTCACTTGGAGGAGGGCAGGATGCTGTTTCTGTTGGCTGCAGAGGAGAGAACATGCAGTAATGGGTTTAAACTTCAAGTACAACGATATAGGCTAGATATCAGGGGAAAAATCTTCACAGTCAGAATAGTTCAGCAGTGGAATAGGCTGCCTAAGGAGGTGGTAAACTCCCCCTCACTGGCAGTCTTCAAGCAAAGGTTGGATACACACTTTCCAAGAAAATGCTTGGATGCTTTAGGATGCTTAGGGCTGATCCTGCGTAGAGCAGAGGGTTGGAGTAGATGGCCTGTATGGCCCCTTCCAACTCTATGATTCTATGGTACCGGGCCGCTGCTCTGTCTAAGTAGTTAGGTGATTCAGCCCACCAACGTCAACCAAAATTTGCAGAAGCCCAGGTCAGAAAGCTCCCCTTCTCCATTCCTGCTCTGACTAGGACTCCTAGTGGACCTGCAGCACATGTACGCATGTGAGAAATTGGCCTGCATGCGTGTTTGAGGCCGCCCATGGTGCAAACTCGCATGCGAGAACCTGCCACACATGCACAGCGCCCAGATCGCCTCCCCCCCCCCCACTGGTCCGCAGCCTGAAAAAGGCTGCGGACAACTCCTTTAGTAGACTACCCCCCCCCCAGGCCTCAGTAAAATTGTCAAGCATTGACCGGTCCCCGGTGATAAAAAGGTTGGGGACCACTGCTCTAGTAGACTACCCCCCCGCATCTTAGTAAAATTGTCAAGCGTTGACCGGTCCCTGGTGATAAAAAGGTTGGGGACCACTGCTCTAGTAGACTACCCCCCCGCATCTTAGTAAAATTGTCAAGCATTGACCGGTCCCCGGTGATAAAAAGGTTGGGGACCACTGCTCTAGTAGACTACCCCCCCGCATCTTAGTAAAATTGTCAAGCGTTGACCGGTCCCTGGTGATAAAAAGGGAGATATCCCAATTGATAAATGAACCTCATTATTATAGGCAAATTGAGCTAGAGGTAACAACAAAGCCCAATCAGTCTGCTGATAGTTAATGAAGCAGCGCTAATATTGCTCCGGAATCTAATTGACCCATTCTGTTTGGCCGTTGGACTCAGGGTGATACCCAGATGTCAAAGCTTGTTCCACCCCCACGAGCTGCAATAACTCTCTCCAGACCTTTATAACAAATTGAGGGCCCTATTCTTATAAACAATGTGTTGGCAAACTATGTAGCTTATACACATGTTGCACAAACAGGGTTGACAGTTTTTGAGCCGTGGGAATGGTACTGCAAGGGATGAAATGTCTACCCACACTACTGTTTTTCCTTGGCTAGGGGTCAGATCCGTGATAAAGTCCATGGTGATTGCCTTCCAAGAGGCCAATGGCATGTTCAACAGTTTTAATAGTTCCTTAGGTTTGCCCCCTGTGGCTTTTGCCGTGATGCACATGGGACACCTCTTCATCAGTTCTCTACATCAGTCCTGAGAGGGGGCCATCAATAATGCCTTCTCACCAGATGCAGCATTTTTACAAAACTGAAATGTCCATCCTGTAATCCTGGCACAGCTAAAGCACTTCTAGCTATGCAGCCGCAGGCACGTACAGGCTGCCCTCTTTGCTGAACACCCCTTCCTTTCCCTGTAGGCCTGCTTTGAGTCATGGGAATTCACTATCCCCTCCCAAGTCCTGTTGTAGCCAACCTCCTGAGGCACTGTGTGCTTCAGCTGCCTTATTACGCATCACTGCAGCCAGCCCCAGAAGGGCGTGACTGAAGACAGATTCCACAACTGGCTCAGCCTTGCTTTCATGTTGGGGGTAGCCTGGGTACCTGCCTGGGTAGTGCATCTGCCAGGAAGTTCAGCTTCCCTGGCAGATGCTTCAGTGTGAATGAGAACCTGGAGATAAACTCCTCCCACCTAACCTGCTTAGCAGTTAATTTGTGCAGTTGTCTTAGAGCTTGTAAGTTTTTGTGATTGGATCACACTTCAAATGGAATAGGGGAACTCTCCAACCAATGTCTCCACGTGGATGAGGCTAGCTTTATGGCTGCTGTCTCTTTTTCCCAAATGGCCCAGTTCCTCTCCGTGTCATTAGATTTCTTAGAAATGTAAGCCAGTGAGTGCAAATGTTCATTATCCCCCTTCTGGAGGATCAGAGCCCCCATAGCTACATTGCTTGAATCAACTTGTTAGACAAAGGGCTTTGCAGGATCTGTGTGCCTTAGCACTGGCTCGGAGGTGAACAGTCTCTTAAGTTCATTAAACACATGTTTGGCATTTGCCAGTCCATTGTAATGGGGTGCTGGGCTTTCTATCTTTCTGTGTGAGCAGGGCTGCCAGCAGATCTGTTCCCTGGTTCAGCTGGACTCTCCTGTCAGCCATGTCTTTGATGGTCCTAGTTTCCACGTCCACCTGGCGGCGGGCCCCTCCTTGTGACCAGCCATGGGGATCCTTGTCATGATGGGTTGGCTTCCGCAGGCCCCCTCATTCTGTGACATGTCATAGGGTCACACTCCCACTCCAGGATGGGGTGCTCAGAACCCTCGCTATCCCCAACTTTTTGGGAGCTGAGGTTGCCAGGTGGCTCTGCTGTTCCTGTGTGGCCTCCTGGCTCAACTCCCTTTGGTTTTGGTGGTAAATTCTGTGGCTGTATCTGGCTTCATTTTGAGAACAGGTACACTCCACAGGGATTATGATTCCTGTCTAACTGCAAGAGTGCTCGTTGAAGTGAACAGGAAAATGTCTTTAAAAGCAAGTTCCTTTATTCAGAGACAGACATCATTACAAAGGCATCGACAGGAATGACAAGGCTTGGGAAAGACTCCTCCTCTGATAAACCTAAGCTCACTCCCCCTCCCTTAGGAAGGTGATGGCCTGCATTTCAAAGGAGCCCAAACATTTCTAAAGCTATCAAGGCATGGGCGAGACAGGGAGGCTGGGAGGATGGGAACCGACAGCATGTTTGTCCTTGGGGTACCAAGCAGCTGAGGAACTGGGATACATCACAGAATACAAGGTAGGACAATAAATGGATCAATCACAATTATCATGGTAGAATATTGGGGGATTCTGACACCCACCATAGCTGGGGTGCAGCTCAATGCCTCATCCTTGGCAAGGAATCTGGGTATGATTCTGGATGCTCCCTATCTATGGAGGCCCAGGTCCTCAGAGTAGCCCACACATTGTTTTTCCATCTGTGCCAGGTGAGGCTATTAGTGCCCGACCTACCCCCGGACTACTACAATGAGCAAAGCAGCTGGGCCACAAGCAGATTAGACCTGCCAAATGGAAATTATGATTTCTGCCTTTACAATCAATAAATTGACCAACATTCTGCACAGTAAAACAAGAAGACAACATCCTCCATTTGGGGCCTGATTTTTTTCTGTAAAAAGGTAAAGGTAAAGGTAAAGGTATCCCCTGTGCAAGCACCGAGTCATGTCTGACCCTTGGGGTGACGCCCTCTAGCGTTTTCATGGCAGACTCAATACGGGGTGGTTTGCCAGTGCCTTCCCCAGTCATTACCGTTTACCCCCCAGCAAGCTGGGTACTCATTTTACCGACCTCGGAAGGATGGAAGGCTGAGTCAACCTTGAGCCGGCTGCTGGGATTGAACTCCCAGCCTTATGGGCAAAGCTGTCAGGCGGCTGCCTTACCACTCTGCGCCACAAGAGGCTCAGATTTTTCTGTAGGTAGTTGCAAAACAATCACAGTCTTGCTTGTCCATAATGGAACAACCAGAAACAGAGGCAAGCTGCCCCTCTCAGAGAGCTTGTGACTAGCCAATCACACAAGTGGTGGTTTCTGTGCTCAGGTTCACCTCCACGAGACATTTTCTACTCAAATTCACACAGTAAGCTTAATGATGTCTTTCCACAATTAGCCCCTAATTAAAGGTGAACAAATGCATCTTGAATCCTTCCCCTTTCTATACTCACTCACTGTTTAGAAACTTGACTCTGTATAACAATTTTAGTTGGTCTCATGTAAAAAAAAGATTAAATTCCACAATTTCACACATCTGTCAATTCACCCATAACAATATTTTAAAGCATCTGAAGCAAATGGACACAATTTGAACTAATGGAGGCCCATTACTCTTTTAGCGAATGAAATAGTCATCAATGCTCTTCTTTAAAGCTGTCAAAGCTTCTAATGAGGACACAGCTGTTTCTGAAGCAAGAAAATCATGGGTTTATGAAAGCAAACCATGGCCAAGTATTACAGCAATCCTCAGAAGTGGCAATTAATATTTTTAGCCGCTCATTGTTTTCCCAACTTGCGGAACATCAAGGGTCTATGTTATTGGCAAATTTAAATTTGCAAAGAGAAGAATTAGAGTCGTTTTTATACCCTGCTTTTCATTGCCTGAAAGAATCTCAAGATGGCTTATAATCATTTTCCCTTCCTCTCCCCACGACCAAAGCCATCTGAGGTGGTTGGAACTAGGGTTGTGCACGGCGGCACACCTGGGGAGGGAGGGGAGGCACAAGCCCTGGTACACAACCCATTGCACACACACAGGAGCTCCGTGCCTGCATGTGTACGCTGACCGACGCACTGGCGCTTCGCCTCCCTTCCTCCCCCCTCCATGGTGCAGCGCTGGCTGCTTTGGCCTCAAACGGCCAATTTGAATGCCACCACGCACAACCCTAGTTGGAACTGAGAGGTATGACTGAACTCTCTGTGAGAACAGAGGACTATGACTAGCCCAAGGTCACCCAACTGGTTGCACGTGGAGGAGCAGGGAATCAAACCTGGTTCACCAGATTAGAAGCTACAAGAACAATTTTTGCATCCAGTGGCAACAAAGTTTTATTCAAGTTATGAGCTTTCATGTGTATGAGCGCCTCCTCTGATACAATGTCATGGAATGGAAGTAATCAGTTCATACTTATAGGCAAAGTGTAAGAGTGAATTTATATACTACATAAGGAAAATGGTTAACAAATTCCAGAGGTGAATAGAAACAGCATTTTGGATTTGTATTAATTTGAGAATGAATTGCATGTGAAACATTCTGCGTAATATAGAGACGTCCATGTTAAGAGAATAATGAGCAAATATATAATAAATTGCTGATAGCTGTTAGCTGAGACCTTGCCCTTGTGGTCCCTTACTCTTTTCTCAATCATGGAAGCATCTTAGGGCATCATCTTCTCTGAATGGAGCCTTTGGCTGTGTCCTCTGTTCACAGACCAGAGATAATATCAATAGACCATTCCATGCTGCATGGCATTAGACTATTCATAGTTACTGTCATAAACCCCCGTTCCTGACCCGAGTTTCACCTGAACTCTCTGGGAGACTCCCAGGTGGTTGTCATGAAGCCATAAATTGCCTGTTGGTTCCTGTCCTCCCTCTGCATACCAAAGCATCCCATCGCCAGGACACTTTATCTATTCCTGTTCTCACTGACCTTGCTAGGAGCTGTGAAGTCTCAACACTAGTAACATTTTAAATCATAGCAGGGGCCAGATGGCCCTCCTGAGAACCATTGTATTTTCCCACCTTGTACACCCCTCTTCCCTCCTCCCCTATTTGGTCTCCTGTATAAGTACTGGGATAACAGGCAAGTTTGGCCTTGGCAAACACTCTTTTCCAACAACCCAAGAGACGACTCTACACAAGGACATCACCAGATGGTCAACACAGAAATCAGATTGACTATGTGCTCTGCAGCCAAAGATGGGGAAGTTCTATCCAGTCAGGAAAAACAAGACCAGGAGCTGATTGTGGTTCAGATCATCAGCTTCTTGATGCAAAACATAGGCTTAAATTGAAGAAACGGAGGATGCTGAGAAATCAGAAAGGATCAGGGCCTATTTTACTTCTGTTTTTTCCAACAGGTCAAAGTGTTTAGGCACATCTAGAGATGGCCGTAGTCAAAGGATAGTGTCTGGGTGGCAGGTTGACATGGACAGAGAGGTTGTGTTCAGATCTCGTTGAACTCTGTCTCTACCTTCCGAGGTATTTGCCAGTCCTCCCAATTTGGTGTCATCTGCAAACTTGATGAGTAGTCCCTCCACCCCCTCATCTAGATTATTAATAAATATGTTAACAAGTACCGGGCCGAGCACCGAGCCCTGAGGTACCCTGCTACTCACCTCTCTCCAGTCTGATGAAACACCATTGACAACAACAACTCTTTGAGTGCAGTTCCCTAACCAATTCCCTATCCACCTAACTATCTGAAAATCCAGATTGCAGTCCTTCAACTTATCCATCAGAACATCATGGGGAACCTTGTCAAAAGCTTTACTAAAATCCAAGTAAATGACATCAACCGAATTTCCCCGATCCAGCAAACCTGTTACTTGGTCAAAAAAGGAAACCAGGTTGGTTTGGCAGGACCTGTTGGAGACAAATCCATGCTGACTTCCTTGGATCACCAAATTGTCCTCCAGATGTTTGCAGATCGCTCCCTTTAATATCTGCTCCATTATCTTCCCCACAACAGAGGTCAGACTCACTGGTCTGTAGTTTCCTGGGTCATCCTTCCTCCCTTTTTTGAAGATCGGAATAACGTTTGCTCTTTTCCAGTCCTCTGGGACATCTCCAGTCCTTAAAGAGGTTCCGAAGATGATGGACAAGGGCTGTGCGAGTTCTCCGGAAAGTTCTTTGAGTACTCTCGGGTGCATTTCATCCGGCCCAGGGGATCTGAACTCATTCAGTGCAGCTAAATGCCTCTCGACAACCTCTCTATCCATGTTAACCTGCCCCCCAGACACTATCTCTTGGCTACTGCCATCTCTAGATGTGCCTAAACACTTTGACCTGTGGGAAAAAAACAGATGTAAAATAGGCACTGTTTAAAAATTTCACCCCTGGGCGGGACATCAGGGGAGTAAAGTTACTCTGACACGAATTTTGAGGAAGTTTTTTTGGCCTAATGTGGCCCACGATGTATTAGAATATTGTAGATCTTGTGAAGCATGTCAACGCATGACGGGAAGGGGTCCCTTACACCCCGTTCGAAAGGATCGGAATGGACTTTGTGGGTCCTCTACCGAGGACATCCAGGGATTCCAGGTATTTATTGGTGGTTATGGACTATTCAATGAGGTACATGAGCAGGCAGTGTGATGCAGCGGTAAAAAAGGCAAATGCCATTTTGGGCTGTATCAACAGAGGCATCACATCAAAATCACAAGATGTCATAGTCCCATTGTATACGGCACTGGTCAGACCACACCTGGTTGAATTGAGGCTTTTGAACTCTGGTGCTGGAGAAGACTCTTGCGAGTCCCTTGGACTGCAAGGCGAACAAACCGGTCAGTCCTAGAGGAGATCAGCCCTGCCTGCTCCTTAGAAGGCCAGATCCTGAAGATGAAACTCAAATACTTTGGCCACCTCATGAGAAGGAAGGACTCCCTGGAGAAGAGCCTAATGCTGGGAGCGATCGAGGGCAAAAGAAGAAGGGGATGACAGAGAATGGGGTGGCTGGATGGAGTCACTGAAGCAGTAGGTGCAAACTTAAATGGACTTCGGGGAATGGTAAAGGACACGATGGGTTGGACACGAGTTCGCTCCTAACAACAACAACAACAACAACAACAACAACAACAACAACAACAACAACAACAGATTAGTACTCCATGTGGGGTTATTGATCCTTTGTCTCAGCCAAAGAGTTTGTTCATCGAACTTTACCTGCAGATGCCTTTTGTTTTAGTCTTTTGAATAAAGCTTCCCTTTGGATTTCACAAGCCTTGTAGTCTCGGGGATTGGCTTTTGCAAGGACTCAACTCGGGTGTCTTCGGCCTGGTTCCTGACAGTTACATTACAATCTACTTTTGGCAATTTTTGACAATTCTTGGAGAACAGGTGAAGTGTCCATCATCTTCGGAACCTCTTTAAGGACTGGAGATGTCCTGGAGGACTGGAAGAGAGCAAACGTTATTCTGATCTTCAAAAAAAGGAGGAAGGATGACCCAGGAAACTACAGACCAGTGAGTCTGACCTCTGTTGTGGGGAAGATAATGGAGCAGATATTAAAGGGGGCGATCTGCAAACATCTGGAGGACAATTTGGTGATCCAAGGAAGTCAGCATGGATTTGTCTCCAACAGGTCCTGCCAGACCAACCTGGTTTCCTTTTTTGACCAAGTAACAGGTTTGCTGGATCGGGGAAATTCGGTTGATGTCATTTGTTTCAGAAAGGCTGCCCAAACTCCTCAAATCTACGGATCGCTACCCATTTGTGATGGTCCATGTGGGAACGAATGACATGTCCCTGAATACCATCGCTCCTATTAAAAAAGACTATCAAGATCTGGGGAGGAAGCTCAAGCAAATGGGGGCACAAGTGGTATTCTCTTCAATCTTGCCTGTCAAGGGAAGAGGAATGCATCGGGAGAGGAAGATAATGGAGGTGAATCACTGGCTGCGTAGTTGGTGCCGGCAGGAGAGATTTGGTTTCTGGGACCATGGGATAGGCTTTCTTGAGGAAGGCCTACTAGCACCTGATGGACTGCACTTATCGAAACTGGGGAAGAATGTGTTTGGCAGGAACCTGGGGAGATTCATCAGGAGAGCTTTAAACTAAAGCCACTAGGGGAAGGAGACGATCAACATAGGGAGTGTATGGAAGGAAAACGATCGGAGGCAGCCCAACCGGCAAGGCCTTGCTCATAGGGAACCAAAAGTAAAAGGATTCAGTTGTCTTTATACTAACGCCCAAAGCATGGGCAATAAAAAGGAAGAGCTGGAAATTATCATGCTGATGGAAAGGTATGATCTAGTAGGCATCACAGAAACTTGGTGGAATGATTCTCATGACTGGAATGTAATGGTGGATGGATATGAACTGTTCAGAAAAAACAGAATAGATCGAAGAGGTGGAGGAGTGGCACTGTATGTGAGGAAAGGGCTTACCTGTCAGGAAATTCTAGTGAAGGAGAGCATATCTGCAGTGGAAAGCATCTGGGTGAAAATAAGCGAGGGGAAAACAAACAGTGTGGTGGTTGGTGTCTGCTACCGACCGCCTGACCAACGAGAGGATGTGGATGCTGCACTTTGTGAGCAGCTTGAGAAAATATCCAAATGGCAGGACCTTGTCATCATGGGTGACTTCAATTCCCCAGATGTGTGCTGGGAAACTAACTCTGCGAAGCGTCCTCAGTCATGCAAGTTTCTGACCTGCCTGGCTGACAATTTCATTTATCAAATGGTAGATGAACCCACAAGAGGTTCAGCCATACTGGACTTAATACTGACCAACAGGCAAGAGTTGGTGGATGAGGTGAAGGAGGTGGGGACCCTAGGGGGAGGTGACCATGTCCTCATAGAATTCCTTTTGAGATGGGGAGCCAAGGAAGCCTGTAGCCAGACGCGGATGTTGGATTTTCGTAGGGCAAACTTTAATAAACTCAGAGACATGATGAGTGTCATACCATGGACGAGAATGCTGGAAGAGAAGGGAGCATGTGAAGGGTGGGCGCTACTCAAACAAGAGCTATTGCATGCTCAATCAATAACTATTCCAGAAATACGAAAACACTGCAGGAGCTCTAAGAAGCCTATTTGGATGAACAGAGAACTTCAAGAGGAACTAAGAAAGAAAAGGAAAATGTTCAGGAAATGGAGGGAAGGACAGAGCTCTAAAGAAGAGTACCTACAGGTTACTAGGCACTGTAGATCAATCATCAGAAAGGCCAAAGCTGAGAGTGAGCTAAGATTGGCCAGGGAAGCCCATTGTAACAAGAAAAGATTTTTCAGTTATGTGAGGAGCAAACGTAAAGTCAAGGAGGCAATAGGCCCACTGTTGGGTGCAGATGGACAAACTGTAACGAAAGATGCAGAGAAAGCAGAAAGGCTTAGTGCCTATTTTACATCAGTTTTTTCCCACAGGTCAAAGTGTTTAGGCACATCTAGAGATGGCTGTAGCCAAAGGATAGTGTCTGGGTGGCAGGTTAACATGGATAGAGAGGTTGTCGAGACACATTTAGCTGCACTTGGATGAGTTCAAATCCCCTGGTCCAGATGAAATGCACCCGAGAGTACTCAAAGAACTTTCCAGAGAACTTGTACAGCCCTTGTCCATCATCTTCGGAACCTCTTTATGGACTGGAGATGTCCCGGAGGACTGGAAAAGAGCAAACGTTATTCCGATTTTCAAAAAAGGGAGGAAGGATGACCCAGGAAACTACAGACCAGTGAGTCTGACCTCTGTTGTGGGGAAGTTAATGGAGCAGATATTAAAGGGAGTGATCTGCAAACATCTGGAGGACAATTTGGTGATCCAAGGAAGTCAGCATGGATTTGTCTCCAACAGGTCCTGCCAGACCAACCTAGTTTCCTTTTTTGACCAAGTAACAGGTTTGCTGGATCGGGGAAATTCGGTTGATGTCATTTACTTGGATTTTAGTAAAGCTTTTGACAAGGTTCCCCATGATGTTCTGATGGATAAGTTGAAGGACTGCAATCTGGATTTTCAGATAGTTAGGTGGATAGGGAATTGGTTAGAGAACCGCACTCAAAGAGTTGTTGTCAATGGTGTTTCATCAGACTGGAGAGAGGTGAGTAGCGGGGTACCTCAGGGCTCGGTGCTCGGCCCGGTACTTTTTAACATATTTATTAATGATCTAGATGAGGGGGTGGAGGGACTACTCATCAAGTTTGCAGATGACACCAAATTGGGAGGACTGGCAAATACTCCGGAAGATAGAGACAGAGTTCAACGAGATCTGAACACAATGGAAAAATGGGCAAATGAGAACAAGATGCAATTTAATAAAGATAAGTGTAAAGTTCTGCATCTGGGTCAGAAAAATGAAAATCATGCCTACTGGATGGGGGATACGCTTCTAGGTAGGACTGTGTGTGAACGAGACCTTGGGGTACTTGTGGATTGTAAACTAAACATGAGCAGGCAGGGTGATGCAGCGGTCAAAAAGGCGAATGCCATTTTGGGCCGTATCAACAGAGGCATCACATCAAAATCACAAGATGTCATAGTCCCATTGTATACGGCACTGGTCAGACCACACCTGGAGTACTGTGTGCAGTTCTGGAGGCCTCACTTCAAGAAGGACGTAGATAAAATTGAAAGGGTACAGAGGAGAGTGACGAAGATGATCTGGGGCCAAGGGACCAAGCCCTATGAAGATAGGTTGAGGGACTTGGGAATGTTCAGCCTGGAGAAAAGGAGGTTGAGAGGGGACATGATATCCCTCTAAGTATTTGAAAGGTTGTCACTTGGAGGAGGGCAGGATGCTGTTTCTGCTGGCTGCAGAGGAGAAGACACGCAGTAATGGGTTTAAACTTCAAGTACCACGATATAGGCTAGATATCAGGAAAAAGTTTTTCACAGTCAGAGTAGTTCAGCAGTGGAATAGGCTGCCTAAGGAGGTGGTGAGCTCCCCCTCACTGGGAGACTTCAAGCAAAGGTTGGATACACACTTTTCTTGGATGCTTTAGGATGCTTAGGGCTGATCCTGCGTTGAGCAGTGGGTTGGACCAGATGGCCTGTATGGCCCCTTCCAACTCTATGATTCTATGATTCTATGTTGTTTCAGCAGACAATGCAGTGAAGAAATAGTTAATACAGCAGTTGACTGCGTGGCAGATTATAGAGACTCCACAGCCTGGTATTAACTGATGAGATTGGTGCAGTTCCCAGCTGCCCTATTGAGATGGATACAAAGAGCTGAACATAGATTTAATATCCTATTAGTGTTAATTAGTTTTGCTCCACTGGCTTCATTTTCACCTCCTTCTCCTATAACTCACCTTGGCCTTGATAGATGTGGGTGCCCAGAGACTCCAGTCTGTCTTTCTCCAGTTTCTGCTGCAGCTTTCCTCAGTGGAGGGGGGATTCCCAATGACTTTTTATATGCCTCTCTGCCTGCCTGCGTTAAAGTGAGTGAAGACAATAGATGTGTTGCTCCTGCTTAAGAGGGATTATTTCAGTAAATCATGCAGGTATCCAATAATCTGCAGCTAGGGTAAAATGAAAACAAACAGGTTTGGTCTCCTCACACAGTGGCATTCCCTCTATTCCCAAGAGCTTCCAGGCCGAATGAGGAGGCCCAGTGTGAGGGAACACGTCTTTACTCAAGAGAGGCTGAAGTCCGTCCAGAATACACAACAGGACCCACCTGTAAGAGGCCAGCGGCAGCCTTATCAGTTCATGAGAAATGCCCCCTACAGGAGGAGAAGACCTGTTGCAGGCTCTGAGCAGGCTTCCAGGCTGCTCCAGAAACCCATCATGATTTAACGGCTGTCATTGAAAAATAATTAGTACAAAGAACCAACCAAACATTCTTGCCAGGCAAATTGCAGGTCCTGCACAGACACTGAGTTTGGCTGATGTGCAGTTTTATCAGGTAAGCTAGAAAATTCTCCTTTCACTACACTCATAGAGTTGGAAGTGACCTCCAGGCAGGGTCATCTAGTCCAAACCCCTAGAGCGGTGGTCCCCAACCACCGGGCTGTGGCCCAGTAAGGTAAAGGTAAAGGTATCCCCTGTGCAAGTACCGGGTCATGTCTGACCCTTGGGGTGACGCCCTCCAGCATTTTCATGGCAGACTCAATACGGGGTGGTTTGCCAGTCCCTTCCCCAGTCATTACCGTTTACCCCCCAGCAAGCTGGGTACTCATTTTACCGACCTAGGGAGGAAGGAAGTCTGAGTCAACCTTGAGCCGGCTGCTGGGATTGAACTCCCAGCCTCATGGACAGACAGTCTCAGACAGCATGTCGTTGCCTTACCACTCTGCGCCACAAGAGGCTCATCGCAGCCCGGTGTTGGGCCGCAAAGGCCCTGGCACCGGGCCACGGCTCCCTGCCTCCGCAGGGCTGCGCTGGGCTGCACATGTGCATTTGCGCCATGCACGGCCACAAACACGCATGCACGGTACTCCTGCGCACACGCGCTTGCACGGCTGGTCGCGCATGTGCATTTGTGTGGGAGTGCAGCACATGCGTGTTTGCGGCCACGCATGGCGCAAACACACATGCGTGCCCCCGGCCGCGCATGCGCGACATGCGTGGCTAGGCGATTGCCCTCCCTGCCGCTGTCAGTCTGCAGCCTGAAAAAGGTGCGGAACACTGCCCTAGAGAATGCAGGAAACTCAATACTCCTCTCCGTCTCCATAGTTCTGTGAGGGAATTCAAGTTTGCAGAATAAATAACATTGAAAAACATATTTCAGATTTGGTGAACTGGCCAGACAGTACACAAATGTCAGGAACTTCTTCTGGATGTTTAGAAGGAATTTATTTGAATTAATTCCATCCTACTGGAGATGGTCCTTCCCTTTGGGGCAAGAGAGTACAATTCTGCTCCATCCTCTATATGGCAGCCATTTAAATACTTGAAGATGGTTATCAGATCCCCTCTCTGTCGTCTCCTCTCTAGGCTAAACAGACCAAGGTCCCCCAACCTTTCTTCATGTCTTGGTCTCCAAACCCCTCACCATCTTTGTTGCCCTCCTCTGGACATGCTCCAGTTTGTCTACATCCCTCTTCAACTGGGGTGCCCAAAACTGAACACAGTACTCCAAGAAGCCAAACCAGAGCAGAGTAAAACAGTACCATTACCTCCTGTGATATGGACATGATACTCCATTTGATACTGCCTAAAATCCCATTTACCTTTTTAGTCACCAAGTCACAGGGCCATTCCGCACCAGGATTTATGTTGCAAATTGGTTGTGGAACGAAAAAACGCCATTTTAAATTGTGGAATTCGTTGTTATGCATACCTGCCTTTGTACTGGAATCCAGTTGCGTCTCTATCGTTTCCCACAGGTTTCCGGCCTCGGAAAAAATCGCTAACCAGGAAGCGATATTGCAGAACTTTGTCCCGCCCTTGGTCATCAATCAAACGAGTAGCCAATGGGCGGCCACATTATTATGCTCCCGAAAAGCCCCTTTCCCTTTAAGGAAGGTTTAAAAAAAAACATATTGCAACGAATCTGCGTTGATTCGTTGCAACGGAGAGACCCATCTAGCTAGCAGGTAGTGTTTGAGCTGCCGTTTCATCGTTGCTATGCTCCCTCCGAGTGAACCCCCCCCCCTGCACAGGCGCGATTTTCGGCCGAAAATAAAGGGAAAAATAAAGGGAAAATAAACCAGCAAACGGGGCTGTGTGGTGCTTGGTGACTTAAAACACCTCTGGGGAGGGACTGCAGCCGGGGAAGCCTCGCTGGGTAAACAAAGGCTCGCCGGTGCGTTGATCTCCGCTCGCTCCGAGAAAAAAAATGGCGATCGCTTCGCCGGAAGATCAGAGGAGAGAGCCAGGGGGAGGGACTTTGCAGAAACCGCTACAATGGTAATGCACAGAACTTTCCCGCTAGTGTTGCAAATTGGTTGCAAGAGTGTAGCGCTTTCCGGAGGGTGAATCCACTTTTTGGGATTTCCCTGAAAGCGCTACAACGAAGCGCTTTTTGCGGATCAGTTTCAGGAGTACGGCAGATTATCAACGACGTTGTGCATAACTGCATTTTTGTAGCGATTTCAATTTGCCACACTCCTGCTACAAAGAATCTGTGCGGAATGGCCCACAATGTTGACTCATGTTCAATGTGTGGTCTACGAAGACTCCTAGGTCCTTTTCACGCTTGCTACTGCCAAGACAAGTCTCCCCCATCCCCCATCCAAGACAAGTCTCCCCCACTTCTCAAGCCTATCAAGATCATCCTGTATTCTGATTCTGTCTTCAGTTGTGTTTGCTACCCCTCCCAGTTTAGTACAGTCTGCAAATTTAATAAGTATCCCCTCTAAAACCTCACCCAAATCATTTATACATTTGTTGAACAACAGAGGCCCCAGGACAGATCCCTGAGGAACCACTTGTCACTCTTCTCAAAGAGGATGCTGAACCATTAACAAGTAGTATATGGGCACGATCTGTCAACCAGTTATCGATCCACCTGATAGAATTAGGATCTATACCGCTGTTTACCAACTTGTCAATAATATCATGTGGAACCTTAGAATCATAGAATAGAGTTGGAAGGGATCTCTTGGGTCATCTAGTCCAACCTCCTGCACTATGCAGGACACACATCCCAATCGCTCATCTACTGTAACCTGCCACCCCTTTGAATCTTCACAGAATCAGCCTCTCTGTCAGATGGCTATTAGCCTCTGTTTAAAAATTTCCAAAGATGGAGAACCCACTACCTCCCAAGGAAGTCTGTTCCACTGAGAAACCGCTCTGTCAGAAACTTCTTCTGGATGTTGAGACATAATTTCTTTTGGATTAATTTCGTCCCATTGGTTCTGGTCCGTCCCTCTGTCCCTTATTAAATGTTTTACTGAAATCCAGATAAACTATGTCCACAGCATTCTCCTGATCGAGCAAGGTAGTCCCTTTCTCAAAAAAAAGAGATAAGTTTGGTCTGACATGACTGGTTTGTGTGAAACCTGTGCTGAGTCTTAGAAATCACAGCACTATGTTCCAGCTGCTCAAGGACTCACTGTTTGATTTGTTCCAAAATTTTGCCAGTTATAGATGTCAAGCTGACATGTCAATAGTTACGCAGATCCCTGAAGATGAGGACAACATTTGTCTGCCTCATCGCCTGGCACCTTAACTGTTCTCCAAGAAGTGTCAAAAATAATGGACGGATGTCATCTGCAAGTTCTTTTAGTACCCTGGGATGCAGTTCATCTGGCCCAGAAGATTGTTACATTTAAAGAAACTAGGTGTTTGTGGACTGCCCCAACAGTGATCCTAGGCCACCATTCCTATCTCCCATGTTGTGTTATGTTTTTTTTCTACACTGAGTACTATTTCCCTCACAAGAGAAGACTGAGGAGAAATAGGAGTTAAGCAATTCAGCCCTCTCTTCATCATGTGTTATAATTTCACTTTCTTGTCCTCACAGTGGTCCTACCATGTCCCAGGTCTTTTTCTTACTTGAAATAGAACTAAAAAGCCTTTTTTTTTGTTATGTTTAGCACTTCTTGCTAGTTAAGCTCATACTGAGCTTTAGCTTTTCTAATATAGTCCCTACAATTATTAGTTATTTGTTTGTACTCATCCTTGGTAATAAGGCCTTCCTTTCATTTCCTAAATGACTCTTGTTTATTCCTCAAATCTTTTGACAACTGCTTATGGAGCCAACTTGGCTTCCTTAGGCTCCTTCCATCTTTTCTTCTCAAGGTCAATGTTTGTGATTGAGCCTTCAGTATTTCACTTTTAAGAAACTCCCAGCCCTCTTGGACCCCCATCTCTTTAAGTCTTTCTGACCACGGAACTCTACCAAACATACCTTTAAGTCTGTGAAAATCGGCTTTCCTGAAATCCAGTCTATATGAGCCCCTTTGGTTCCCCTCTCTACTTTCTGGGGAATGAAGCTGTCGGCAAGACAATTTAAGAAATTAACAGAGTTTGAATTTTTAGCAGAGTTGGTCCAGCAGTATCTCGTTCAAGTCCTCTGATTGGCTTGGTGGTCTATAGCAGAACCGAACAATATCACTCTCATTTCCTACCCCTTTTGCCCAAATACACTCAACTGAACTTCCAGTTCATTTTCCGTCTTGTAGTGCAGTCCCATATTGGGACTGTGCATGTGCGGGCCTGCCGCTCGGAACTTTCCCTAGCTAAAAGTCTCCAAAGAGGGCGCTCCGCACCGCTACCACGCATGCGCTGGGTTTCCCACGCACCGATCACGAGGACACGGGGCGGAGCGCCCACCCTCCTCAGTTCTCTTTTCACCGCCGCGATTAGTGGACATCCTTTGCTAGTGTCCTCATCTTTTTCTTCTGCGTCAGCGATTTTCTTCAGAATGGCTTCTAAGGCTATTTTTAAGAAGTGCAGCCAGTGTGCTGTGAAGATGCTGGTGACGGACGAGCACAACCGTTGCCTTATTTGTCTGGGTGAGGGCCACACCGTACCTTCGTGTACAATTTGTCAGAAGTTCACTCCGAAGGCCCGCTCTGACAGGGCTGCGAGGCTCAAGGCGGCGCTTTGGGAGAAGGCTCTTTCGGCAGACCCAGTCTGAGCCGACTCCATCTCGGGCACCATCGAAGGTGCCATCCGTCCTTGGATCCAGACCTTCCTCCGTCCGTTCTGCCATGGAGCCGTCAAGAGGCTCCCCAAAACCTCCTAAGAGACCCCCAGTGGCGTCTGAGGTTCCTAACGTAGCTTCGGCACCAGCTTTACCGTCTTCGGAACGGGGCGCCTCGGCCGATCCCCCTGTTAAAAAGGCAAAAAAGTCTAAGCACAAGGACAAGCCTTCAGTTCCGAAACACGGATCCATGGGTTCCATTCGTCAGTCCTCTACGCCTCCGTCGCGAGAGCCTTTAACACAATCCTATTCCTTGGATGTGCGGGACGATGGATCCTCGGTTGCATTTCCTCAATCAGTCTCTGCTCCCCCGGCTCAATGGAGACCGTTGACCCAGGTCCCTGTGGGGCATTCACCGGTATATGTCGGCCAATGGGACCGGCCTATGGCCGAGGAGGAGGACCCTGACAGCGCTTCGGCCATGATGTCGGCTGTTCCGTCGGGTTCGTTTGGGCCCCAGTCCGTTCCGATTCCCAACAGCCCAGAGTCCGCATCGGATCCGTCCCCCGATGAAGCCTTGGCAGACCCTACCTCAGCTTCGCCTACTGAGGACTACAGAATGTATGGAGAGCAGCTCCTAAGAATGGCCAAGGCCCTTGACCTGGATGTTTTGACGTCGGATGCAAGGCCCAAGGACAAGATCCTGAGCAGACTCTATTCTAATACCCCGTCGAATATTGCCCTGCCTATTATCCAGGGTTTCAAGGATCTGACGGTCCCTATCTGGGACAAACCTGCTTCGGTACAACCGGCACCGAAGAAAATTGAATCCTTGTACAGGGTGAAGCCCGACTCCTCGGAATATCTTTCCGTCTGCCACGTCTCCCATTATAGACAATATGCAGTTGAAACGCAAACCTGGCCAGCATTCCTCCCCGGTAGATAGAGAGAGCGGGCGCTTGGATACTTTGCGACGGAAGGTCTACTCTTCCTTGGCGCTCAGTTTTCGTATAGCCAATTACCAGGCCATCATAGGCGCCTATCAGCTTTGCCTGTGGGAGAGTTTCTCGAAGTATATCGAGCTGATTCCCGAAGAGCAACAAAGTCTCGCCCGCATGATCCAAGCCGAGGCGATCAAAACTTCCAAACAGGGTATCAACTCAGGCAAGCATGCGGCAGATATTGCGGCCAGATCCATGGCCTCTGCTATTTTTAACCTTCAAGGCCATACGCGGGTTGGGACCCACATACCTGAGGGACCGCCTACCGCTCTATGCCCCCCGCAGGGCCTTACGCTCTGCGGGTGAGAACCTGTTGGTCGTCCCCGGCCTGAAGGAAGCGCGCCTAGCCTCGACCAGGGCCAGGGCTTTTTCAGTCCTGGCCCCTACCTGGTGGAATGAGCTCCCGGGTGATCTGCGGGCCCTGCGGGATTTGTCAGCTTTCCGCAGGGCTTGTAAAACGGAGCTCTTCCACCAGGTCTATGGTTGAGGCTGGGGTCAGCAAATCAGGGACATCGCTCCCCCGCTAGGAGTTGGAGTGTACGCTACTCCCCTATCCTTTCCTCTTCACCTCTTAATAATTGGGGGAGGGATGGGATTTTTAGCCGCCATGTTAGTAGAGTGATGTTTTAATGGGAATTTTAGTGGGATTAGTTGTTGTGACCCGCCTCGAGCCTATCGGGAGAGGCGGGAAATAAATCTAATAATAATAATAATAATAATAACAATAATAATAATAATAATAATAATAATAATAATAATAATATTGTCCTTCGTCGCCATTCCTGGCTCCGAAATACATCTCTTCCTCTCGAAACCAGAATCAAGGTTGAAGACGTGCCGTTCGAGAAGTCCTCGCTGTTTGCTAAGACAACGGATGATTTCCTATTCTCCTTGAGGAAGACCCAGCAGTCTGCGAGATACTTAAATTCTTTCCCTCCTCCGCCTTCTCAAAATTTTTACCAGCAGCGCTTTCAACATCAGGCCTCGTTTTCTATGCCCTACTACCCTCAACGCTCCTCTGGTCCTCCATCCCAGTATCCGCCCCACTCCGGTCCACCCCAGTTCCAAGCCCATAAACATCCTCAGCGTCAACGCCCTTCGAACCAATCTTTTGGTCGAAGCCACCCCCACCCCCAACAAAAGTTCTGACTATGCCAGCAGCCCGACCCCGTAGTCCGGTTTTTTGGGGATCATCTGACCGAATTCCGTGAGGCCTGGTTCAGTATTACCCAGGACACCTGGGTTTTGTCTATCATTGTTGAGGGTTATCGCTTGGAGTTTCAGTCCTCACCAGTCTATGTCTTGGGTTCCTCTGCCCCAGACAACCCCTTCCCAGAGCTTAGTGTCCAGCTCTCTGACCTCTTGTCCAAAGGAGCTGTAGAGTTGGTCCCAACAGGTGCCCAAGAGTTGGGTTTTTTCTCCCATTTTTTCTTAGTGGATAAGAGGGACGGCGGGGTCCGCCCGATCCTAGACCTCCGGCATCTAAATAAATGCTTATACATTTCCAAAATTCGTATGGTCTCGTTACCTTCCATTATCGAATCCCTACAACGTAATGCTTGGTTTGCAGTCTTGGACCTCAAGGACGCATACTTCCATATTGGTATTCATAGGTCCTACAGGAAATTCCTTCGGTTCCGACACGGATCTGATATTTATCAGTACTCCATTTTACCTTTTGGATTAGCTACTGCTCCGCGGGTTTTCACAAAGTGTATGGCAGTAGTAATCGCTTTTCTCAGGCTGAGAGGCATTACAATATTTCCATACCTGGATGATTGGCTTTTAGTAGGTCCTGACGCTTCGAAGCTCACGGACCAGGTCCGATTTACCTTATTGGTTTGTGCCCGACTGGGTTTGGCAGTGAACAGAGAGAAGTCCCGCCTTGTTCCGTCACAGGAGGTAGAGTTCATAGGAGCATTCCTAAATTCGTCTAATGCTACTGCCTCCTTGCCAATCCATAGAATACGGCCCTTGTCTTCCATTCTGGGTTCCTTTGGATGGAACCGATGGCAACCTGCATACAGATTTCAACAGGCTCTCGGCCTTATGGCCTCAGTGACAGCTGTGGTCCCCTATGCCAGGTGGCACATGAGGGGTCTTCAATCCTGGTTTCTCAGGCGTTTTAACCCATTAAGACACTCACAGTTCCAACACTTTTCGGTTCCGAGGTCAGTTGTCCGATCCCTTCATTGGTGGTCCTCGGAAAATAACCTGTTGAGGGGTGAACCCTTTGGCTCCTGGACGCATGACTTAGTTCTTACTACTGATGCGTCTTTAGAGGGTTGGGGGGGCATACTGTGGCGAGTTGTCAACTCAGGGTCGTTAGTCCCCTTGGGAATGTACGTTACACATGAACTTACTGGAAATTTGAGCTGTGTTTTTGGCCTTGACTGCTTTTTCAGATTTATGCCGGAGCAAGCGGATTCTCCTTTGCACGGACAATACTGCGACCCTATTCTACATCAACAAACAAGGGGGCACCGGGTCCTTAGCCCTATGTGCTGAGGCCCTGAGAGTGTAGCAGATTCTTTTCGACATTCAGGCAGACATGAGGGTGATACACATAGTGGGCTTCATGAATACCAGGGCAGACAGATTGAGCAGGGTGTTTTGTCAGGAATATGACTGGACACTAGACGACCTGGTCCTGAGCCGTTTATTTTCCCTATGGGGAGTCCCCCAGATCGACCTTTTTGCCAGGGCACATTCTGCGAAGGCCCACAAGTTTTGCTCCCCAGGGGGGATAGACCCACAGTCTCTAGGGGATGCGTTCCAGATCACATGGACAGGGGTTCTGCATTACGCGTTTCCCTCGCTGCCTCTTATCCCGAGGGTGTTGGTGAAGATGTCGGCGGACAATACGGATGCGATATTGATTGCCCCTTTTTGGCCCCGTCAGCCATGGTTTACCAAGCTGAATTTGATGGCCAACGGCATTTGGATCCAACTCCCGTTGGACCCTGCCCTCCTGACTTCCAGTTCCCAACCATGCCCAGATTTATCCAGGCTTCACCTCACGGCATGGCGGATTACACCACTAACGAACCCCTCCCGCCTAGCGTGAGGGAGGTGTTGTTGCAGTCCCGGAAAAACTCTACTAGGCATAGTTACACGAATAAGTGGGCTAGATTTGAACGTTGGTGTCTATCACGACATCTTTGCCCATATACTTGTCCCTTACCACAGATCCTGTTGTACTTATGGGAATTAGCAAACTCTGGCCTGGCAGTCACCTCAGTCAGGACTCACTTGGCAGCGTTGGCTTCTTACCACGCCGAAGTGCAAGGCACTTCATTATTTGCCCACAAATTATCCAAACATTTTCTCCGGGGTCTTACGAATTTGTTTCCCCCCGTCAACCACCAATCCCGCAATGGTCTTTGGAGGTGGTCCTTCAGGCCTTGATGAGTCCTCCCTTTGAACCCATGGGGTCCATTTCATTGGCTTTGCTATCCATGAAGGTAGCTTTTTTAGTCGGGATTACCTCTGCGAGAAGAGTCAGTGAACTAGCCTCGCTTAGGATAGATTCCCCCTTCCTGAAGGTATTCCCCTCCAGGGTTGTCCTCCATCCAGATTGGCAGTTTCTACCCAAGGTAGTCTCACAGTTTCATCTTTCACAAGAGATTTCCCTTCCGTTTTTCCCCCCGAACCCACAGTCACCGGGAGAACAAAAACTACACAATTTAGACGTCAAACGTGCGATTCTTTATTATTTGGATAGGACAAGGGACTTTAGGAGGTCGTTGTCCCTGTTCGTTTGTTATTGGGGGCCTAAGAAGGGATGCAAGGCGTCTTCCCAGACCCTCTCTCGTTGGCTGGTGTCCGCGATTCGTGCCTCATATAAGGCTGCAGCACTCCCATGCCCATTACACCTGCGGGCGCATTCGTTGAGATCTCAGGCCACCTCTGCTGCATTCCTCAGGCAGGTTCCTCTTCATGACATCTGCAGAGCAGCAATGTGGTCTAATGAAAGCACCTTCATCAGGCATTATGCAATCGATCTGTCGGCAAGACCAGAGGCTCGGTTTGGAACTTTGGTTCTGCATTCACTTTTTTCTTAGAGGACTCACCCACCTCCACAGGTATTTAGCTCGTGAAAATCCCAATGTGGGACTGCACTACAAGACGGAAAATGAAAACAGAGTAACTGTTTACGGTAACTGTTTACGGTAACTGTTGTTCATTGACGTCTTGTGTGCAGGCACACATTCCCTCCCGCCTGCCCCGCTGAGTCTTAGAGTTTATCGGATTCATTCCAAAGAGCGGCGGCAGAGAACTGAGGAGGGTGGGCACTCCGCCCCGTGTCCTCGTGATCGGTGCGCGGGAAACCCGGCGCATGCGTGGTAGCGGTGCGGAGCGCCCTCTTTGGAGACTTTTAGCTAGGGAAGTTCCGAGCGGCAGGCCTGCGCGTGCGCAGTCCCAATGTGTGCCTGCACACAAGACATCAATGAACAACAGTTACCGTAAACGGTAAGAAACTCTGTTTTCCCTGTATTTCTTCACAAATATAAAGATTCTTAACATATATTGCTACACTGCCCCCTTTGTTTTCTTGTCTTTCCCTTTTGAATAGATTGTACCCCTTGATTCTAGTATTCCAATTGAATACTAGAGAAATCCCACCAAGTTTCTGTGATTCCTATTAGGTCATAGTCCCCTTCCTCTATTAGGACTATAAGGTCCTCCTGCTTGTTTCCCATACTCTGTGCATTAGTGTAGAGACATTGTTATCCATTCCTTGTATGCCTCATGGTTTTGGTTTTTTAACTTCCTTGCAAGTTAGTAGTTCCCTGTTTATGTGCCCTTCCCTGTAGATTTGTAATCTTCTCATCTTGAGTTCTTGCCATCACACCAAGTTCTGAATTTACCTCTCACTCTAGTTTAAAGCCCTCTTCACCAGGTGTGCAAGGGTTCTCCCCAAAATAATTTTTCATCCCTTGTGAGGTGCACGCTTTCTCCTGATAGTAGCCCCTCATATTGACTTCATAGACGATGATCCAGAAATCCAAACCTTTCCGTAGCCAGTCATTTGCTTGCATGATTTCTCTCTCTCTCTTCCTATGCCCCGGCCACTCACAGGAAGGACTGATGAAAGCACAACCTGTGCTCCCAGGTCCTTTACCTTTCCCCCCAGATTCACAAAGTCTTTCTTAATATGTTCCATACTCTGCTGGGTAGTATTATTTGTTCCTACATGGATGAGAAGGAAGGGATCGTTCTTATTTCATGTAAATCGCCCTGAGCAATAATAAACAAATGCCACTATTATTTCCTATTCCTTTTATTTTTACCCAAAGACTCTCAGCTGAACTCTCATGCTCAGACACATATACTTCCTCATACACATATATATTAACATATAGTGTTACTCCTCCACCCTTTGTTTCTTTGTTCCTTTTAAATCAGTTGAACCTTTTAATCCTATTCCAGTTGTGAGAGTTATCCCACCAGGTTTCTGTAACACCTATTAGATCATAGCCCCTTTTGTTTATTACAACTTCTAGTTCATGCTGCTTGTTTCCCATTCTCTGTGCAATACTTTAGAGACATCGTAATCCTTCATATGAGTACTCCAGACTTTTCGTTTCTGAACTTTCCTGAAAGTTAATAATTCCCTGCATATGTGCCTTTAAATCTTTTAAATCTATAGTGTTCCCTCTACAGTTATCATCATCGAACTAAGCTTTGAACGTACGTCTCGGTGCCCAATGTATGAGATTGTCCCTTTTTCTCTCAGAGACACCCACAAAGTAGCCCTATAGTAATTGTGCCTCACTCAGATACTGCACAGAGCTACTGAGGTTGGGGTCACAAACACTGCTTCATGCAAACCATTGAGTAATATCCTAAAACAGCGGTCCGCAACCTTTCTTCGGCCGCGGACTGCTGTGACGGGGTGGGGGGAGAGGGCGAACCGGACCCCGCACACACGCAGCAGCCCTGGCGTAAAATGCATGTGCGGATGTGCCGCAGATGCGCATTTGCATCCGGTGAGGTGCAAAAGTGCGCACGGCAGCGCTGTGCATGCATGTACGCGCAAAACTGCCGCGTGTGTGTGCCCGCTTGACCTCAACCCGGGCCAGAGCCTTCTCTGCCACAGCCTCAACCTGGTGGAACGAGCTCCCTGAAGAGATCAGGGCTCTAATGAAATTAATAGAGTTCCACGGGGCCTGCAAAAGGGAGCTCCTCCTCCAGGCATTTGGTTGAGGTCAACTGAAAGCAGCAACACCTGCCCCCATCCGCCCCATTATATCCAATGGAGATTGGGCCCCATAGGATATAATGGGCCATTATATCCCATGGGGCTGAATCTCCATTGGATATAATGGGGCGGATAAGGGCATCCTCTTTGGAAACCCCTAGGATTGGACCTCTTGGTCCAATGTTCTTGAAACTTGGAGGGGAGTCAGGGAAGACCCTCCCTGAGCTACCCTAGAAGTTTAAGGGCAGTAACGTACACCCCTCCCCCCCAGCCCCTGGGAAAGATGGGGAAGCAAGAAGAGACTCTCTCCCATGCAGATGCCACACTCCAGGCAGGAGATGATGGGAATAAACAAGAATTGCTGCTCATCTTCACTCAGAGAGCAGTTTCCCCATTCCCATCACCTCCCCAGGGGTAAAGGGACACTGCATGCCAGAGCTGCAGGGGACAGCCGTGGCTGGCAGCCTAAGCAGTGCTTGGGTGTCAGCCTCCAGGTGAGAACTGGAGAACCACTGAGGTCCACTCAGAGCTCACCTGGGTTCCCCTGGAGAGAAGAGGGGGGCCCTGCATGGTGTGTGGGGGAATATCCCTGCACCACTAGGAACACTAGTGGTACAGGGATGCCAACCTCCAGGGGAGACCTGGAGATCACCCAGAAACACCACTGAAGTGGGGAAAGATCACGGTGCCGACACACAAACCCTGGGAAAGCCTGAGAGATTAAATGGAGGAGCTCAGGGTAATCTGGGTGCTCCATCCAGGCTGTAGTTATCACTGGATCTCCCATCCAGCCTCCGCCCACCTCACAAATACAGAAAAATCAAGAGGCAGACTTGCTTTTCACAACTAAAAGGAGTCTCAAAGCAGCTTCCAATTACCTTTTCCTTATTCTGCATAGGCCACCACCTTCAACCACAACTTCAAGTGCTCTCCTCAGGCCACATTCTCAGAGAGCTCTGACAGAACTGCTCTGGGAGAACAGCTCTGGCAGGAAACAGGAACCGCGCGCATGAAACTCCTGGGCACCCCCTGGGAACTGATGGTCACTTCTTGTGCTTAAGATGAGCTCCAAGGCTCACTTGGGTTGGGAGAAGTTAATTCCAATTAGTGGGTAGCTTCTTATGGCTGAGGGGCTGAGAGATTTTTTGATCTCTGTCCCTCTGGTATTTTGTCTGCTGTGAGACATTTTGGCGTTGGGATTTCATATGGGGGGGGGATTGAGAGTGGGCACTGGTCCTCCTGTCACTGACTTTTAATCTTGGGCAAGCATTTTTCAACCCTGCCACCGAGAACAGACTCAGAGAGGATGCAGTCATGGCAATTCTGTGATCACCTCAATCCTCTCCCAAGAATGTTTCTGGGTAGCCAAGAGCTGGCAAGTTGACCTTCAGGAAGACCAATTGCTGGACACTTTCGGGTCCCAGGCAGAATGAGAGGAAGGAGAGGATACGGACAAATGTAAAGTTCTGCATTTAGGTAGGAAAAACCAAATACACCAATATAGGATGGGGGAGACTTGTCTTGGCAGTAACATGTGCGAAAAGGATCTAGGAGTCTTAGTAGACCATAGGCTTCCTCGGGAGGTGGTGGGTTCTTCATCTTTGGAAATTTTTAAACAGAGGCTAGATAGCCATCTGTCAGAGAGGCTGATTCTGTTAAGGTTCAAGGGGGTGGCTGGTTACAGTGGATCAGTGGTCCCCAACCTGCAATCCGCGGCCCGGTGCCGGTCCGTAAAGGCCAGGGCGCCGGGCCGTGGTTCCCTCTCCCTGCCCCCCCTGCAGTAAAAAACTTCCCTGGGCCGCAAGCTTGCGGCCCGGGAAGCTCCTTACTGCGGGAGGGGGGGAGAGGGAATCAGGGCAGCGCATGCGCACATGCGCCATGTGTGGCCAAAATCGCGCATGCGCGAACGTGCCGCACATGCACGATTTCGGCCGTGCATGCACGCTGCGCGGGGCAGTTGCCCTGCCGGTCCCCAGCCAGAAAAAGGTTGGGAACCACTGGACTAGATGACCCAGGAGGTCCCTACCAACTCTATTATTCTATTCTATATTTCCAGGGAGGAGAGGAGAGGAAGGAGTGAGCTGGAGGAACTGCTCAGCCTTCTTGCTGGGGGGGGGGGTCCCGCAGTGGCCGATGGGGGGGGGGAGGCACATCGGACATGCTGCCTCCTTCCTTCTCTGCCTGGCCTGCTTTCTCAGCCTCCTTAGACATCCACCCAACTAGCCTTTGAATGAGGTTTTTGTGGCATTCAGGAAGGCTCCTCCCCCTCTCTGCTATGCTGAGGGATGGGAACCCACCAAGGAGGCCCACGGTGGCTACTGCCCAGAGGGAGGCGATGGCAAGCCCCCTTAGGATATCACTCCCTAGGAAAATGCGGATGCGGCAGGTAGTCTTTCCCCCAGGGAGGCTTGCCACCCATTTTGGGACCCCCATCTTAGCGGTTTCTCAACCTTATCTGCCTCACCGGGTGCCTGAGGTGGGGCGAAGCAACGACATGGCATTGTGGTTAATCTGGACGGTTCTTCCTCCGCTTGAAGCCGCTGGGCGGCCCGGGGCCAAGCACAGATCTCCCGGGGCTCTCTCCGCCCCCCTGCCCCACCAGGTGAGTGTTGCATGCAGAAGGCGGGAAAGGCCTCGGTCTTCTTGGGGCGGAGATGTGTCCCTTCTCCTCTTCGTTACTGCGGGGCACCCAGGGGGCAGTCGGCAGGGCTCGCCATTGGCCTGCCGACCTTCACGGAATCGGCTGCCGAGCTGGGATGCGGCCGCGTTTTCAATCTCTCTCGGCCACTGGCACCTTCCCGCCGTTGGCTTTCTCGCAGGGGCTCTTGGGAGTTGTGGTCCTAGGCTCTATGCAGCCCCTGTAGCGCATGCCACAGGCCTCCCACACTGCCTTCCCAGTGGAGTCCCTGGACTGAGGGGCAGGCGGCTTCCCCGAATGCGCACGCGCAGAGAGCTCGCCTGCTGACTTCGGGTGCCAAAAAGACCCGGATGCAGCAGCGCGCTCGACCTCCGCGGCTGAGATCTCCTGAGCCCAGGAGCCCACCAAGGCTGCCCAGGAGGCGGCGGCGAGAGTCTGGGGGCCGCGCCCGAAGCCCAGGATGGGCAGGCGAAGGGCTGGAGAGGGAGCGCGCGTGTCACGCTGTGCTGCCGGAGCCCTCGGCCCAGCGCGGACTCCGGAGCGTCAGGCAGGCAGGCCGGGCCCGGGGCCCCTGGGAGCCGAAGCGTCGGCTCAGCCGTATGCTGCAGTGCTGGGAGGGAAGGGTCGGTGCTCGTGCGGCGCCTCTGGATGGCGAGCGAGAGGAATGCCACCTTCTTACCCTTGCAGATTAGAGGGAGCCGGACATTGGGCCCCGTCATCGCCCCAAGGAAAGCCGGGGAAGAAGCAGCGAAGGGGGGGGGGGGGTGGCGGCGGAGTCCAGCATTCAGAAGGGGAATGCTTCCTTCCAGAAACCATGCAGCGAAAGGCAAGTTTCCAGACTTCCAGCTAACCCTGGGAATGGTTCTCTGGGAGCGCCTCTCCGACTCTGATGCCACAGATCCTTAAACCGGACTTGGTTCTTCCCTGTGAGGCCTGCGATGAGCTGGATCCAAGGGGCCCTTTGGGCTGCCATTTTGCATGCCACTTTTCCTTGAGGAGGGAGTGGCCCTTCCAGGGTCACACAGTCTTTGCCACCCACAGGCCATGAAGCCACCAACCTCTCCTGGTGGTCTGTCCCCACTGTCTTTTCATCATAGGCACACATGTACATGGTCCCTGCCACACACTTGACAGACAGGAGGTCCCCAGATGCCCCATGATCACCTCCCCCCTTCACCCTGGTTCCTCTGGGCTTTGGGGGAGATGGTGTTAGGCCAAATAAATTACACACAAACATTTCAGTAAGAAAGTAAGTTTATGTTTGCGCAATCAGGAGCAAAGCTTAGCCTTCTTTGGTGAAAGCCAATACCTTCCTCAAAACCTGCTAGTCCAAAGCAGTCTTTTATACAGTTCATCCAGGAAAATTCCATCAGCTGTACTTCCCAGGGCGTTCCTGGGCTGCGCTTACACTCTTTCCAAAACACTGCATGCGCATTGAACTGAGCTCTGTTCCATCTAGGGGTGATGATTGTACTATGCTAATAAACCTCACTCAAGTGTCAACATCTCTATCTCTCACCTTTACTCCCCAAAACTGTTTTTTACAACAGGGGTCTTATCTGTCAAGCAGGCACCAGGATTCTTAGATTTTGTCTAATTTGTTTTTTCCCTAACCCATTTTATTATCAAGGTGTGATGCTTATGCTACTAAGCAACAAATTCAGCTTTGATCTTTCAGTGGTGGGAGCAAAGTGCCCCAGAGTCCATTCAATTCAGCAGTGTTACATGGAAGCCCAAACCCAGGTGCTATCAGGAGGTTCACCACCAGGGCCAGAACTCCAGAAGCCCTTCCCCTGTGGCCCACCAGGCACCAAGAATACATAAGATCACTGTCACAGGCATAAAAATATAAGAGAAGCCGTATTGGACCAGGCCAGTGGCTCATCCAGTCCAACCCTTTGTGTCACACATTGGCCAAAACCCAGGTGCCATCAGGAGGACCACCAGCATAGCCAGAACTCCAGAAGCCCTTCTCCATTGCAGGGGCTCTGGGGACTTGTAGCTCACACAGCCTTCCCTGAGCAGTGCAAGGGCTCCTGATTTGGCCACTGTGGGACACAGAATGTTGGTCTGGAGGGGCCACTGACCTGATCCAACATGGCTTCTCTCATGTTCTTATGGTTAACTGACAACCCATCTAGTGAATAATCCCAGTTAGGAGCAGGGCTGGATTCTGCCAGGCTACATTGCAGGGAGGCAAGGAGGAAGAAGCTGAGACTGGACTGAGGCTTCTAGCAGGGGGAAGGAGAGGTCCATCTCCTTCATTCAGACTACAGCCACAGCCTGTCAATTCCACCTGAACCAGCTTTTCCCTGAAGAAGTGCAAACAGCCAGCCAGCTCAGAATTGCAAGTATAATTATGTTCATGAAGCAAAGAAAATTAGTTTGTTATTTGTTGAGATCTCCAAGTTCCCCCTGGAGGTTGGCAACTAGCAATGTGTGAAAGTCATGTGGGTGGGGATGGGATGGATCTAATAGATATATCAATTCTGGTGGCACAGGAAGAGAGGAAGCATTCTGGCAACACCACTTCCTGTGATGTGGGACTGGTCTGGTGATGTCACATCCGGTGGGAGTGTCTGGGTTATGTCACTTCTGGTGACATGTGATTTCTGAGGGTGTGGCCAGGTGGCATCACTTCCAGGGGTCCTCGAAGTCTGAAGAATATTTCAGGAGGTCTTCCATGGTCAAAAGGTTCAAAAACACTGATGTAGATAATGGTGTCACAGTAGCCATTATATATTTGGACTTTGGGGACATGCAGAAGAGCTCAACAATAATGTCCACCCAGTGTGCACCAGCAGTGGAAATGGCAAACGCTTGGCTGGGGGTTATTAGGAAAGGGATTGAAAATAAAATGGCTGGTGTTGTAATATCCATTTGGGATTCTGTAGGCAGTTCTGGTCCCTGTATCTCAAAAGGAACATTGCAGAGCTGCAAGAAATACAGAAGAGAGCAACGTCTGGTCTCAACCAAATGCCTGGCGGAAGAGCTTCTTTTTGCAGGCCCTGATCTCCTCTGGGAGCTCATTCCATCAGGTGGGGGCCAGAACAGAGAATGCTCTGGTCCTGGTTGAGACCAGGCGGACTTCTTTAGGGCCAGGGATCCTTAGCTGGTTGGTGGTAATGGAGCGCAGAGCTCTTTTGGGGGCATAGGCGGGGAGGCGGTCCCTCAGGTACACTGAGCCCTGACCGCGTATGGCCTTGAAGGTAATTACCAGAACCTTTAGTCTGATCCAGAATTCAACTGGCAACCACTGCAGCTGGTGGAGAATGGGCCGGATGTGAGACCTCCACGGTGTTGCAGTGAGGATCCTGGCCGCTGCATTTTGAACCAGCTGTAGTTTCCGGGTCAAGACTAAGGGCAGGCCTGCATAGAGCGAGTTACAGAAGTCCAGTCTAGAGGTGACTGTCGCATGGATCACTGTGGCTAGGTGTTCTGGTGCCAGGTAGGGCCCTAATAGCTTGGCTTGGCAGAGATGGTAGAATGCCAGCCGTGCTACCTTTGTGATCTGGTCTTCCATTGTGAGGGAAGCATCCAGAATCACACCTAGATTCCTGGCGGAGTGAGCCGTAGAGAGCTGCACACCATCCAGGGCAGGCAGACGCACTTCCTCACATGGGCCCTTCCTACCCAGCCACAGGACCTTCATCTTTGAAGAATTGAGCTTCAGACGACTCTGCTTGAGCCATCTCGTCACTGCTTCCAGGCAGCTGGCTAATGCTTCTGGGGGAGAATCAAGGCGGCCATCTATCAGGAGGAGGAGCTGGGTGTCATCTGCATATTGATGGCAACCCAGCCCGAACTTCCGTACCAGTTGTGCAAGAGGGCACATGAAGATGTTGAATAGGATAGGAGAGAGGACCGCTTCTTGTGGGATTCCACAAGTAAGTTGTCGGCGGTCTGATGTTTTTTCTCCTATTGCAACCCTCTGTCCACCACCCCAGAGGAAGGAGATCAGCCATTGAAGGGCTGTCCCTGGTATTCTGGCATCGATGAGGTGGCGAGCTAGAAGCTCATGATCGACTGTGTCGAACGCTGCTGAGAGGTCTAGTAACATCAGCAGTGCCGACCCGCCTCGATCCAACTGGTGACAGAGGTCGTCCGTCAGGGAGACTAGCGCTGTCTCTACCCCATGGCCAGGCCGGAAGCCTGACTGGGATGGGTCTAGGACTGAAGCTTCTTCCAGGTATTCCGTCAGTTGGTTTGTGACTGCCCTTTCTATTATCTTCCCCAGAAATGCTAGATGCGAGACGGGTCTGTAGTTGTTAGGCTCTCGCAGATCTAGAGATTTTTTTTCAGCAGTGGGCGTACCACAGCCTCTTTCAATCCCTCCGGGAATTTTCCCGTTATGAGAGAGAGGTTGATTATCTCCCGGAGGGGGCCCTTTATCCTTATGTCCGCTGTTCTTAAGAGCCAGGATGGGCAAGGGTCCAGTGGGCATGTGGTTGGCCTTGCTGTTGCTAGTATCCTGTCAAGGCAAGCAATTAACTAGAGGTGGGTTGCGTGATCTTCTGCTGCTAGGTATTAATCAGCGATCTCCTGTCCTAGTACAGACCCCGCATTGCTTCCACTGCCTGACAAAACTGGGCTATACTATACCAATCCCCCCCTCCTCTATTTAGACCACACTTTATGAAACTGAGCAAGGAAAGCAGAGCACCAACAGAAACATTAACAATAAAGGAATCTGTTGTGCAGAAGTGAATACACTGAAAGCGAGAGACAGAGATGAAGAGCCCTTGTCTGTCCATCGGCACATTTACAATGGCTTATCAGAACTGTCCACCACAGGATGTGTGTATTAAGTGCCATCAAGTTGCTTCCAACTTAGAAGAAGAAGAAGAAGAAGAAGAAGAAGAAGAAGAAGAAGAAGAAGAAGAAGAAGAAGAAGAAGAAGAAGAAGAAGAAGAAGAAGAAGAAGAGTTGGTTCTTATATGCCGCTTTTCTCTACCTGAAGGAGGCTCAAAGCGGCTTACAGTCGTCTTCACTTTTCCCACAACAGACACCCTGTGGGGTAGGTAAGGCTGAGAGAGCCCTGATATCACTGCTCGGTCAGAATAGTTTTATCAGTGCCGTGGTGAGCCCAAGGTCACCCAGCTGGTTGCATGTGGGGGAGTGCAGAATTGAACCCGGCATGCCAGATTAGAAGTCCGCACTCCTAACCACTACACCAAACTGGCTTACAGACACACTATGAATTAATGACCTCCCAAGATGAGAGGACATGCAGTAATGGATTTAAACTTCAAGTACAACGATATAGGCTAGATATCAGGAAAAAAATTTTCACAGTCAGAGTAGGAATAGGCTGCCTAAGGAGGTGGTGAGCTCCCCCTCACTGGCAGTCTTCAAGCAAAGGTTGGATACACACTTTTCTTGGATGCTTTAGGATGCTTAGGGCTAATCCTGCGTTGAGCAGGGGGTTGGACTAGATGGCCTGCATGGCCCCTTCCAACTCTATGATTCTATGATTCTATGAAATATCCTGTTGTTAACAGCCTTGCGAATTAAGGGGTTTGGCTTCATTGACTAGGTCCATCTATCTCATGTCGGGTTGTCGTTTTTTCCTGCTGCCTTCAACTTTTCTTATCCTTATTGTCTTTGTGCCTTTTTTCTTCTTAATTATTCTCAATTATTGTCTTTGTGCCACAGCCCCTTTGGTGCCTCTTGTCACCAAAGTATGACAGTCTCAGTTCAGTCTTTTTACTTTCAAGGGATCATTCAGGTTTGATTTGCTCTAGAATAGGCATGTGCACTTCGGCCACAAAATACTTGAAGCAGGTCTGCTTCGGACACAGATAGGCTTCCTTGGGAGGTGGTGGGTTCTCCATCTTTGGAAATTTTTAAACAGGCTGGATAGCCATCTGACAGAGAGGCCGATTCTGTGAAGGCTCAAGGGGGTGGCAGGTTATAGTAGATGAGCGAGAGGGTTGTGAGTGTCCTTCATAGTGCTGGGGGTTGGACTAGATAGCCCAGGAGGTCACTTCCACTCTATTATTCTATTAGGGGCAAAGCCCGTTGTATCCAGGAATAGAACTTGGAGGTGGGAAGAGGAAGGGGAGGAGTTGTTCAGACTGTAAGGGAATGGGGTTGAATGTGTGTGTTTTGTGGGAGGTCGTGGTGGCATGGTGACAAATGAGGGCATGGGTGTGGAAGTATGGGTGTCAAGAACCTGTGGTTTGGAATGTCCGTTGAGTGTGGGAGAGGACTGACCTTTGGGAATTGTGGCATAATGGTGACAGATGAGCTCTCCAGAACCATGTCTTCAGATACGTGAAGGGAAAATCAGACTGGAGACTCTACTTAGGGGAGATTACATAGCAACCAATTCCTCCAGGAATATTTCCAACCCAGGGGTAGCCAACCTCCAGGTGGGGCCTGGAGAGCTCCTGGAATTACAGCTCATTTGTAGAGTATAAAGATCAGCTCCCCAGGCAGAAAGGGCTACTTTTGACAGGGTTGTGGTGGAGAAGAAAGATTTAAGGCCTCCCACACAGGTTGTTGTTGAATTGAAAGACTTGAGGCCTACTGCTTAGGGTTGTTGTGCAGATGAAACAGGAGACAAAAGAACCAGTTTTGTCTGCAGAATAACACTGTGCAGTGGCCTCAAATCTGCAGAGAGTTGCAAAGAAGAAAGACACATGGCTTGGCAGAAGGGGAAAATTCCCCCCCTCAAAAGGAATGGCCTCAGGCTCCCCTGCATTGCTCTTGGAAAGGCCTCCCTCCCTTCAGTCAGGGCCTGTCAGAGGCTCCTTCACAGCAGGCCTGAAGGGAGGGTGGAGAGGGAGCACACTCATCAGCCTCCTGCCAGCTCTGTCAGGGTTCTGAGGCAATTTATAGTTGGACATGACAGTTAGGACAGCCTTGGGGTGAAAAGGGCTGGCTCAGCCTATCCAAGCCTTTGTTCTCATCCCCCTTGGCAGCCCTACTGATCTCTTCTCACTGCGATGCTCTGGGGCAGATTGGCAGTGATGTCTCCAGATTGCCCTTGGGTGGGTGGTCCCTGTCAGAACTTTGGCCTAATAATTGGGGCAAAGTCCTGAGTGGGCATGACCTGTCTGAGTCAGGGCCTAATTGCGGTTGTGTCCCTCCTGGGCTATGGGCTCTGGCCAGCCCTTACCAGCAACTGTTTGTATTCTGGAGCGCAGACAGACAGATCATCATCAGTCCTGTGAGTCTGGAAAGTGCAGGAAGATCTAAATAAAGAATATTTACAGCCTGAAACTATAAACAGCGAACAAGTAAATGGCTGGAGAGACATGGAAACTGAAGTGACTTTTTCAAGCTTGGCCTGGCAAATAAAAACACCAGTATAAAAATCCTTACTAAGGTCAAGACTGCTGTTCACAGAGAGACCTCCTCTTAGGGTTGCCAGCTTCCATGTGAGGCTCTCTACCCCACCTCTCTCACGGGGAGTCTGCTATGAGGAGAGGAAGGGAAGATGATTGGAAACTGCTATGAGACATCCGAGGCCTGCTGGGTCAATGTGGCCCATTCCCAGGTCTCTCAGATCTCTCACAGCCCCACATCCCTCACAGGTTGTCTATTGTTGGGAGACGAAGGGAAAAGGTGTTTGTAAACTGCTTTGAGACTCCTTTGGGTAGGTAAGTAGCAAAGAGAGGGAGCAGATTGTAAAAATAGCCTTGTATTCCTAGTTGTGATAGAAACGCAACTGGATTCCACTACAAAGGCAGGTATGCATAACGACGAATTCCACTATTTAAAATGGCGATTTTTCGTTCTGCAAACAATTAGCAACATGGATCCCAGTGCGGAATGGCCCCAAGTATTGTACGCATTTTAGCATTCTATTCATTTTAGGTAGAATTCAACATACACCTAACTGTAGTCCATGGGCGTGAGAGATTCAAGATGTCGTGGTTCGGTCCTTGGTGGCTTGGGAACCGGACCGAACCCCGCCATCAGAGGCGCCCGCGATCACGGAGGTAGGGCATGGTGATCATAGGCAAGCCGGCAGCTGGGCGCCCCACCCGATCGTTGAGGTGGCAATGGCCGCTAAAGAACCTCAATGTCCCACTCCACCTTTTGACAAGGGCCCGGAGATGGCCCTTTGTTCCAGGAAAATGGGCCATCAGGAACCCCGGAAAACCTCGCATATGTGCATGAGTCATGATTGTATCAGCATGTTCCCTCCGCAAGTACTGGGTGGGGCAATACAGCCTAAGGAGGTGGGTTTTGTATAAAAGGGAGCTTCCACCTGGAGTTCGGTGGAAGCTCTTACTCCATACCAGCGGACTCCACGTTGCTGAAATAAAGCTTGTTCCTGTTGTATCGTTCACCAGGCCTGGCGTGACGTTTTCTTCAAAGGGGCACCCTGTTTTTTCAGTTAGCAAGCGGGTCCCCGACATCGTAAGAGCTTCCCACCGAACTCCAGGGTCGGCATCGCATCCGAGCGCTTATCGGGACGGATCCAGAGATGGCGTTTTCAAGCAACGGGGCGGTCTCGACCCCCACGAACCCCGGGAACATGAGTTTAATGTCCCCGGGAGATTTCCTCCGAAAATCGGGGGGCCAGGAGCAGCTGTCCGGGACCCCGAGACCCTCGGCAGCGGCGGCCAAGGGAAGGCGCCGGGCCATGGGGTTCCCAAGCACGGCGGGGAGCGCGCCGAGGTCTGGGGGGTTGGCCCCAACCTGGGACACCCAGCTGAGGCAGGCGCTTCGCCCGGTAGGACCTGAGGAATCCCTAGAGGACCTGCGGCGGGCCATGGCGGACTTGGCCAGGCGCTTGCAGGCAGCTGAAGCCCGTGAGCAAGCTCGGGCCGGGCCCGGAGGGACTGGTAATACAACGGCGGAGGGGATCGCGTCGAGTGAGGACGTCTCCAGCGACGAGGACGAGCCCGGCACTGGTGAGCGGGCCCCGGACCCCGACCCGGAGCAGTTTTCAGTCCCGAGTAGGCGAGACGGCCAGCGGAGAGGCGAGACAGCAGAGGATCTCGGGGGAGCGGGTGAGCCGACGGGGCGGCGAGAGCCGGACCAACGCAGGAGCGACGTGCAAGGCAGGGAGCGGCACGGCGTCGTTGGGCAAGTTGGTAGCCGGTGGAGCGGAGCAGGACGAGACGGCGGACGCCGAGAATCCCGGATCCGGAGGGGGTCGGACTACTCTCCAAAACGTTCCCCCCCAGAGCTTAAGGCGCGTTTCGACGGGACGCCGGACGACCTCCCGCAGTTCCTCCTCCACGCGCTGACGCATGCCCGGAGGTATGGAGACCGGTATGAGGACTCCGAGGACTTGGTCTGGGGGGTGGCCTCGTGTCTCCAGGGCAAGGCGGGTCAGTGGTACCTAGGGTTGGCCGAGTGCGGCGACCCGGCAACTCGGGACCTGCAGGACTTCGTGGTCGCGCTCCGCCGACGATTCCAGGACCCCCAGGCTGAGGACAAGGCAAAGAGTCGGATCAAGGGACTTCGACAGGGTACTAGGGGGGTTATGGACTATATAGACATTTTCCGGAGGGAAGCAGGCAAGGTGTTCTTCTGGAACGAGGAGACCCAAATCGAGTACTTCCGGGAGGGCCTTAACCCGAAGCTCAGGGAATGGGCCGTGATCAAGGGGACGGAAGAAGATCTGTCTACACTGGAGGGGTGGTGTTTTGTGGTCGCCAAGCTGGAAGCCAGCCTGGGTTGGGCCGCCACACCCCCCCGGGAGGCCAAAGGCGGGTCAGCCGAGGCGCCGAGACCGGGCCCCGACAACTCTCGCCCCAAACGACCCCCGAACCCCGAGCGGGAAAGGAGACGCCGGGAAGGTCTGTGCCTGAAATGCGGGGGGTCAGGACATTTCGCAGCAGCGTGCCAACGGCAAGGGGGGGAGGACCGCGGGCTCTCCCAGGGGGGAGGTGCGACACGCCCCCAGCAGGCACGCCGGGCGGAGGACCTCCGCAACGAACCGGGAAGCGCCCAGGCGACGGGAAACGGCCAGGACCTGCTGTAGACGGCGCCGGGCAGCAGGTCCCGCGGTGCGAGGGAAAACCCCTACAGCATGAGGCGCGACCTCCGAACGTGGTAATTTTAGAGCTCCGGAACCCGGAGAACGGACTAAGTTGGGAGGGGGAGGCTCTTTTGGACTCTGGATGCGACCACAGCATGGTCCACCCCCAGATAGCCCGGGCTTTGGGGCTACCGAAGCGCATTCGGAAGGTTCCCCTGGTTTTCGTCCAGATGGACGGCAGCCCGATTCAGGGGGGACCTTTCGGGGAGGAGGTGGGTCCTATCGCCATCCACATAGGGGACCACCAAGAGCTGCGGTGGCTGATCCAGGTCCCCGTAGCGGGATATCGGGCGGTGTTGGGCCTGGATTGGCTGAAGGAACACAACCCCGTGGTGGACTGGCGGGCGGGGACCCTGAAGTTCGACTTGACGGTGGGTGCACGGCATCGGGTCCCCCACGAGAATTCCAGCCACAAGAGGACGGCGGCGCGTCCCAGGGGAGCGGCGGCGGCGCAGCAGGAGATACCAGAGCCCGAGGTCCCGCCAGAGTACCGAGACCTCGCAGCCGTTTTCAGCGAGCGGGAAGCGGACGAGCTACCCCCACACCGCCGCACGGACTGCGCTATCAACATCCCAGAGGGGGCGGTACTACCCAAAGGGCGCATCTACAAGATGAGTGAGGGTGAGCTCAAGGACCTCCGGGAGTTTTTGGGTAAAAATCTGGCCCGAGGTTTCATCCGGCCCGCTTCCAGTCCCATGGGAGCTCCAGTCTTGTTCGTCCGGAAAAAGGATGGGTCCCGACGGCTGTGCCAGGACTACCGGGGCCTCAACGCCATCGCAGCGGGGAACGCTTACCCCCTCCCGCTGATCCCGGATTTGCTGGCCCGGCTGGGCAAAGGGACTCTGTTCACTAAGCTGGACCTAAGGGAGGCGTACTACCGGGTACGCATCCGGGAGGGGGATGAGTGGAAAACAGCGTTTAACTGTCAATTGGGACAATTCGAATTTAAAGTGATGCCGTTCGGTTTAAGCGGGGCACCTGGGGTTTTCATGAGTCTAATTAATGAGGTGTTGCAGGACCTTCTGTTTCAGGGGGTGGTTGTTTATTTGGATGACGTCCTGATCTACAGCCAAGATCCCCAAGAGCACGTGACCCTGGTGAGGGAGGTGTTAAAGCGCCTGCTGGCAAACCACCTATACGTGAAGCTGGCTAAGTGCGAATTCCACCGTCCCTCCCTGGACTATTTGGGCTACCGCATCTCAGCCCAGGGCATAGCTATGGACCCCGAGAAGGTGCAGGCGGTGCTGGCCTGGGAAAGGCCCCGCACCCGGAAACAGCTACAAAGCTTCCTGGGGTTTGCTAACTTTTTTAGAGGCTTCATCCCCAGATACTCCTCCGTAGTGGCTCCCCTCACGGACTTGCTAGGTACCAAGGGGAGAGGTCCTCGCGCCACGCGGCCCAGCGCAGCGCTCGGCTGGAATGAGAAATCGGAGGCAGCGTTCCTGGCCCTCAAACAAGCTTTCGCGTCTGAGCCCACGCTACTGCACGTCGACCCAACCCAGCCGATGGTGGTACAAGTCGACGCCAGCGACGCAGCAGCCGGGGCGGTTCTCCTGCAGCGAGACAAGGCGGGACAGCTGAGGCCGGCGGCCTACCTCTCACGAAAATTCGCCGAAACGGAGCGGAACTGGTCTACCTGGGAGAAGGAGGCGTTTGCGATTAAGTTCGCCCTCACCGAATGGCGGCATTGGCTGGAGGAAACAGAGGAGCCGTTCGAGGTCTGGACAGATCACAAGAATCTGGAGGCGCTCCGGCAACCGCGATCCCTGAACGCCAAGCAGATGAGGTGGGCGGAGTTCTTTTCGCGGTACAATTTCAAGCTTGGTCACATCCCCGGCAAAGAGAATTTCCTCGCGGACGCCCTCTCCCGTCTGCCGCATTATGGGGAGGGGTACGCTCCCTGCACCAGGTCCGTGTTTGGTGAGGAGCAGCTGGGACGGGGGGTCGTCACTAGGCGTCGGGCCAGGGAGGAATGGGAGCCCGACCCGGCGACCGCCCCGCTCCGAGACCGCCTAGTGGCAGCCTACGGGACAGACGAGGAGCTGGCTGAGCTCCGGGACTCTTTGATTTTGGACTCCGGTCTCTGGCGGAGGGGGGAGGCTGTCTACGTCCCGGAAGGGCTACGACGGGAAGCCCTCAGCCTCTGCCACGATGCTAAGACCGCCGGGCACTTCGGTTTCGTAAAATCCTGGAAGTTGGCCCGGCGGCGGTTTTGGTGGCCCAGTCTGCGGCGGGACACAAAAGCTTACGTCAGTGGTTGTCCTGTCTGCCTGACCTGCAAGCCGGGGGTTGGCAAGCCGAAAGGTCTGCTGCACCCGCTCGAGGTCCCGACCCGGCCGTGGTCAGTGATCTCCATGGACTTTATAACAGACTTGCCTCCCAGCAAGGGGAAAACGGTGATCTGGGTGGTGGTAGATCTATTTTCCAAACAGGCCCATTTCATTCCTTGCGCCAGTGTCCCCAGTGCTTCACAGTTGGCTCGGATGTTCCTGGATCACGTGTTCCGACTGCACGGGCTGCCGGACAAGGTGATTTCCGATCGGGGCTCACAATTCGTGTCCCGGTTTTGGCAAGCTTTCCTGCGCCTGTTAGACATCGAGCAAGGGCTGAGCTCCACTTACCACCCCCAGACGGACGGGCAGACCGAGCGGGTTAATCAAGTACTGGAGCAGTACTTGCGGTGTTTCGGTTCCTATCATCAAGACACCTGGGTGCCCCTGCTCCCCCTGGCCGAGTTCGCGTACAACAACGCAGACCACAGCAGCACGGAGATGTCGCCTTTTGCCGTCGTCTACGGGACAGACCTGAGACACTTCCCGGAGCTTGGAGAGGTCCCCGCCCGGGAATCGGCCGACCTTCGCGAGTGGGGGAAGCGTGCCGGGAGCTGCTGGAAGTCGCTGCAGGAGCAGCTCCACAAAGTCAAGGCAGCGCAGAAAGAGGACGCCGACCGGAAGAGACGACCAGCTGAGGAGATCCGACCGGGGGATCGAGTTTACCTTTCCACCCGGAACCTACGGTTGAATTTGCCCAGCAAGAAGCTAGGCCCTCGGTTTTTGGGGCCTTTCGAGGTCTTGGCCCCGATCAACGAAGTTTCGGTCAAGCTCAAGCTCCCCAAGAACCTCCGGCACATCCATCCCGTCTTTCACGTGAGCCTTCTAAAAAAAACTCCGGACGGTGACGTTTGGCACCCCGTGTTTTCCCCGCCAGCGCCCGAGGTCCTGCCGGGGGGGGAGCACCACGAGGTGGCGGATATCCTGGACTCTAGACTCCACAGGGGGAAGTTGCAGTACCTCGTGGAATGGAAGGACTTCGCTTTGGGGGACCGGGAATGGGTCTGGGCAGCGGACGTCCTTGCGCCCCGACTCACTGAACGTTTCCACAAGCGGTATCCTGGCCGTCCCGGGGGGTTGGAGAATGGACCTTTGGGGGGGCAGAATGTCGTGGTTCGGTCCTTGGTGGCTTGGGAACCGGACCGAACCCCGCCATCAGAGGCGCCCGCGATCACGGAGGTAGGGCATGGTGATCATAGGCAAGCCGGCAGCTGGGCGCCCCACCCGATCGTTGAGGTGGCAATGGCCGCTAAAGAACCTCAATGTCCCACTCCACCTTTTGACAAGGGCCCGGAGATGGCCCTTTGTTCCAGGAAAATGGGCCATCAGGAACCCCGGAAAACCTCGCATATGTGCATGAGTCATGATTGTATCAGCATGTTCCCTCCGCAAGTACTGGGTGGGGCAATACAGCCTAAGGAGGTGGGTTTTGTATAAAAGGGAGCTTCCACCTGGAGTTCGGTGGAAGCTCTTACTCCATACCAGCGGACTCCACGTTGCTGAAATAAAGCTTGTTCCTGTTGTATCGTTCACCAGGCCTGGCGTGACGTTTTCTTCAAAGGGGCACCCTGTTTTTTCAGTTAGCAAGCGGGTCCCCGACACAAGACTACTGCCCAAATTCTCAACTTATTAAAAAAAATCAGGGTGCTTCAATTGCTATTTGGGTATATAACATACATTAGTGCCAGATGGGTTGCCATTTTGGTCCAAACCAGCAGAATACAATTTAAGTTCAGGGGCACCTTTAAGACCCACAAAGTTTAATTTGGGGTATAAGCTTTTGTGTGCATGCACCTAGAATGAAACAGTGCCCCTAGAGTCCAACTTTGTTCGTATATTAGCACATATCTAACATTTGGAACAAGTTTTCTGGGAACTTCTGTTAGCTAATTCTGAAGGCATAACTTGTGAATAATATGTCTTCAATTACTCTGCTGTGGTGAGATGTGTTGATGACCCTTTAAAACCAATATCTCCATTTCAGTTAATCCTTAGCAGTAATGGCTTAGCAGCAACTTATGTCACAGTTATTTTCTTTCCCTGCCCATCCATCAAACTAGTAGTTTACAGGGAGGGAGGCGGAGCCATGGCACTTGGATAGCTCGATTACTTCGAGCTCCTGTTCCACTGAGGGTCAATCACTGCTGTGATTGACAGAATCGGGTTTTGGGTACGCTAACCCAACCATAAATCTTCTCAGGAATTCCTTGTGAATCTCTGGGGCCTCTCTGTTCCGCAGGGAAATTAATCTCCCACTGGAACGTAAGCTCAGTGTGCACAGGGTCCAGCAAGCGCCGTCCGCCATCTTAAAATCTTTTTTCCTTTTCTTCTTTTTTCAACTCTGCAATCTACAAAGCTTATTTTAATCTTCCAAGATAATTGGACACCTCCCAGCAAGACCTTCAACTCACTACAACTCCGGAGCGAAAACATCTGGCAGACATCAGATCGAGCCTATAAACAGTGAGTGGGGTTTCCCTCGGCACCTTCTTCCCTGGAATGAACTCTCGGCGTGGAGAGTTGCTCTCGCTAATCCAAACAAGCCAGAGTGACAGGATTTATTACCACTGAGGGGGTGAAGCAGCCAAATTCCAAGATATTGAGTCATTAATCAACGCAGAGATGCAAGTGCTTTTCCGCTTCTCCGTCTATACTTTCCCCCCCGTTTCTGGCTCTGCTTGATGCCACCTCATCATGAGGCAGGCTAATTTTCTTTTCTAAGCGAAGAAGGACTTAAATCAACTCAAACTAATAAGTATTATATCTGTTTTTGGTCTTCGAAGATAAGAGAGATTAGAGCCGTGGAATCTCGCGAGAACTAAGCTCTAGAAACATTCCTTTAATTCAAAACAGACTGTTGCTTTCGTTAGGACTCTGTAGGACCTCTACTGGCTATCTGCAAAATTGCAAATATATTTTGGAAACAACATATGCATAATTGATTAACAAAATTCCAAACCTGGAACATGTTTTCGTTTAAAAAATTTGCATATCTTCTAGATAAACAAACACAAGACCTGAAAGAATCTCTAAATGGTTCACTTAAAAATATGCTCATGGAGTTTAAAGGCATTAAGGAAGAAGTCTCTAACAGGAATGATGAACCAATGGTAGTGGCTGATGATAGCTTTAAACAAGATGGAAAATTACCAGCAGAAGAGGAATCTGAAATTATGGAGATGGAAAAGGGGATGTCAGAGTCTTGCAGCTCAGATAAGGACACCCTACCTGAGAAGATATATAGCCACTCCAAAGCAACAATACACAAGAAAGACATATGGATCTGCGGTGAAAGCAATCGATTGAAAGGAGCTTCATGGAAAAACATCTGTACTGATATTGGAGTCCAGGAGGTACAACTGCTTCAAGATTTATCGATGTATACTTCGAGGGAAAGACTACAACTGTACTTTCCCAGCCAAAGACCAATAGGACAGATCATTAGTCAACGGGAGCTACAAGACGTAATAAGCCTCGAAATGAGACCTCCTTAAGAAGCTTGGGGAATGGAAATGCAACACAGTGGTCGAAATTCCTTTCCTCTTTTACCTCCTGTATGTAGCCATATAGGCAATATAACTAGTTAAGAAGTTAATCTGGGGTCTAAGATCTTTTAAGTAAGCTGAATCTGTATTATTAAACCTAATTTCGCACTGCCTACTAGCTCAAAATCAAAGCATAACTAAAAGGAGACACCTAATGGAATGGGCTTATATTATAGTGTGGGGTTTTAGATTTCCTATGATAGCTGAATTTGAATTATCTAGCATATCTCTGTAGTGACTTTCAGCCTAAATTTAATGCATAACTAAAAGAAGGTTTTTAACTGAGGAGGTGTAAATATAACTAACGAAAAATCTATTCTATTAATTAATGAAGACTCCATTTTATTATTTCTGGTATTAACAATGTATACTTATACATATTTGTTTCTCTTCTTTCTGTACAATTAAGCAGGCTTATTCTTTTTGTTCCTTTTTCCCTTTTTCTAGTGAAAATGTGGAGGGCTCTAGGACTACGTTAAGTATAAACTGTTTATGATTGTTAAAACTATCAGAAACTATGCAAACAAATGTTGAAATGATGGTAACAAGGTAGACTTCTCTTTTTAAATGTGGTGCAAACGTGAAAAAGTCTATAAAAAGTCTATAAGCTTTGGGTAAAAGTCCATAATATTGTAGCCAGTTTATAATCTTAAATGGAGAGAAGAGGGTTTTTAAGATTGAAACAGGGAACCAAAATGTTTTTCCACAGTGCTTCCTAACCCACATACAGAGCTTCTTCTTCTATGCGACGACGGCAGAAAAACTAGAATTGGCCAAGAAATGGAAAACGTAAGAACTACCCTCGACAGAAGACTGGGTGAATAATCTTACCAAGATAGTCAAACTGACACTAAGAGGTCTTTCAAGAACAATGGGGCCCTTACCTGAACTATTTACAAAAGGGATTAAAAATGGGGAACCAAGTGTATCAAATGAAGAGTATAGCTCTCCTTTTCTGTATTAACAATGTAGATTGCATGTATCTTACTGTCTTCAACTCTTCAATTCTGGAAAATAAAATAAAAACTTTCTATAAAAAAAAAAAAAAAAAAAAAAAACTAGTAGTTTACAGTTGCATCCCCCCCAAATCCTTCTTAATGAACTTATCATTTTTAATCTCAATATAAAGAAGAAATCCTGTGAGTAGCTTTTCTGGCAGGGCATGCTTTTTCAGCCATTTCTTCTTATAATTGTTCATATTCCAGACAAAAATATTACCCTGTGTGAAAAACAAACAGAGCTCAGGCATGGAACAAAACTGGGAATAGTTTGCCTGTACTGCTTTCAACAGTTGGTTGCCCTTCTAAGGCTAACACCTCCTAATGCTTAAGTACATTAAAAACAAGCCTCTTCATTATTACTTTTGCTATTCCTGGCCTCCATGCCCAGAGCATGTTGCTTATTCCCCTTTCCACTGTAATGTCAGCATGCAAAGGCAAATATGGCCTGCGCCACAAGCATCCTGCATCAGTCCCAAAGAGGCTTCAGAAACAACCAACTGTGTGTACACTTTCATCTAGAGAAGATACTGAGTAGAATTTGAGACTGGTGGTATTTACTGAGCTGACTTCAGACAGATGGCAAATAACAACGCTCATGTGGAGAGAGTTCATTTGAGTGAATGACTGTCCCAAAGTTACTGTTAACTGTTATTATATTATAATTGTGGTTTTGTAATCTTTTGATGTTTTATTGAAAGTTGTTTTGATGTTATAGTCTGCATAATGTTTCATGTAAGTTATAATGTCCTGTGTAAACTGCCCAGAGCTGCAAAGAAATGGGTGGCATAGAAATATAAATAAATAGATAGATAGATAGATAGATAGATAGATAGATAGATAGATAGATAGATAGATAGATAGATAGATAGATAGATAGATAGATAGATAGATAGATAGATAGATAGATAGATAGATAGATAGATAGATAGATAAAGGAGCCCATGCCTGTGGGATGCAATCATTTGGGCTTTTGCAGGAGGGAACCATGGGCAGAAAGTGGGTAGAGTAGCATAGGAACTAAGGGAATTTCTCCCAGATCGTGAATAAATTAGGGGGCTTTTTGCATGGCTTCAAAATAGCACAATGGTTGCTAATTGAAAACGCTACTGATTTGGAATAACGCACGACGTCGTAGACAATCTGCAACACTCCTGAAACCGATCAGCAAAAAGCACTTCGTTGTAGCGCTTTCAGGGGAATCCCAAAAAGTGGATTCACCCTCCGGAAAGCGATACACTCCTGCAACCAATCTGCAACACTAGCGATAAAGACCTGTGCGTTAACATTGTTGCGGTTTCTTCAAAGTCTCTCCTCCTGAGCCTGTCCTCCAAACTTCCGGCGAAGCGATCGCCATTTTTTTTTCTCCGAGCGAGCGGGGATAAACGCACCAGCGAGCCTCTTTCTGTTTAGAGGCTTCCCTGGCTTCAGTCCTTCACCTTTAGTCACTAAGCACAAACCACATAAAAGCCCGTTTGCTGAAATAAAGTCCCTTTATTTTTTACACATTAATTCAGCCGAAAATCGGGCCCGTGAGAGGGGGGGGGGGATTTTTTTTTTTTTATCACTCGAGGCAGCGTGGCAACGATCATACGATCAAACGACAGCTCACATTAGGCAGCTGGATGGGTCTCTCCTTTGCAACGAATCTACCCAGATTCGTTGCTATGGGTCTGTTTTTTTTTTTTTTAAAAACCTTTCTTAAAGGGAAAGGGGCTGTTTGGGAGCATGCTAACGGCTGCCCATTGGCTGCTTGACGGCCAGGGGCGGGACGAGCTTGGCAATAGCGCTTCCTTTCTAGCGATTTCTGCCGAGACTGGAAGCCTGTGGGAAACGCTAAAAAACACAACTGATTCCACTACAAAGGCAGGTATGCATAATGACGAATTCCACTATTTTAAATGGCGATTTTTCATTCCGCAAACAATTTGCAACAAAGATCCCCGTGCGTAAAGGCCCTAGCTATTGGCAATGGAAAAGGTTTGTTCTCAACAGAAACTTTAACAAGAAATTGATGTTTTCCTCACAGCCCTGGCACTTTTCAATTATGAAGAACATAAACTAGGTAGAGAACTTGATAGAGAACCTTCCTGCTCTTACCCCCCCCCCCACCGTGTGGATGTACCACCTTAACATGATGAGGGTATTTCATAGAGGGAGGGGGTCAAAGGGCAGTGCTCCCGGGCACTTCCCAATAATGTCACTTCTGATTTGAAATGAGTTATATCACTTCCTGTTCTAAAATAAGAAATGATATGATGCTGTAGGAATTTCTTACATCTCTGTGGTAGGAGTGTGTATTTAGCTAATCAAAGCCAAAACACACACACACACACACACACACAACCCCATAATGACTGCGTCATATTTTTGGGGTATTAGTTCAACCAGATTTTGTTGCTATTTTTCACTTGTCAAAAATGACCAGCCCCCTCCATCTCAAAAATATTCTGGATTTTTGGGACAACTAGATAGCTGCAGTTGAGATTTATTTAAAGGGTTCTCAGTCTTCACATTGAACTTTCAGCTTGGAGAAGGCATTTAAAGGGACTGCAAGTGCTTTGAATGACTTTAGAGTTTACTATTGGAAACAATAGAATATGCCCCCCCCCCTTACAGTCCAATCTTTTCAGCCTTAGGTGTTTTTTTGAGGAGAGGCGGCAGAAATTATGCTGCAGATTAGGTCCCTTTATCTCAGAAGCTGCTCACCAGCATTCTTTGGCATCACTATGCAGAGAAATATTAATGGCTACATATTTACATCTTCTTGATGCCCCATCCCTGAGAAGAGCTTTTCTCCTTGCACAAATGAATGCTTTGCCCTCAAAGGTCTTAGAGGGAAGATTCCACCGTATCCCATACCATGTGAGACTCTGTCCATGTGGTTCTGGCTGCCCTGACTCTGTCTCACACATTCTGTTAGATTGCCCCTTATATGAGCAGTGTCGGGGTGACAGCTTTGTTGCTTTGCTGGGAAACAAGCCTTCTGTAAGTAAATCTATGACCTTGCAATTTCTGCTCTCTGACAAAGACCCAGAGATAACCATTTTAGTTGCCAGAGTTTTAACTAAGATGCTTTTATAATATGCTGTCTACCTTGTATTTTATCTTTTATAGTTTATTTAATCATTGTAAGATCTGTTTGGTTATGTAACCCCATGGCCTATTTTATTATTTTGTTGAAATTTTAAACCCTATTTTTATATGTCTTATACATATTTTATGCCAATAAAAGGTTACTGACTGACTGATCTCAGAAGCAGTTCCCAAGAGGCCCTTGGAACAATTATAGCATATGAGGACCATTGATGATAATAGTCTGTGTTGGCTATAACAGATTTACAAATATTTACAGAATTCAAATGCCATTTTCAGGTCCTGAAAAATACTAGGTGTTTGTATGTTTGTGTGTGTGTTATTTTTTGCATGCCCTATTCTGTGGTAAACCTGTTAAGATTATGAAATGTCTTTATTTGAATTTGTTTGTATTTACACTTGTATTCCACCCTTCCCTCATGGCTCACAGCAGTGTACATAAAATGTAAAAATACATTAAAGTACAAAATGAAATATTAAAGTACAAATAAATATACAACATGAATTAAACATTTAAATCAAAATAGAATTCAAGTTTAAGGTTTAAGTCAGTAGTCCCCAACCTTTTTATCACTGGGGACCGGTCAACACTTGACAATTTTACTGAGGCCGGGGGGGGGGGGAGGTAGTCTTTTGCTGAGGGTTGTTGCCGCCGCCTGAGCCCCTGCTCCACTTGCTTTCCCACCAGCACCCCTGACTTCCTGCCGCCCGCTGGGGGGGGGGTGCTGCCAGCAGCAGCTGCGCAGTGCCATGCCGAGGGGGAGCCCCAGCCATGGCGGCCGCTAGAGATCACCAAAGGTGAGCCGGCAGCAGAGTGGCAGGGCAGCCCCCGAGGCAGTAGCCAAGGAGGAGGACGAGGAGCTGCGGCCTGGTACCAACTGATCTATGGACCGGGGGTTGGGGACCACTGGTTTAAGTTTTACAATAGCTTAGAATCATGGAATATTAAAGTTGGAAGCCCATCTAGTCCCACCCCCTGCTCAATGCAGGACCAGCCTAAACCATCTAGGATGGTTACTTATAGGCTGCCAGTGGGGGGGGGGACTTAAAAGCCATATCCTCCTCATAAAAATTAAAATTAATTGGGGGGGGGGGACACTGAATCAGTATTTGCGTTTGATTAGTTGGGTAGATTTTAAGCAGGGGTGGTACAACTCTGTTTTGTAGGACCTGCAAAACTGCTTTAAGTTCCCACAGGGCCCTGATTTCAAGGATTCTGAGTAAGTTTTGATCAGCTTATCTTAGTGCCCTTTGGGGGTATGAGGATCTTTATTTACTCAGAAAAGCAAACTCTTGACATGAAGCAAAAGATTTCCTTTATTGAGTAAGTAGGTACTCTTATCAAAACATTGTTGAAACTGAGGCCAAAGATGCAGGTCTTTAGATATATCCCAAACCCTGCCCCCCCCTTCCCAGTCCTGTGGCAGTCTAGTAAAAATTGGAGAACATCAGATAGCCATAATACTCAAATAAGGGATTTGGCTCCAAGGGAAAGGGAAGGGGGAACAGATGGGTTGGTGAGGGGTGGAGCGGGATGCAGGAAAGAACACGAAGGGCCATAAACAAGGCAAAAGGAGAAAGGCTGCCCAGACTCTTACAGGATTGATACTCTACATACCTAGCTGCATAAACATCACTAAAAATGGGAGAAACAACTTTGGAGTTGGGAGGCAAATTTCCTCCAGGCCAGACTGGCCAGGGATTATGAGTTTTTTGGGGGGGGAGGGCATCATCTGGCCATGGAAATGGGGTCACTGTGGGTGGGCAGGTAGTTGTGAATTTCCTGCCTTCTGAAGGGGTTGGTCTAGATGACCCTGGAGGTCCCTTCCCTCTCTATGATTCTATTTCTGTTCTGCAAGCCACTGATGAGGAGGCTGACCCATGCCACCATATGCCAACAAGCCTGCCCTCCGCCCAACAAACAAGGACTCCTACCAACACCAGAATATCACCTAACTGTGGGGGGAGAGACAAAGTAAAGAGGGGGACTGGGAAGAAACAGGAGGAGGTCCAATGTTGGACATAGAAAGTGAACTAGAGGTTCTTTGCTTGCCTCTGGAGAGAACACTCAAAGAGTTCAGATGGACAGGATGTTAGCTTCCATGAGACTTACCACGTGTCTCCTGTGGCCCTTCCTGGCATGCCCAGGGAATTGCTGACCAACAAAGATTTATTCAAGGCATGAGCTTTTGAGTGCAAGCACTCTTCCTGAGACTTTATTTTTATTTCCGGATCAGGCTAAAGGTTCTGGTAATTACTTTCAAAGTCAGGGCGCTAGTAGTTTGGCTTGGCGAAGGTGGTAAAATGCCAGCCATGCTACCATCGTGATCTGAGCCTCCATTGAGAGGGAGGCATCAAGTATCACTCCCAGGTTCCTGGCAGAGTGGGCCACTGTTAGCTGCACTCCATCCAGACTGGGTAGGCGTGCTTTCTCACTTGGGCCTTTCCTGGCCAGTCACCGGACCTCCGTCTTTGAAGGTTTGAGCTTCAGACAACTCTGCTTGAACTGACCATCATGACAGTGGGCATATAAAGCAAAAGTTAATCCTGTTAAATTAGTAAACTGTGTCAGACATCCAAATACAGCCATACGATAATTCTTTGCTAAAACAGCCAATCAGTCCCCTCGAATTCAGTTGTCGTTGACAAAAACAGGGCAAGGTGGAAGATACAGTGGAAGATGGCCTGATGAGTCCACTGGACAGTAGCAATCTGGGTTTTGCGCTACCTCAAGATTTTTGTTCTGGGGAACTTCAGCATCCATGCAGACAAACCTGGTACCTGTCAGAACCAAGACCTGGTCACATTTGGGTTTTCCCCAACCACATCTGTGCAGAGGGACATTCTTGGTTAAAGTGACTGGCAAATGATGGGAGCCAAGATGTTGGAGGACAGTGATTGTTCACTTGATCTCTCCCCTCTCTCCACGACTTTTTAATAACTGTCTTGCAACTGTGTTAATAACTGTGTCTTAATTATAGCATTTTATCTGGGTGCTTTTTTCCTTTGATGAGTTGTGAAATTTATATCTGGCTTTGTTAAATAAACATTTTACTTTTGTGGATGCTTCAGCCTTGAAGCCTGGAGGCTTGAATTGAACAAATCCATATAACTGCTGCAGTGACTTACTGAGCTGCTGCTGGTACTATAATGACAGCCTCCAAGGCATGAAGTTAGCAAGATTAAAAATCTGGCCAGGATTTATAAAGTGAGTTGAAGAGCAAAGGACAATATAAGACTTTACTCTGCTCTGCTCTGGTTCGGCCTCACTTGGAGAACTATGTTCAGTTTTGGGCACCAGCTGAAGAGGGATGTAGACAAACTGGAGCGTGTCCAGAGGAGGGCAACAAAGTTGGTGAGGGGTTTGGAGACCAAGACTTATGAAGAAAGGTTGGCGGAGCTTGGTCTGTTTAGCCTGGAGAGGAGACGACTGGGAGGGGATCTGATAACCTGTTTCATCAGACTGGAGAGAGGTGAGTAGCGGGGTACCTCAGGGCTCGGCCCGGTACTTTTTAACATATTTATTAATGATCTAGATGAGGGGGTGGAGGGACTACTCATCAAGTTTGCAGATGACACCAAATTGGGAGGACTGGCAAATACTCCAGAAGATAGAGACAGAGTTCAACGAGATCTGAACACAATGGAAAAATGGGCCAATGAGAACAAGATGCAATTTAATAAAGATAAGTGTAAAGTTCTGCATCTGAGTCAGAAAAATGAAAAGCATGCCTACTGGATGGGGGATACGCTTCTAGGTAACACTGTGTGTGAACGAGACCTTGGGGTACTTGTGGACTGTAAACTAAACATAAGCAGGCAGTGTGATGCAGCGGTAAAAAAGGCAAATGCCATTTTGGGCTGTATCAACAGAGGCATCACATCAAAATCGCAAGGTGTCATAGTTCCATTGTATACGGCACTGGTCAGACCACACCTGGAGTACTGTGTGCAGTTCTGGAGGCCTCACTTCAAGAAGGACGTAGATAAAATTGAAAGGGTACAGAGGAGAGCGACGAAGATGATCTGGGGCCAAGGGACCAAGCCCTATGAAGATAGGTTGAGGGACTTGGGAATGTTCAGCCTGGAGAAAAGGAGGTTGAGAGGGGACATGATAGCCCTCTTTAAGTATTTGAAAGGTTGTCACTTGGAGGAGGGCAGGATGCTGTTTCTGCTGGCTGCAGAGGAGAAGACACGCAGTAATGGGTTTAAACTTCAAGTACAACGATATAGGCTAGATATCAGGAAAAAGTTTTTCACAGTCAGAGTAGTTCAGCAGTGGAATAGGCTGCCTAAGGAGGTGGTGAGCGCCCCCTCACTGGAAGTCTTCAAGCAAAGGTTGGATACACACTTTTCTTGGATGCTTTAGGATGCTTAGGGCTGATCCTGCGTTGAGCAGGGGGTTGGACTAGATGGCCTGTATGGCCCCTTCCAACTCTATGATTCTATGATTCTAACCATCTTCAAGTATTTAAAAGGGTGGAGAATAGAGCAGAATTGTTCTCTCTAACCCCAGAATGATGGACCAGGACCAATGGGATGAAATTAATCGAAAAGAAATTCGATCTAAACATCCGGAAGAAGTTCCTGACAATCAGAGCGGTTTCTCAGTAGAACAGACTTCCTCGGGAGGTGGTGGGTTCTCCATCTTTGAAGATTTTTAAACAGATGCTGGAGAGCCATCTGACAGAGAGGCTGATTCTGTGATGATTCAAGGGGTTGGCATTACAGTGGTTGAGCGATAGGGTTGTATCCTGCCTAGTGCAGGGATTGGATTAGATGACCCATGAGGTCCCTTCCAACTATTACTGTATGATTTTATGATTCTAGGATGATTGGGAGTGTGTTTCAAGGTGTTGAGCTTTTGTAAAGAGTGTTTGATATTTGTATGTCCACCTGGAAGGCGAAGAGAGGAGAAGGAAATAGGAAAGGAATAAGGAAAATCACAGAATCATAGAATCATAGAATCATAGAGTTGGAAGGGAACTCATGGGTCATCTAGTCCAACCCCCTGCACTATGCAAGACACTCACATCCCAATCGCTAATCTACTGTAACCTGGAACCCCTTTGACTTCACAGAATCAGCCTCTTTGTCAGATGGCTATCTAGCCTCTGTTTAAAAATTTCCAAAGATGGAGAACCCACCACCTCCCGAGGAAGCCTGTTCCACTGATAAACTGCTCTAACTTATAGGAACTTCTTCTGGATGTTTATATGGAATTTCTTTTGGATTAATTACATCCCATTCATTCTGGTCTATCCCTCTGGGGCAAGAGAGAACAATTTTGCTCCATTCTCCATATGGCAACCTTTTAAATACTTGAAGATGGTTATCAGATCCCCTCTCTGTCGTCTCCTCTCTAGGCTAAACAGACCAAGCTCCCCCAACCCTCTCAGTCATCTCCTCTCTAGGCTAAACAGACCAAGCTCCCCTACCTTTCTTCATATGTCTTGGTCTCCAAACCCCTCACCATCTTTGTTGCCCTCTGGAGACGTTCCAGTTTGTCAACATCCCTCTTCAACAGCCCAAAACCGAACACTGTACTCCAAGTGAGGCTGAAGCAGAGCAGACTAAAGTGGTACCATCTCCTCCCAGAGAGAGCCAGATTGGTGTAGTGATTAGGAGTGCGGACTTCTGGCATGCTGGGTTCGATTCTAAGCTCCCCCACATGCAGCCAGTTGGGTGACTTTGGACTCGCCACGGCACTGATAAGGCTGTTCTGACCCAGCAGTAATATCAGGGCTCTCTCGGCCTCACCCACCCCACAGGGTGTCTGTTGTGGGGAGAGGAATGGGAAGGCGATTGTAAGCCGCTTTGAGCCTCCTTTGGGTAGGGAAAAGCGGCATATAAGAACCAACTCTTCTGCTTCTTCTTCCCGTGATCTGGACACGATATTCTGTTTGATACAGCCCAAATTCCCTTTTGCCTTTTTAGCCACTGAGTCACACTGCTGACTCATGTTCAATGTATGGTCTACTAAGACTCCTAGATCCTTTTTGCACACGCTACTGCCAAGACAAGTCTCCCCCATCTTATATTGGTATATTTGGTTTTTCCTACCTAAATGCTGAACTTTACATTTGTCCCTATTGAACATCATTTTATTTAGTTTAGCCCACTTAGAATCATAGAATCATAGAGTTGGAAGGGACCATACAGGAATTCATGGAACAATTTTCAAAGGGAATTTGGGAGAGGTGGAAAGGTGTCTGACAGATTAAAGGATATCCCAATAAAAAAGGACAATGGATGGAAGAATGTTACCCAGAGGTGTCAAAAAATGAGATGTTCTGCCCCTTTGCTTAGAATCATAGAATCATAGAATCATAGAGTTGGAAGGGGCCATACAGGCCATCTAGTCCAACCCCCTGCTCAACGCAGGATTAGCCCTAAGCATCCTAAAGCATCCAAGAAAAGTGTGTATCCAACCTTTGCTTGAAGACTTCCAGTGAGGGGGAGCTCACCACCTCCTTAGGCAGCCTATTCCACTGCTGAACTACTCTGACTGTGAAAAACTTTTTCCTGATATCTAGCCTATATCGTTGTCCTTGAAGTTTAAACCCATTACTGCGTGTCCTCTCCTCTGCAGCCAACTGAAACAGCATCCTGCCCTCCTCCAAGTGACAACCTTTCAAATACTTAAAGAGGGCTATCATGTCCCCTCTCACTTCTTGATCCTATCAAGATCATCCTGTATTCTGTTGCTGTCTTCAGTTGTGTTTGCTACCCCTCCCAGTTTAGTATCATCTGCAAATTTAATAAGTATCCCCTTATGAGCCTCTTGTGGTGCAGAATGGAAACGGCAGAAATGCTTTCTGTCCATGAGGCTGGGAGTTCAACCCCAGCAGCCGGCTCAAGGTTGACTCAGCCTTCCATCCTTCCGAGGTCGGTAAAATCAGTACCCAGCTTGCTGGGGGGTAAACGGTAATGACTGGGGAAGGCACTGGCAAACCACTCCGTATTGAGTCTGCCATGAAAACGCTGGAGGGCGTCACCCCAAGGGTCAGATATGACTCGGTGCTTGCACAGGGGATACCTTTACCTTTACTAATCCCTCTTCCAAATCATTTATAAATATGTTGAACAACACAGGCCCCAGGATAGATCTTTGGGGTATTCCACTTGTCACTCTTTTCCAAGATGGGTATGCAAGGGATAAGTTTAAAACACCTGCCAAATAGCTGATCATCAAAATGAGCTGTTGGATAGGGGACTTTCTCCCCCAGAGACTGCTTTGAGGCTGTGCAGAATTGCTCTGTGGCTGTGGTAGAGGAATGGGAAGGCGACTGTAAGCCGCTTTGAGCCTCCTTCGGGTAGGGAAAACCGGCATATAAGAACCAACTCTTCTTCTTCTTCTTCTTCTTCTTCTTCTTCTTCTTCTTCTTCTTCTTCTTCTTCTACCACTTGGGCCAACTGTAGCCTGGGATTGAGTGGGATGGGTATGCAGCTGATGTGTCAGCTGCGTACCCTGCTTTCCTTACCCCTTTGGAGGTGGGTGCAGCTGGAGGTTGGGCAGGGTGGTCATGCAGATGATAGGTTAACCCCCATCCCCTCTCTGCCTGGTCACTGGCTGATACAGGGAGAGAAGACTTTGGATCAGCTGACTATCAGGTTGTAAGGAGGGTTGTTAGCTCTGTGGGGGGGGGGCAGAGCCACCAAACTGTCCCCCTCCTCTATGAGCTTTCTCAGGCAGCTGTGAGCCAGCTTTCCATAGCATGGGAGGACTACAGGGGGACCAAGAGCTGCCAAATCACTGATCTTGACAGATCAGCTGTTTGACAGCTCTGTAGGTATTGCAAGGGACCCTGGTCCCTTTGCTTTAGGATGGTTTCGCTGATCCTGCATTTAGCAGGGGGTTGATGGCCTGTATGGCCCCTTCCAACTCTATGATTCTATGATTCTAAATGGCTCCAGATGAAGCCAACAAACAGTTGCTTTCCTGATCCGTTGTCTTGCAGCTGTTTTAGCCCTATTGGTTTGGCCCTGAATCATTGGAATCCAATCCCTATACAGTGATTCAGGTGATTTGGTTTCAGCCTCATCTATTGGAGCTGAATTTGAAAAGTACTGAATTTTTTTCTGTGCACATGCCTACTTAACATGTGCCCAGTTCTTACCTGCTGATACTTGCAATGTTTATATGGAAGTAAAGGTAAAGGTAAAGGTATCCCCTGTGCAAGCACTGAGTCATGTCTGACCCTTGGGGTGATGCCCTCTAGCGTTTTCATGGCAGACTCAATACGGGGTGGTTTGCCAGTGCCTTCCCCAGTCATATGGAAGTACCGTTTTTAAAATCCTCAACATAAACTCCATTGTGATCAGTAGAATCTCAGTTCACAAACACTTGGGAATAGGGTTGTGCGCAGAGGCCCCAACTCGGATCGTTTCATATCCGAATCGGACCGAATCGGACCGAATCAGATCTGAATCGGCCGATTCGGACAGATTTGGACCGGTCCGAATCGATTCGGGGCCAATGCAAGTCAATGGAGGCCATTGACTTGCATTGGAAGCCTCCCGAATCATTTTGGACGTTTTGGGGCCAATGCAAGTTAATATCTCCATTGACTTGCATTGGAAATCCTTCCCCCGCCTTCCCTGGGGGCTGGGAGGGAGGGGGTGTAAGTTACACCCCTGAAAGATCTTGGGGAGCTCAGGGAAGGTCTTCCCTGAGTCCCCTGAAAGTTTCAAGAAGATTGGACCAAGTGGTCCAATGTTCCTTGGGAGCCCCCACATGGGACCCCCTGGTGCAATCTTCCTGAAACTTGCAGGGGGCTGAGGGAATTGTCATATTGTCAAATTGGCATTTCCTTGTTCTGAAATCATTTTTTTCTCACGCTTTTGGGAGCCCATAGGATGGGACCCCTTGGTCCAATCTTCTTGAAACTTGCAGGGGAGCTCTAGGGGGGTCTTCCCTCAGTCTCCTGCAAGTTTCAGGAAGATTGCACCAGGGGGTCCCATCCTGGGGGCTCCCAAGGAACATTCCCCATAGAAGTCTATGGAGAAACTTGTTCAGCCTAAAGAACCTGACACTCCATTGTAACCAATGGAGCAGATAGGGGCACCCTCTTTGGGAGCCCCTAGGATTGGACCCCTTGGTCCAATCTTCTTGAAACTTTCAGGGAACTCAGGGAGGACCCTCCCTGAGCTCCCCAAGAAGTTTCATGGGTGCAACTTACACCCCCTCCCTCCCAGCCCCTGGGGAAGGTGGGGAAAGGACTTCCAATGCAAATCAATGGAGATATTGACTTGCATTGGCCCCGAATCTACTTGGACCGGTCCAAATCCGTCCGAATCGGCCAATTCAGATCCAGAGGTCGGAGTGGTGGAAGGTCAGCCCAAGACAGGCCTCTTCTCAGGAGGGGGGAAGGACGCTTCCTTCCCCCTCTCACTCCCCTCCACCTCTCTAGTTTTCTGTAGGGCCTTTTCCCCAGGGCCCCTAGCCTGACCTTCCTTCTTCCCACTCCTGTTCCCTTAGACAAACTTTTTCTACTAACTGTCTGTAATCTAAGAGACAGGGAAATTTGAGGCCCTACCACTAACTGCCCTAACACCTGTTTCTAAGGAAACCTTGAAACTTATAAAACCCTCCCACCAGCTACCTTTTTAGTTTTTTTAGACCCTAAGCTGACCTAACTTCTATGGAGTTTTCCATAGAACTTCTATGGAGCACATAAAACTTTTGAAAAGAGGAGGGAGAGACAGGGAGAAGAGAGAGGGGGAAAAAGTGAAAAATAGGAAAGGAAAAGTAAAGAAAAAAACCCTAAAACAAACTATTGATGTCTTCTCCAGCGAAGTAAAGTCCAGTCCACACACAGGCCAGGTCCAGGTCAGGAGTCCAGGAGGCAGGCAGGCAAGCAGGCTGCTCTACCAAGCAGGGAGCTTAGGAGCAGCACAGCCAGCCAGCCAGCCAGAGCTCAAAGTGAGCTCCAGCAAGCAGCCCCTTGCTTTAAGTAGCCTCCTCCTGGGCAGGCTACAAAGCAAGGGGATTTAAAAAGCAAAAGTCTGCAGTGAGTGGCCTGAATGCCTGAGCTGAAAAGCTACAGGCATTCTGATTGGCACTCCCCCCACCTCCATTTTAGGCAGCAAAAAGTTCAAGAAAGAAAAAATTAAAAGGGCAGCTAGAGGCAATAGGCAAACAGCTGCCTGGCCTCCCTCCGACTCTGCCGAATCGCCGAATCTCGGCGATTCGAACCGTTTCCAGGACCTAGGGGCCCAATTTGGACCGTTTTCGATTCGGAAACGTCCAAATTGGGCCCAATTCGGGCGATTCGGATGTTTCCAAAGCCAAATTGCCCACCCCTACTTGGGAATGGGAGCTCACATTGAGCATTGATTAGGTATATCTGTGTCATCAAGTTGCAACTGATTTAAGGCAACTCCAGCAAGGGGCAACTCCAGCAAGTGACCAGCCAGTTAGCTTTTCCATTGCCTTGCTCCACATAGTCTTCCTTGGTGGTCCCCTATCAGTACTGACCATGTTTAGCTTCTGAGATCTTACAAGATCTCCATTATGCCATTCCACATCCTTAGAATGGATTATAGTTAAAATGTTGGAAGTTCATGCTCCTACATTCAAATTATTGTTTCATATAATCCATTCTACTTATGCCAGATACTTTCACTAGCAGAAGAAGGGGATGCCAATCTGATTTTACCACAGATTTCACGCCCACCCTGGTTTTCCTGGGGCTACTCTGTTTCCCACAGGTGTAAAAGCTCTGGGGTTGCAGAAGGGAGGAACAGGAAAGTTGCTGTTTATGAAGCACATTATTACTTGTGCTGTGTAGGATCCTGGCCATGTTTACTGTGGGGAAAAATGGGTAAAAAATGAAGCAGTATACTGAACGTTTGGGCGGAAACAACAAAATCAGAGTCCAGTAGCACCTTTGCTACCAACAAGGTAGCATCTATATGAGGATTGTTTTTCTTTGAGTCCCCCCTTCAGTTGATTAATATTTGCTGTTTGCCATTTTCCTGTCTTTTCTAGTATGCTCCATTTCCTTCTCCACCCCTTCTATACCACAGAGGAAAGGCTTGTTTGCTGATCTACTGCCCCAGATATTCTCTTTAAGAATAAACAGTTGATCCTTTCATCAGCTTTAGATCCTGTGTCCAAGATGCAAGATGTAGATTAAAATGTGACAGGAATTTGACATAAACGGAATATCAGGCTGAACTACATATAACATTTAAAAGACCATTTTTGTGTGGGATAAATGCTCAATTAGCTTTCCTGACACTAACAAACCAAAATGTCAGGCAAAGAGAAGGCATGCATGCTGCCAGAGTGGCAAGGAGAGAAAAGACTTCAAGTGCTGCCAGAATAACGGCAGGTCTGTGTGTCATTTCAATATATCCGCCAGACTGAGCAAGGGAGTCGAAGTGCTAATGTATTTGGCACTTCCGGGATGGAGTACAGATCCACAGTCTCTTGCCCTTGGTGTTCACCCCTATCTTCATCCCTTTAATACTAATGGATATTATTAGTATGCCTTCTCTTATGAGCTATTTCTCTGCTCCAACAAGGAGCCCAACTAAGTGAGGCAGAAGGAAAAAATTTAAAAGCACACAGCAGTAACACATGCATGGCCCACTGACAGCTGAGGGCATTTCACGTCCCCTCTGATCTTATTGGGAAGGTTAAGCATGTTCTCTCCCCCACTAAAATGAATCGGGCTGGAGAATGCGATCTCAGTTGAATACCTGGGAGCAAGACATAGCATACTTACTGCCACTTACATCCAAACAAACATGCATAAATGGGAAGATCTTCAGTTTCCCAAAAAAGCAAAATCTTGCTTTTTGAAGGGCTGATCTCCTCTAGGACTGACCGGTTTGTTCGCCTTGCAGTCCAAGGGACTCGCAAGAGTCTTCTCCAGCACCAGAGTTCAAAAGCCTCAATTCTTTGACGCTTGGCCTTCCTTATGGTCCAACTTTCACAGCCATACATTGCAACTGGGAAGACCATAGCCTTGACTAGATGCACTTTTGTTGGCAGGGTGATGTCTCTGCTTTTTAGGATGCTGTCTAGATTTGCTATAGCTTTTCTCCCCAGGAGAAAATTTCTTTGCTGCAGTCCCCATCTGCAGTGATCTTGGAGCCCAGGACAATAAAATCTGTCACTAAATACACATCCCAAAATAATGGCAGAAACTACAGGATTCTGACATTCTGCCACACTAAAATTAGCCTCCTGCAGCAATGGACGTTAGGGAAGGCTTCAGGGGTAGGCCGAATGCAAGTCCCAGACCTGTCTGGGAGCCCAAACATGGACAGTGTCCACCCACACCCATTCCCACATGGGAAATTCCTCCCAGTCCAAAAATTACTGGAGTTTGCCTTGATGCCCCCTGCGGTCGAGGATTTGCCTTACTTTGTAGTGGGTGTGTTCATCCATGTATTGGAGCATGTATTGGATTGGAGCGTGAGGATCAGAATGCCATTTGTCTGGTTCAGGTGTGCAGCACAGGATGTTACAATGAAACACAGGATGGAGATTTTTATAAATCTTATGAATCCACAGCCACCTCATTCATGATGCAAGAAATTGTGAAAGGTTCCAAACCGGGGAGCCAGTTTGTGGGAAGGCTGCTGGCAGTGAAGATTCTTTGTAGAAATATATGCCTGGTCCCCCACTTTCCACAGGGGCTCAGCAAGGTGTTCTTTTTCAGACTGTTTTTTGTATTCCTATTTAACCGCATCTAAGGTGGCCACGATTGTTGGCCTGGATGCCCAAACGTTCAGGTCCAGAGGACTGTTGGGATGAGGAACCCAGGTGGAGGAGTGGCACTGTATGTGAAGAAAGGGCTTACCTGTCAGGAAATTCTAGTGAAGGAGAGCATATCTACAGTGGAAAGCATCTGGGTGAAAATAAGCGAGGGGAAAACAAACAGTGTGGTGGTTGGTGTCTGCTACCGACCGCCTGACCAACGAGAGGATGTGGATGCTGCACTTTGTGAGCAGCTTGAGAAAATATCCAAACGGCAGGACCTTGTCATCATGGGTGACTTCAATTTCCCAGATGTGTGTTGGGAAACTAACTCTGCGAAGCGTCCTCAGTCATGCAAGTTTCTGACCTGCCTGGCTGACAATTTCATTTATCAAATGGTAGATGAACCCACAAGAGGTTCAGCCATACTGGACTTAATACTGACCAACAGGCAAGAGTTGGTGGATGAGGTGAAGGAGGTGGGGACCCTAGGGGGAAGTGACCATGTCCTCATAGAATTCCTTTTGAGATGGGGAGCCAAGGTAGCTTGTAGCCAGACGCGGATGTTGGATTTTCGTAGGGCAAACTTTAATAAACTCAGAGACATGATGAGTGTCATACCATGGACGAGAATGCTGGAAGGGAAGGGAGCATGTGAAGGGTGGGCGCTACTCAAACAAGAGCTATTGCATGCTCAACCAATGACTATTCCAGAAATACGAAAACACTGCAGGAGCTCTAAGAAGCCTATTTGGATGAACAGAGAACTTCAAGAGGAACTAAGAAAGAAAAGGAAAATGTTCAGGAAATGGAGGGAAGGACAGAGCTCTAAAGAAGAGTACCTACAGGTTACTAGGCACTGTAGATCAATCATCAGAAAGGCCAAAGCTGAGAGTGAGCTAAGATTGGCCAGGGAAGCCCACTGTAACAAGAAAAGATTTTTCAGTTACGTGAGGAGCAAACGTAAAGTAAAGGAGGCAATAGGCCCGCTGTTGGGTGCGGATGGACAAACTCTATCGAAAGATGCAGAGAAAGCAGAAAGGCTTAGTGCCTATTTTACATCTGTTTTTTCCCACAGGTCAAAGTGTTTAGGCACGTCTAGAGATGGCTGTAGCCAAAGGACAGTGTCTGGGTGGCAGGTTAACATGGATAGAGAGGTTGTCGAGAGGCATTTAGCTGCACTGGATGAGTTCAAATCCCCTGGTCCAGATGAAATGCACCCGAGAGTACTCAAAGAACTTTCCAGAGAACTTGCACAGCCCTTGTCCATCATCTTCGGAACCTCTTTAAGGACTGGAGATGTCCCGGAGGACTGGAAAAGAGCAAACGTTATTCCAATCTTCAAAAAAGGGAGGAAGGATGACCCGGGAAACTACAGACCAGTGAGTCTGACCTCTGTTGTGGGGAAGATAATGGAGCAGATATTAAAGGGAGCGATCTGCAAACATCTGGAGGACAATTTGGTGATCCAAGGAAGTCAGCATGGATTTGTCTCCAACAGGTCCTGCCAGACCAACCTAGTTTCCTTTTTTGACCAAGTAACAGGTTTGCTGGATCGGGGAAATTTGGTTGATGTCATTTACTTGGATTTTAGTAAAGCTTTTGACAAGGTTCCCCATGATGTTCTGATGGATAAGTTGAAGGACTGCAATCTGGATTTTCAGATCGTTAGGTGGATAGGGAATTGGTTAGAGAACCGCACTCAAAGAGTTGTTGTCAATGGTGTTTCATCAGACTGGAGAGAGGTGAGTAGCGGGGTACCTCAGGGTTCGGTGCTCGGCCCGGTACTTTTTAACATATTTATTAATGATCTAGATGAGGGGGTGGAGGGACTACTCATCAAGTTTACAGATGACACCAAATTGGGAGGACTGGCAAATACTCCGGAAGATAGAGACAGAGTTCAACGAGATCTGAACACAATGGAAAAATGGGCAAATGAGAACAAGATGCAATTTAATAAAGATAAGTGTAAAGTTCTGCATCTGGGTCAGAAAAATGAAAAGCATGCCTACTGGATGGGGGATACGCTTCTAGGTAGCACTGTGTGTGAACGAGACCTTGGGGTACTTGTGGATTGTAAACTAAACATGAGCAGGCAGTGTGATGCAGCGGTAAAAAAGGCAAATGCCATTTTGGGCTGTATCAACAGAGGCATCACATCAAAATCACAAGATGTCATGTTGTTGTTATGTGCGAAGTCGTGTCCGACCCATCGCGACCCCATGGACAATGATCCTCCAGGCCTTCCTGTCCTCTACCATTCCCCGGAGTCCATTTAAGTTTGCACCTACTGCTTCAGTGACTCCATCCATCCACCTCATTCTCTGTCGTCCCCTTCTTCTTTTGCCCTCGATCTCTCCCAGCATTAGGCTCTTCTCCAGGGAGTCCTTCCTTCTCATGAGGTGGCCAAAATATTTGAGTTTCATCTTCAGGATCTGGCCTTCTAAAGAGCAGTCAGGGCTGATCTCCTCTAGGACTGACTGGTTTGTTCGCCTTGCAGTCCAAGGGACTCGCAAGAGTCTTCTCCAGCACCAGAGTTCAAAAGCCTCAATTCTTTGACGCTCGGCCTTCCTTATGGTCCAACTTTCGCAGCCATACATTGCAACTGGGAAGACCATAGCCTTGACTAAACGCACTTTTGTTGGCAGGGTGATGTCTCTGCTTTTTAGGATGCTGTCTAGATTTGCCATAGCTTTCCTCCCCAGGAGCAAGCGTCTTTTAATTTCTTTGCTGCAGTCCCCATCTGCAGTGATCTTGGAGCCCAGGAAAATAAAATCTGTCACTATCTCCATTTCTTCCCCTTCTATTTGCCAGGAATTGAGAGGGCCGGATGCCATGATCTTTGTTTTCTTGATGTTGAGTTTCAAGCCAACTTTGGCACTCTCCTCCTTCACCCGCATCAACAGGCTCTTTAGTTCCTCTTCACTTTCTGCCATTAGAGTGGTATCATCTGCATATCTGAGGTTGTTGATATTTCTCCCTGCAATCTTGATCCCAATTTGTGACTCCTCTAATCCCGCATTTCTCATGATGTGCTCTGCATACAAGTTAAATAGGCAAGGCGACAGTATACAGCCTTGCCGAACTCCTTTCTCAATTTTGAACCAGTCAGTGATTCCATGTTCAGTTCTCACTGTTGCTTCTTGACCTGCATATAAATTTCTCAAGAGACAAATAAGATGCTCTGGTATTCCCATCTCTTTAAGAACTTGCCACAATTTGTTGTGCTCCACACAATCAAAGGCTTTAGCATAGTCAATGAAGCAGAAGTAGACGTTCTTCTGGTACTCCCTAGCTTTCTCCATGATCCAGCGTATGTTGGCAATTTGATCTCTAGTTCCTCTGCCTCTTCGAAATCCTGCCTGTACTTCTGGAAGTTCTCGGTCCACATATTGCTGGAGCCTAGCTTGTAGGATTTTGAGCATAACTTTGCTAGCATGAGAAATTAGTGCGATGGTGCGGTAGTTTGAACATTCTTTGGCATTGCCCTTCTTTGGGATTGGAATGTAAACTGACCTTTTCCAATCCTGTGGCCATTGTTGAGTTTTCCAAATTTGCTGGCATATTGAGTGTAGCACTTTTACTGCATCGTCCTTTAAGATTTTGAATAGTTCAACTGGAATGTTGTCACTACCACTAGCTTTATTGTTGCTCAGACTTCCTAAGGCCCATTTGACTTCACATTCCAGGATGTCTGGCTCCAGGTCAGTAACTACCCCATTGTGGTCATCAGGGATGTTAAGCTCGCTCTTGTATAGTTCTTCTGTATAATTTTGCCACCTTTGTTTGATCTCTTCTGCTTCTGTGAGGTCCCTACCATTTTGGTCCCTTATCATACCCATCTTTGCATGAAACGTTCTCTTCATATCTCCAATTTTCTTGAAAAGATCTCTGGTCCTCCCCATTCTATTGTTTTCTTCTATTTGTTTGCACTGTTCATTTAAGAAGGCATTCTTATCTCTTCTAGCTTTTCTCTGGAATTCTGCATTCAATTGGGTGTATCTTTCTCTTTCTCCCTTGCCTTTAACTTCCCTTCTCTCCTTAGCTATTTGTAAAGCTTCCTCAGACAGCCATTTTGATTTCTTGCATTTCTTTTTCTTTGGGATGGTTTTAGTTGCTACCTCTTGTACAATGTTGCGAACCTCCGTCCATAGTTCTTCAGGCATTCTGTCTATCAGATCTAATTCCTTAAATCTATTTGTCACCTCCACTGTGTATTCGTCGGGGATATGATTTAGTTCATACCTGAGTGGCCTAGTGCTTTTCCCTACTTTCTTCAATTTAAGCCTAAATTTTGCAACAAGATGCTCATGATCTGAACCACAATCAGCTCCTGGTCTTGTTTTTATTGACTGGATAGAAATTTTCCATCTTTGGCTGCAGAGCACATAGTCAATCTGATTTCTATGGGAAGACCATAGCCTTGACTAAATGCTCTTTTGTTGACTGGGTGATGTCTCTGCTTTTTAGGATGCTGTCTAGATTTGCCATAGCTTTCCTCCCCAGGAGCAAGCGTCTTTTAATTTCTTTGCTGTAGTCCCCATCTGCAGTGATCTTGGAGCCCAGGAAAATAAAATCTGTCACTAAATACCCATCCCAAAATAATGGCAGAAACTACAGGATTCTGACATTCTGCCACACTAAAATTAGCCTCCTGCAGCAATGAACGTTAGGGAAGGCTTCAGGGGTAGGCCAAATGCAAGTCCCAGACCCATTTCTTCCCCATCGATTTGCCAGGAATTGAGAGGGCTGGATGCCATGATCTTAGTTTTCATGATTTTGAGTTTCGAGCCAATGTTTGCACTCTCCTCCTTCACCCGCATCAACAGGCTCTTTAGTTCCTCTTTACTTTCTGCCATTAGAGTGGTATCATCTGCATATCTGAGGTTGTTGATATTTCTCCCTGCAATCTTGATCCCAATTTGTGACTCCTCTAACCCCGCCTTTCTCATGACGTGCTCCACATACAAGTTAAATAGGCAGGGCGACAGTATACAGCCTTGCCGAATTCCTTTCTCAATTTTGAACCAATTCCATGCCTGATTCTCACTGTTGCTTCTTGACCTGCATATAGGTTTCTCAAGAGACAAATAAGATGCTCTGGTATTCCCATTTCTTTAAGAACTTGCCACAATTTGTTGTGCTCCACACAATCAAAGGCTTTAGCATAGTCAAAGAAGCAGAAGTAAATGTTTTTCGGAAACTCCCTGACTTTCTCCATGATTCAGCATATGTTGGCAATTTGATCTCTAGTTCCTCTGCCTCTTCAAAATCCTGCCTGTACTTCTGGAAGTTCTCGGTCCACATGTTACTGTAGCCTAATTTTTAGGATTTTGAGCATAACTTTGCTAGCATGAGAAATGAGTGCAATGGTGCGGTAGTTTGAATATTCAGGAAAATAATCAGGAAATTTTTTTTCACAGTCAGAGTAGTTCAGCAGTGGAATAGGCTGCCTAAGGAGGTGGTGAGCTCCCCCTCTCTGGCAGTCTTCAAGCAAAGGTTGGATACACACTTTTCTTGGATGTTTGGATGCTTTGGGCTGATCCTGCGTTGATTCTATTATTCTATGATTCTTTGGTGTTGCCCTTCTTTGGGATTGGAATGTAAACTGACCTATTCCAATCCTGTGGCCACTGTTGAGTTTTCCAAATTTGCTGGTATATTGAGTGTTGCACTTTTACTGCATCATCTTTTAAGATTTTGAATGTTGTCACCTCCACTAGCTTTATTGTTGCCCAGACTTCCTAAGGCCCATTTGACTTCACATTCCAGGATGTCTGGCTCCAGGTCAATGACTGCCCTATTGTGGTTATCAGGGATGTTAAGCTCGCTGTTGTATAGTTCTTCTGTATAATTTTGCCACATTTTTAAAAATCTCTTCTGCTTCTGTTAGGTCCCTACCATTCTGGTCCTTTATCATACCCATCTTTGCATGAAATGTTCTCTTCATATCTCCAGTTTTCTTGAAGAGATCTCTGGTCCTCCCTATTCTGCTGTTTTCTTGTATTTGTTTGTACTGTTCATTTAAGAAGGCATTCTTAGCTCTTCTAGATATAAGATAAATACAAGCACTTATATTTTCCCAGAACTGGGTAAGTCTAAAGGTAAAGGTAAAGGTATCCCCTGTGCAAGCACCAGGTCATGTCTGACCCTTGGGGTGACGCCCTCTAGCGTTTTCATGGCAGACTCGATACGGGGTGGTTTGCCAGTGCCTTCCCCAGTCATTACCATTTACCCCCCAGCAAGCAAGCTGGGTACTCATTTTACCGACTTCGGAAGGATGGAAGGCTGAGTCAACCTTGAGCCGGCTGCTGGGATTGAACTCCCAGCCTCATGGGCAAAGCTTACAGACAGTTGCCTTACCACTCTGCGCCACAAGAGGCCCCCTTGGGTAAGTCTACTACTGGCTAAAAAAGAGGGTCTAGCTGGAAGTAGCTACCAGGGAACCACAGGAAAGGAAGAAGTATGAAGGAGTAAGGGAAGCAACCAATGGACTGCACTCATCCCCAGTTCACCACAGGACCAGCTATTGTTGACCACAGAGAATAAAAATGTGTATTTTGGAGCTATGTAGAGCATTGGACTGCAGGCACCGCCAGGAGCATCTGCCATATTTTGTCTTTTGGAAAAACCTGCTACCTTCTGAAAGTGAATGGGTGGATCCATGGGACTTCTAGGAACTACCATGCCATATACACAGATAAGCTGGGCCTTGCAGAATTCCCTTGAACACACGGGAAATTGATCTTGGTGTGGTTAGATGTCATATTTGGCCTTGGCTCATGCTAATTCAGCTTGACCAAAGTCCCATGGTACAAAAAAAATGAAATAAAAGACTGTATGTGCAAGAACAGTTGACTTTTTAACTGACACAACACATACAAAGCAAATCCATATGGATCACTTGCCAAAAATTTGCTAGCAACTTATAATCTGTTCACAACTGAACCAGTGATTGCTTGAGAATAACTTCTTTAAAAAGAGACAACTTCTTACGTTCCTAGCTCAGGAAATAATATTTCAGGGCTTGCCAGTCAATAATATTATATCACAATTATGGCACTTTTTTCCAGGAGAAAAAATTATGTCTTCAGAAAGAACTAGATTTCTCCTGTTGTGATTAAATATCTTTATTGCTGTGTCCAAGAGATGAGCATATATTTTTAGTAGTTCGCAAAAACAATTTCAAAGCAAACCTTTTTTTTTTTTTGCAAGGCAATATGTCCCTGGAGGAGCCTTGAGATCCTGCAGACAGAAAGGTCCCTGAGATAAACCCCCTTCTCCTTGCCGCATGGGCCGTGGGTTTCTGGCGCTGTGTGATCTGGCCTTTCCAGCTCCCCCTGCCTGCCCGCAGTTGCCTCTCAGAGTAGGCGGCCATCTCCGAGTTCTCCATCATGCCCAGCTGCTCCTTTTCTTTGCACTCTGCATCAGACCGCATCCTTCTCCTATGCTAGTCAGCGTTTATTGATTATCTCTCGGTCCAACTTACTTTCCAAGTCCTTCCCCAGCAGAACATTTCAAAAGCTTCCAGTTTCCTTTCTTCCTTTTTTGCTCTTGGCCATTTCTCACATCCAGACAGAAGAGGGATGCAGGAAACTCCCCAGAGGAAACTTCCCTCATCTGCTCAAAACTCCTTTGGCTTCCCTTGAAAACTAGAAATGCCTCTAAGGTTTTTCCAACACAGGAATCTCTAAGTGAGCCTCAACTTTTTTCTTTAGATGATGCAATAAATTCAAGCCTTTCCTTCTAAATCTAAAAACTCCTCCTTTTTTTTCCACCAAAAGTTTTCAAGTCAGTCTTGAATTCACCCTGACATTTGGCAATCACTACTCATTCTATCCTACAAATAAGTCAATGTTCAGACATTTCCTTCTGACTTATGCTTGATACTTCTGTTACTCTGAGCAGCTGGTATTATATATCTAAAGAAATTCACTTGAGAATCAGGGCACAATTGCTAGGCCATTTTCAGTGGAGGATCATAGAATCATAGAGTTGGAAGGGGCCATACAGGCCATCTAGTCCAACCCCCTGCTCAACGCAGGATCAGCCCTAAGCATCCTAAAGCATCCAAGAAAAGTGTGTATCCAACCTTTGCTTGAAGACTGCCAGTGAGGGGGAGCTCACCACCTCCTTAGGCAGCCTATTCCACTGCTGAACTACTCTGACTGTGAAAAACTTTTTCCTGATATCTAGCCTATATCGTTGTACTTGAAGTTTAAACCCATTACTGTGTGTCCTCTTCTCCGCAGCCAACAGAAACAGCATCCTGCCCTCCTCCACGTGACAACCTTTCAAATACTTAAAGAGGGCTATCATGTCCCCTCTCAACCTCCTTTTCTCCAGGCTGAACATTCCCAAGTCCCTGAACCTATCTTCATAGGGCGTGGTCCCTTGGCCCCAGATCATCTTCGTCGCTCTCCTCTGTACCCTTTCAATTTTATCGACGTCCTTCTTGAAGTGAGGCCTCCAGAACTGCACACAGTACTCCAGGTGTGGTCTGACCAGTGCCGTATAGAATGGGACTAAGACATCTTGTGATTTTGATGTGATGCCCCTGTTGATACAGCCCAAAATGGCATTTGCCTTTTTTACCGCTTCGTCACACTGCCTGCTTATTTTCACCCAGATGCTTTCCACTGTAGATATGCTCTCCTTCACTAGAATTTCCTGACAGGTAAGCCCTTTCCTCACATACAGTGTCACTCCTCCACCTCTTCGATCTATTCTGTTTTTTCTGAACAGTTCATATCCATCCACCATTACATTCCAGTCAAGAGAATCATTCCACCAAGTTTCTGTGATGCCTACTAGATCATACCTTTCCATCAGCATGAGAAGCTCCAGCTCTTCCTTTTTATTGCCCATGCTTCGGGCGTTAGTATAAAGAAAGGTTGTCACTTGGAGGAGGGCAGGATGCTGTATCCGTTGGCTGCAGAGGAAAGGACACGCAGTAATGGGTTTAAACTTCAAGTACACCGATATAGGCTAGATATCAGGAAAAAGTTTTCACAGTCAGAGTAGTTCAGCAGTGGAATAGGCTGCCTAAGGAGGTGGTGAGCTCCCCCTCACTGGCAGTCTTCAAGCAAAGGTTGGATACACACTTTTCTTGGATGCGTTATGATGTTTAGGGCTGATCCTGCGTTGAGCAGGGGGTTGGACTAGATGGCCTGTATGGCCCCTTCCAACTCTATGATTCTATGATTCTATGATTGCCAATATAAAACCAAGAGCATGCATGTCAGTCCACTCAGGCACTTTCCTAAATCTGGGTGTTACACAGGTAGTCCAACTCTGACTGTGGAAGCTCTCTTGCTTTGAGTCATAACATCTCTCCCATGGATCTGCTGCTGTGATACACTTCCAAACTGCTTACGAAAGGTTTAAAAACAAAATTATCCCTGCCCCCCCCCCAGGTTCCCTCTGAGGTGGGCGTCAGTCTTTTAAAAAATAACAACACCCCCCCCCCATAAAAGTTTTTCCCTTCCAGGTTTCTAGTTTGGAGACAAAGGACAATTCCTATGCTGTGGAAATCCTTTTAGTTATATAGATTGGTGTGTGATGGGGGCGAGAGCAAGACATGGCTGACAGGGTGGTTTAGATTTCTAATTGAGTTCCCTGGATGTGATCTGGAAAGAGGAAGTCTAATTTCAGATTGCTAAACAGCACTCCTGTTACTGCAGCAGTAGGCTTTTCCAAATACAGCCAAATTTAAAATTTTAAAATTTAAATGCAACATTACATGTACACAGGTTAGGAAATGATTTTATTGTATTGGTTAGCTCCCTCACATGGGAGACATTCTGGGAAATTGAGATGCATAGCAGATTGGATTACACTCAGTCCGATTGAAGTCTGCTAAAACTTTGCTTGTGAAAGGTACAGTGAGAATGGAAGCAAGGCGTGAATTGAGAAAGAATATTGTCCCTCCAACAAGTTCTTCCTTGCTAAAATAAATGTTGTGAGCTTGGATTTTGGAACTCTGTATAGGCTCAGAGGCTAGGCTTTCTTCTTGACTCTGAGATGGGGAAACAGAGATACCGATTATTTTTTTCTCTTTAAGAATGTGTTACCTAGAAGTGTATCCCCCACCCAGTAGGTATGTTTTTCATTTTTCTGAACTCATCCTGTGCAGCTAAATGCCTCTCGACAACCTCTCTATGCATGTCAACCTACCACCCAGACACTATCCTTTGGCTACGGCCATCTGTAGATGTGCCTAAACCCTTTGACATGTAAAATAGGCACTGAGCCTTTCTGCTTTCTCTGCATCCTCCGTGTTTTCGTCTTTCTGGGATAGTCATTGATTGAGCATGCAATAGCTCTTGTTTGAGTAGCGCCCACCCTTCACATGCTCCCTTCCCTTCCAGCATTCTCGTCCATGGTATGACACTCATCATGTCTCTGAGTTTATTAAAGTTTGCCCTACGAAAATCCAACATCCGCGTCTGGCTACAAGCTTCCTTGGCTCCCCATCTCAAAAGGAATTCTATGAGGACATGGTCACTTCCCCCTAGGGTCCCCACCTCCTTCACCTCATCCACCAACTCTTGCCTGTTGGTCAGTATTAAGTCCAGTATGGCTGAACCTCTTGTGGGTTCATCTACCATTCAATAAATGAAATTGTCAGCCAGGCAGGTCAGAAACTTGCATGACTGAGGACGCTTCGCAGAGTTTGTTTCCCAGCACACATCTGGGAAATGGAAGTCACCCATGATGACAAGGTCCTGCCAGAAGGAAGGAAGAGAGGTGAAGATGGGGTTGCACAACAAGATTACTGGCTTTGCTGTTTTCAGTAAGTCCTTCTAGAATTTTTAATCTGTTTTCTGCATTGCTCTGGAATTCCAGTACCTTTTGCAAGTGTGTTTTTAAACTGGCATTTTCTATTCTGCTTTTCTCCACCTATTTACACAAAGGCCATGCTAGCTAAACACACTGACAAACAACAGAATAAAATCATGGCAGAAATACGTGGGGTTTCTGACATTATAGCCTACTTTGGCCATCTCTAGGCATTTAACAATGTTTGGCCAGGCAGCTTGAATTTTAGCCAACCAGTTTTCAGGTCCAGGAGGGCTCCTGGGCATTGGAGTCCAGGTTTGAATCTACCTGGAAGGTAAAGGGCCAAGTAGGGTCAGAGTGCCGCAGGATTGGTTCAAACGTGAACAGGATCTTTAATTCATTAAAGGTGTGTTGGCATTCACCCGTCCATTTTAGCAGAGCTCTGGGCTGTTTCTCATTGGTCCCCGCTCCCTTTGTCTTCAGTAAGTCAGTGAGGGGGAGGACTACTTGGACATAATTGGGAATGAATGTTCTAAGTTCAAGTCAGATTTTATTGCGTGTAGCCATAGGCCATTACAATATAAAAGAAAAATATTAAAGGATTTAAAACATTTCAAATCTTTATACAGCTGTCACTGTATAAATATAAAAGGCTAAGGCCTTACTGGCAGTCTTCAAAGAAAGGTTGGATACATACTTTTCTTGGATGCTTTAGGATGCTTAGGGCTGATCCTGCGTTGAGCAGGGGGTTGGACTAGATGGCCTGTATGGCCCCTTCCAACTCTACGATTCTATGATTCTATGATTCTAGAGTGGGCGGGGCCCTCACCAGGACAGACCAGAGTTCCAGCTTGTGGGGAGGCACAAAGCCAAAGTTCTGACAGGGCCAAAGTTCTGACAGCACCTGCCCACCCAACCCAGCCAGGGGCAATCTGGAGACATGGCTGCCAATCTGCTCCTGACCACCAAAGGGAAAGGACTATTTCTGACTATTCCAGAAATACGAAAACACTGCAGGAGCTCTAAGAAGCCTATTTGGATGAACAGAGAACTTCAAGAGGAACTAAGAAAGAAAAGGAAAATGTTCAGGAAATGGAGGGAAGGACAGAGCTCTAAAGAAGAGTACCTACAGGTTACTAGGCACTGTAGATCAATCATCAGAAAGGCCAAAGCTGAGAGTGAGCTAAGATTGGCCAGGGAAGCCCATTATAACAAGAAAAGATTTTTCAGTTACGTGAGGAGCAAACGTAAAGTAAAGGAGGCAATAGGCCCGCTGTTGGGTGCGGATGGACAAACTCTAACGGAAGATGCAGAGAAAGCAGAAAGGCTTAGTGCCTATTTTACATCTGTTTTTTTACACAGGTCAAAGTGTTTAGGCACATCTAGAGATGGCTGTAGCCAAAGGATAGTGTCTGGGTGGCAGGTTAACATGGATAGAGAGGTGGTCGAGAGGCATTTAGCTGCACTGGATGAGTTCAAATCCCCTGGTCCAGATGAAATGCACCCGAGAGTACTCAAAGAACTTTCCAGAGAACTTGCACAGCCCTTGTCCATCATCTTTGGAACCTCTTTAAGGACTGGAGATGTCCCGGAGGACTGGAAAAGAGCAAACGTTATTCCGATCTTCAAAAAAGGGAGGAAGGATGACCCGGGAAACTACAGACCAGTGAGTCTGACCTCTGTTGTGGGGAAGATAATGGAGCAGATATTAAAGGGAGCGATCTGCAAACATCTGGAGGACAATTTGGTGATCCAAGGAAGTCAGCATGGATTTGTCTCCAACAGGTCCTGCCAGACCAACCTAGTTTCCTTTTTTGACCAAGTAACAGGTTTGCTGGATCGGGGAAATTTGGTTGATGTCATTTACTTGGATTTTAGTAAAGCTTTTGACAAGGTTCCCCATGATGTTCTGATGGATAAGTTGAAGGACTGCAATCTGGATTTTCAGATCGTTAGGTGGATAGGGAATTGGTTAGAGAACCGCACTCAAAGAGTTGTTGTCAATGGTGTTTCATCAGACTGGAGAGAGGTGAGTAGCGGGGTACCTCAGGGTTCGGTGCTCGGCCCGGTACTTTTTAACATATTTATTAATGATCTAGATGAGGGGGTGGAGGGACTACTCATCAAGTTTGCAGATGACACCAAATTGGGAGGACTGGCAAATACTCCGGAAGATAGAGACAGAGTCCCATTGTATACGGCACTGGTCAGACCACACCTGGAGTACTGTGTGCAGTTCTGGAGGCCTCACTTCAAGAAGGACATCGATAAAATTGAAAGGGTACAGAGGAGAGCGACGAAGATGATCTGGGGCCAAGGGACCAAGCCCTATGAAGATAGGTTGAGGGACTTGGGAATGTTCAGCCTGGAGAAAAGGAGGTTGAGAGGGGACATGATAGCCCTCTTTAAGTATTTGAAAGGTTGTCACTTGGAGGAGGGCAGGATGCTGTTTCTGCTGGCTGCAGAGGAGAAGACACGCAGTAATGGGTTTAAACTTCAAGTACAACGATATAGGCTAGATATCAGGAAAAAGTTTTTCACAGTCAGAGTAGTTCAGCAGTGGAATAGGCTGCCTAAGGAGGTGGTGAGCTCCCCCTCACTGGCAGTCTTCAAGCAAAGGTTGGATACACACTTTTCTTGGATGCTTTAGGATGCTTAGGGCTAATCCTGCGTTGAGCAGGGGGTTGGACTAGATGGCCTGTATGGCCCCTTCCAACTCTATGATTCTATGATTCTATGAGGTCAGTAGGGCTGCCAAGGGGGATGAGAACAGAGGCTTGGACAGGCTGCACCAGCCCTTTTCGCCCCAAGGCTGTCCTAACTGTCTTGTCCAACGGTAACTTCCCTCCCTTTGTCTCAGAACACTGACAGAAATGGCAGGAGGCTGGTGAGTGGACTCCCTCCCTCCTCCCTTCAGGCCTGCTGCGAAGGAGCCTTTAACAGCCCTTGATTGAGGGGTGGGAGGCCTTTCCAAGAGCAACGCAGGGGAGACTGAGGGCCTTCCTTTTGAGGGGGGGGGACTTTCCCCTTCTGCCAAACAGCTGGCTGACAGGGAGGCCACAGAAAAGCCCCTTCTCACTTAAAATACTGCTCTGCCCGGAGGTTAGACACAGCCAAGCCATGTGTCTTTCTTCTTTGCAACTCTCTGCAGATTTGAAGCTACTGCACTGCGTTATTCTGCAGACGAAACTGGTTCTTTTGTCTCCTGTTTCATCTGCACAACAACCCTGTGCAGTAGGCCTCAAGTCTTTCAATTCAACAACAACCTGTGTAGGAGGCCTTAAATATTTCTTCTCTATCACAACCCTGTCCCAAGTAGCCCTTTCTGCCTGGGGAGCTGATCTTTATACTCTGCAGATGAGCTGTAATTCCAGGAGCTCTCCAGGCCCCACCTGGAGGTTAGCTACCCCTGGGTTGGAAATATTCCTGGAGGTTGGTAGGTGGGACTTCAAAATCGTACAATGCCTCAGAGTCCAGCCTTCAAAGGAGCCATTTTTGCCTGCAGTTGGGAGGGAGTGGTGCAGGTGCAGAGAGCCAGTTTGGTGTAGTGGTTAGGAGTATGGACTTCTAATCTGGCATGCCAGGTTTGATTCTGTGCTCTCCCACATGCAACCAGCTGGGTGACCTTGGGCTCACCACGGCACTGATAAAACTGTTCTGACCGGGCAGTGATATCAGGGCTCTCTCAGCCTCACCCACCCCACAGGGTGTCTGTTGTGGGGAGAGGAATGGGAAGGCGACTGTAAGCCGCTTTGAGCCTCCTTCGTGTAGGGAAAAGTTGCATATAAGAACCAACTCTTCTTCTTCTTCTGCGTCCCTCCTGGGCTATAGCCAGCCCTTACCAGCAACTGTTTGTATTCTGAGGTGCAAACAGACAGACCAGCGTCAGTCCTGTTAGTCTGGAAAGTGCAGGAAGATCTAAATAAATATTTACAGCCTGAAACTGTAAATAGTGAACAAGTAAATGGCTGGAGAGACTTGGGAACTGACTTGACTTTTTCTAACCTTCGCCTGGCCAATAAAAAAACAGTATAAAAAACCTTACTAAGGTCAAGACTGCTGTGCACAGAGAGACTTCTTCTTAGGGTTGCCAGGCTCTCAGATTTCTGGCGGAGGAGGAGGGAGAGGATCCCTGAGCCATAAAGTTTGGCCAAAAGGCCAAGGGAATTTCAAAAAGAGGGGGTGGTGGAGCATAGTAAGCTTCTAACTCAACTCTCCTGGCTCTGGAAGGAGAGCAGATATGACACCAATTAGATCTTGGAAGACTTTAGCAGTGTCTGGTTTTGGCATAAGCTGGACTGTTGAGGGGGGGGCACTGGTTGTTGAGGACAGTCTGGCAGTCTATTGAGTGGGGTCCAGGCATCCATAACATTAATGTTAGGCAATCTTCTGTTCCTTGGCCCCAAGCTGTTCACAGATGCTCACCACTGATTTCCTGTTGATAGGCAGAATTGCTCTTCCCTTCCACTAGAATCTTTGACTACCAATATGTATCATCAAAAGAGGAAGAGGAAAATGAATTTTCAATTTTTTCATGAGAAAGGTCCAATAGCAATGCTGTTTTAATTAATTCTGCTGCACAAATTTTGATTCAGTTTTTAGTAAGAGATATTAAATAGATCTCATGTTTCCTGGTTGAATATGCTTAGCTCTTGGAAATTAACATTACTGGCCACATCAATGAATACTGCATTTGGCACCACTGACTTATCAGCACTGTTTCTCCAACTGAGTTATGGGATGGCTGTGTAAATCCTCACATGGCTTTAAGGATGTGCATGGTCAGCTGCTTTAAGGTAACTTTCAAGGCAATTAAAAGGCATTGAAGCCCCCTTTGTCTGACGATGGTCAATTAGATTAACTTTCCTCATTAAGTGTACATGTGTATTATGTGCCTTGGTAAACTATGCCACATTTCATACATATCATCTGTGAGATCCCTGTCAAGGGAGAGAAGAGGGCAGTTCTGTCGCATCTGCAATACTGTACCCAAATGCAAATCAGATCTCCAGTGGCCAACCAGAAGTCCTTCTGGATAAAAGACCCCTCTGGTCATGCCTACATTCTAAAGGCACTTGGTGGGCATTAGAAAAGGTATTGGCAGGTGCCCTGGCACTTCTGCTGTCGTTTTGTTCTATAGAGTTCCTTTGTAGGATGAGACTAGCCCTGTTTTAAGAAAGGTTACATTGGTAGTAAAATTACCAGGTCAATTTGGAGGAAACAACCAACACATTATGAGGCAAGGCATTTTGAGGTGACCAGAAAGCATTTATCTAGGAATTAGGCTTTTTCCTGGAGAGAGTTCCTTCCTAGAACGTTTAAATTGTGGCAGCAAACATTACCAGGAGAAGATCCTGCCATTTAGCATGTACTTTTCAAATAATTTCTCAAGCACATCACTGGACCAAATTAGGTTCAAGGATTTTGTTCTCACTAGGGCTGCATGCTTGGCTGCCAGAGCAGCCATTCATGCCCGAAGCAGGCAGTGCTGTGTCATGGGGGGAGGGGCAGCGCATGCACCGGCACAGCAGTTGGTGCATGCACGCAGGCGTAGAGCACCAGCACCCGCAACATTCCTCCCCATGCCACGGCGCTGGCTGCTTCAGGTGTGAACGGTCCCTTCGGCAGCCAAAGCACCCAACCGTAGTTCTCACCTTCAAGGCCCTAAGATGTCTGGGGCTTCCATGCCTTCTCCACTACACCCCCCAAAGAAATTTAAAATCTGCTGAACATCCACAGCCCCAGAATAATCAAACTGGCCTCATCCTTTTTCAGCCCTGGCACCAGCCTGATGGAATGCTCTCCCAAGTGAGATCAGGGACCTCCAGGAATTAAAAGTGTTCCACAGGACAAAGCTGCTCTGCTGGTTGAGGTGTTACCCAAATTGCGTTTACGTGTGTCCTCTGACACTTGTACTTGGGTTTGTGGGGAAGATTAGCCCAAATGCAGCTGGGGGTGCTTATTTATTTATTTATTTATTTATTCATTCATTCATTCATTCATTCATTCATTCATTCATTTATATGCTGCCCTCCCCGATGGCTCAGGCAGTTTACAGAAAACAGGAAAAGATACAATTAACATATGGTAACAGGTAACAGTAACAGTAATAACATTATAACAATAATAACAAGATCATAACAATAACATTATGAAGTAGAAATTGCAAGAGCCTCAGCTCAACTCTTACTGGGACCCAGTGAGTAAAACCGATTAGTGTTGGTTCATGGGGGGGGGGAGTTGGGGGCCAACTGGAAGTGGTGGTTTGGGTCGACCTCAACCAAATGCCTGGCAGAGGAGCTCCCCTTTTGCAGGCCCTGTGGAATTGTGGGAGTTCTGTTGGGGCCCTGATCTCCTCTGGGAGCTCGTTCCACCAGGTGGGGGCCAGAATGGAGAAAGCTGTGGCCCTGGTTGAGGTCAAGCGGGCTTCCTTGGGGCCAGGGACCACCAGGAGGTTGGAGGATGTAGAGCGCGAGGCTTTTTGAGGAGTGTAGGTGGAGAGGCGGCCCCTCAGGTATACTGGGCCCAGACCGCGTATTTATTTTTCAAATGGGTATACCGTCATACCCCGAGGGCTTAGAGCAGCTTACAGTACATCATAAAACACTGATTAAAACATTTTAACATTTTAAAAAACCAAATTTAAATTTTAAAACACTCAAAGGAACTTCCCGACTGCTCTCTGATTATCTACTCAATAATAATAATTATTATATTTAATAATACTTAGGATGGTGTATGTGGAATGGGGTGATGCATAGGACAAACCATAGTCATTTTTGGTTTTTTGGTTGATGTCTGTTTGCAAATCTGGCTCTTGGTACGCCTGGGAATGATTGCTCTACTGTGCAGTGAAATGGACCAAGGTATACCTTTAGTTTGTTAGACTAGACTCTTTTCCCCCTTTTGGGCAGAAAATGGATAGGGGTGGACATAGCTCTTGCAAAGCAACACTCAATATGCCAGCAAATTTGGAAAACTCAACAATGGCCACAGGATTGGAAAAGGTCAGTTTACATTCCAATCCCAAAGAAGGGAAATGCCAAAGAATGTTCAAACTACCACAACATTGCACTCATTTCTCATGCTAGCAAAGTTATGCTCAAAATCCTACAACCTAGGCTCCAGCAATATGTGGACCGAGAACTTCCAGATGGACAGGGAGGAATTCAAAGAGGCAGAGAAACTAGAGATCAAATTGCCAACATACGTTGGATCATGGAGAAAGCTAGGGAGTTCCAGAAGAACATCTACTTCTGCTTCATTGACTATGCTAAAGCCTATGATTGTGTGGAGCACAACAAATTGTGGCAAGTTCTTAAAGAGATGGGAATACCAGAGCATCTTATTTGTCTCTTGAGAAACCTATATGCAAGTCAAGAAGCAACAGTGAGAACCGGGCATGGAATCACTGATTGGTTCAAAATTGAGAAAGGAATTCGGCAAGGCTGTATACTGTCACCTTGCCTATTTAACTTGTATGCGGAGCACATCATGAGAAAGGCGGGGTTAGATGAGTCACAAATTGGGATCAAGATTGCAGGGAGAAATATCAACAACCTCAGATATGCAGATGATACCACTCTAATGGCAGAAAGTGAAGAGGAACTAAAGAGCCTGTTGATGCGGGCGGAGGAGGAGAGTGCAAAAGTTGGCTTGAAACTCAACATCAAGAAAACAAAGATCATGGCATCCGGCCCTCTCAATTCCTGGCAAATCGATGGGGAAGAAATGGGTCTGGGACTTGCATTTGGCCTACCCCTGAAGCCTTCCCTAACGTTCATTGCTGCAGGAGGCTAATTTTAGTGTGGCAGAATGTCAGAATCCTGTAGTTTCTGCCATTATTTTGGGATGGGTATTTAGTGACAGATTTTATTTTCCTGGGCTCCAAGATCACTGCAGATGGGGACTACAGCAAAGAAATTAAAAGACACTTGCTCCTGGGGAGGAAAGCTATGGCAAATCTAGACAGCATCCTAAAAAGCAGAGACATCACCCTGTCAACAAAAGAGCGTTTAGTCAAGGCTATGGTCTTCCCAGTTGCAATGTATGGCTGCGAAAGTTGGACCATAAGGAAGGCCGAGCGTCAAAGAATTGAGGCTATTGAACTCTGATGCTGGAGAAGACTCTTGCGAGTCCCTTGGATTTGAAGGCAAACAAACCGGTCAGTCCTAGAGGAGATCAGCCCTGCCTGCTCCTTAGAAGGCCAGATCCTGAAGATGAAACTCAAATACTTTGGCCACATCATGAGAAGGAAGGACTCCCTGGAGAAGAGCCTAATGCTGGCAGTGATTGAGGGCAAAAGAAGAAGGGGACGACAGAGAATGAGGTGGCTGGAGGGAGTCACTGAAGCAGTCGGTGCAAGCTTAAATGGACTCCGGGGAATGGTAGAGGACAGGAAGGCCTGGAGGATCATTGTCCATGGTGTCGCGATGGGTCAGACACGACTTCGCACCTAACAACAACAAAGCATTAGGAGAATGCCCCATGCTCAAATTGTTCCTGATCTGCATTGTTTTCGTTACATAGGAAAGAGGGAGTAACCTCGCAATTGTAAGTCATTAACTATAGATGGGGAAGAAATGGAGATAGTGACAGATTTTATTTTCCTGGGCTCCAAGATCACTGCAGATGGGGACTGCAGCAAAGAAATTAAAAAACGCTTGCTCCTGGGGAGGAAAGCTATGGGAAATCTAGACAGCATCCTAAAAAGCAGAGACATCACCCTGCCAACAAAAGTGCGTTTAGTCAAGGCTATGGTCTTCCCAGTTGCAATGTATGGCTGCGAAAGTTGGACCATAAGGAAGGCCGAGCGTGAAAGAATTGAGGCTTTTGAACTCTGGTGCTGGAGAAGACTCTTGCGAGTCCCTTGGACTGCAAGGCGAACAAACCGGTCAGTCCTAGAGGAGATCAACCCTGACTGCTCTTTAGAAGGCCAGATCCTGAAGATGAAACTCAAATACTTTGGCCACCTCATGAGAAGGAAGGACTCCCTGGAGAAGAGCCTAATGCTGGGAGCGATCGAGGGCAAAAGAAGAAGGGGACGACAGAGAATGAGGTGGCTGGATGGAGTCACTGAAGCAGTAGGTGCAAACTTAAATGGACTCCGGGGAATGGTAGAGGACAGGAAGGCCTGGAGGATCATTGTCCATGGGGTCGCGATGGGTCGGACACGACTTCGCACATAACAATAACAAACTATGAAATATAAAGATTTGTATATTTGAAGAATATGGTGGCCTGCAGACAAGGTAGGGAGAGGGAGGGAGACTGCAGGATAGCAGTTTTGAGTCGATGCCTGTGCTTTTTTGTCATTTGATCACACACTACCAAATCATCAAATGTTTAACTATTCTGCTCACAAGTTATTACAGGCAGAGTCTCCAGAGAAGCAGCATAGAGATTCTTGAATTAATAACAACCAGATTATAGAATCATAGAATCATAGAATCATAGAATCATAGAATCATAGAGTTGGAAGGGGCCATACAGGAAGGCCTCGAGGATCATTGTCCATGGTGTCGCGATGGGTTGGACATGACTTCGCACGTAACCACAACAACAAAATTTATTTTTATTTATTTTTACTTTGGCGTAGTAGGTCAGCTGGCATGTAACAGTCAACTAACTCATGGAAACATTATTTTCTTGATTTGCTTACTCAACAATGTAGCAAAAGCACCAGGTAAAGAAAAACACCCAAATAACAGCTGACGAGAATGATCCACAGCGTGGGAACCAAGCCCTGGAAAGGCTGAGGGACTGGGCAATGTTGAGCCTGGAGAAGAGGAGGCTGGGACAGGTTTGCTGGCTTTAAGTGTCTGAAAGTTTGTCACTTAAAGGAAAACAGGGAGTGGTTCCTGTTGCCAGCAGGGAAGAGGACCTGCAGTAATCGGTTTAAACTATGTGGAGAATGGTATTGGCTAGATGTCAGGAAAAACATTCTCAGTCAGAGTAGATCAGCAGAGGAAGGGGCTGCCTCAGGAGGTGGGGAGCTCCCCCTCACTGGCCGTCTTCAACCAGCGGCTGGACAGATCCTTCTCCTGGATGCTTGAGGCTGATCCCACATTGGGCAGGGGGTGGGACTAGATGGCCTGTGTGGCCCCTTCTCACTCTAAGATTCTAGGATTTATTAGACCATAAAAAAGGAGCTCCAGATTAAAATTGTAACTTTTACCTCAGGAAAAGAAAACAACCAGCTGGTTCTACCTTGAATCTGGCTTCTGGATCCTTTCTTTCATTTTCCTCCTCGATCCAGGAAGAATTAACTATTCCCCCCCCCCTCCCTCCTGAGAGAGGTACCCTTTCCTCAGTCAGCCTGGCTTTCTACTGCCACCCCCCTCCCTCAGCAATTAAAAAAAATGACTAGGGAGCAGAACCAATTGAAAGGAACAGCAGCCTTTTAAAAAGAGCCCCATAGGCTGAGCATAACTCAAACAGATTTAAAATGGGGGGATTCACCACAGGCATCAGGTGGGGGGGCACATTTTAACAAGCTATGGTGGGGCCCAGGGGGAACTCCTTGGGATGCGTGCAAGCGCTTGACCCTGACCACTGCCCTGTTAATGACTTCAGCCACTTTAAATGGACCCCCATACTTGTACCTCAACTTCTTACACAGCTACCTGTTCTTTAAATGCTTTGTAGAAATAGACACTCAATCACCTGCACTAGGATGAAATTAATTCAAAAGAATTTTCGGCTAAACACCCAGAAGTTCTGATAGAGCGATTCCTCAGTGGAACAGGCTTCCTCAGGAGGTGGTGGGTTCTCCTTCCTTGGAACTTTTTAAGCAGAGGCTAGATGGTCATCTGACAGAAATGCTGACTGTATGAACTTAGGCAGATGGTGAGTGGGTGGGCAGGAAGGGATGTGCCAGGGTGTGACTCTTGGGGCCCTTTCTTGCATCCCCAGGAAAATGCCAGTTGCCACTTTGGGATCAGGAGGCAAATTTCCTCCAGGCCAAACTGGCCAGGGATTCTGGGGAGGGGGGTTGGGAGGGGGGGAATCACCTGGGCATGGAATTGGAGTCACTGTGGGTGGGCAGGTAGTTGTGAGTTCCTGCATTGTGCTGGGGGTTGGACTAGATGACCCTGGAGATCCCTTCCAGCTATGCTTCTATGAGCTCCAAATCAGGAGTCTTCTTTTAATCTGCCTAGTACTCACAGGTCTGATTAGCTTTCTGTTTTACTTAGGTTAGCTGCCCTGAGCCTGTCTAAAAATCCAGTAAACTAAACAAAAACAGGAACTATACACCAAATTCATGTTCTTCATAGTCTCAGTTATTACATATTACTTATTTTTGTGAGGCTTATATTGCTTTGTATTTATTTCTTTAATTTGTGAACTGTGCTTGCAAGTTATGTTTTTTAATACCGAGAGAGGCTTTGCATTATTACTTGCTACGTGCAGAGAAGTGAAAGAGAAAGATGCCATCAGTTTTATAAGATGTGAGCAGAGGTACTACAATTTTATGGTATTATATTGGTAAACGTAATGAAGTAACAAAAATTCACATGATCAAGATGATCCATCATTTCTGATACAGCACTAAATGAAGCAATATTTGCCTGGCAGCTAAAGATCTGTGGCAACAGGTTAAGCTCATAAGCTCACATTTAGCAATGGAATGTGAACATTATCTGCCCAAAAAAGATGGAACAAATTGACCTGCAGCTCAGCAGAGCCATCTTTGGCAAGCTCACAGGATATTAACTTGAAAATATAAAGGTTATTTACCAGCTTCCATATTTTATGGTACTTGCAGGGCAGGGGAAGAATGATAGGGCGTACAGAGAACACAGACTAAAGTGTATATTTTTTGGCAAAATATTGGCCACAGCTTTAAAGGTAAAGGTAAAGGTATCCCCTGTGCAAGCACCGAGTCATGTCTGACCCTTGGGGTGACGCCCTCCAGCGTTTTCATGTCAGACTCAAGACGGGGTGGTTTGCCAGTGCCTTCCCCAGTCATTACCGTTTACCCCCCAGCAAACTGGGTACTCATTTTACCGACCTCGGAAGGATGGATCGCTGAGTCAGCATTGAGCCGGCTGCTGGGATCGAACTCCCAGCCTCATGGTCAGAGCTTCAGACAGCATGTTGCTGCCTTACCACTCTGCGCCACAAGAGGCCACAGCTTTATTGTCATGTAAAAGAGCACAGACGACCCCTCCTTCCCACCTCTGCCTGTCTGCAGGACTGGTGGAGAAAGGGAACCACCACTAGGCCCACCCACAGGAGAAGAGCAACACCCAGTTCAAGCTCCCCCTATCAGGGTTACTGGAAGCTGGGAGATCAGAGCCTAAGGAAAGCCCACGGGCGTCAGCCTCTAATGGAGCAACTCCTGGCTGCCCACCACGTCAGGCAGCTGTCCCCTGCCCCTAGGAGGTCACCACAGCATGGCACATGCCTAGCCTCTTATGGTGGCCCCCAAACCTGGCAGAGTCTGGCATGCAGGTGCAGACTCCACCCCAAACGATCCGCCCATAAACATAACCGCCACTGAGCTGGGAGAGTAAACCACCCAACTCCCACCAACGTTCATTGGCCAATGCAGCCCAAAAGAAAATATGAACCTCTCAAAGCCAGATGGCCATGCCCCATCCTGACAGATGCACCTCACCCTTTGGGAACAAAGCCTCATGCAAAAACGATCTCAGGATGCCGCAGGATCTCACTGCAATCAGATGCATCCGATTCCAATTGCCTTGCACGCATTAGGCTGCACGAGGTCACTCTTTCTGGGGTCCGACAATCCCAACCGGACCCTGAGTGTGCCAGGGCATGTACACTGAAGAATAAGCAGTTCTCACATTATAGCCAAGGGCAACTTCAGTCCTCAAATTGCCAGAAGATCATGCTGCCAAGTACAAAAACTTGTTAGCAATACACTGATGAACCTCTAGCCACTAGAAGATGATGTCTTTTCCAAGTCTCAGGTCACTCCTCCATCCAGACTCAGTGGCACGCTTCAGAGTCTATAAAACACGTGCTGTGACCCATGACAAATACCAGCCTCTGTTGATCACCAGAACCAGTAAGTTAAACTACCAAGTAAGTGCACACATATGATTAATAGGCATGATGACAATGCCTGAGAGACCTGATATGTTCATGGAACAATCCCATTAACAGTGGCCTGAGTAGCAGCCCTGTTCATAGCATCATAGAATCATAGAATCATAGAGTTGGAGGGGCCTCCTGGGTCATCTAGTCCAACCACCTGCACTATGCAGGACACTCACATCCCTATCACTCATCCACGGAAACCTGCCACCCCCTTGACCTTTCATGGAATCAGCTTGTCCATCAGATGGCTATCAGCCTCTGTTTAAAAATCTCCAAAGATGGAGAACACACCACCTCCCAAGGAAGCATGGTCCACTGAGAAACTGTTCTGTCAGGAAATTCTTCCGAATGTTGAGACGGAATTTCTTTTGAATTAATTTCATCCCATTGGTTCTGGTCCGTCCCTCCAGAGCAAGAGAGAACAACTCTGCTCCATCCTCTATATGGCACCCTTTTAAATACTTAAAGATGGCTATCAGATCCCCTCTCAGCTATCTCCTCTCCAGGCTAAACAGACCAAGCTCCCCTTCATACGTCTTGGTCTCCAAATTCCTCACCATCTTTGTTACCCTGCTCTGGACATGCTCCAGTTTGTCTACATCCCTCTTCAACTGGGGTGCCCGAAACTCCAAATCAGTACTCCAAGTCAGGCCAAACCAGAGCAGAGTAAAGCGGTACCATCACCTCCCGGGATCTGGGCATGATACCCCATTTGATACAGCCCAAAATCCCAGTTGCCTTTTTAGCCACTGAGTCACACTGCTGACTCATGTTCAATGTGTGGTCTACTAAGACTCCTAGATGCTTTTCGCACATGCTACTGCCAAGACTAGGGATGGGCGATTCCGATTTGGAAATGGCCGAATCGGCCAAATTGGTGTCGATTTGGCTGATTCGGCCGCCGAAACAGTCTAAATCCCTTTAAATTTAAATGGATGAATCGCCTCGATTCAGCAGCCAAATCAATTCGATTCAGCCAATTCAGATGCAGCTGCTTCGCTTCCTAGCCTCCTGCTGCCTCTATTTTTTTTTTACTTTCCCCCCCTGCTTTGGAAATCCTTCCCCTGCCTTTTCCGGAGGCTGGGGGAAGAGGATGTAAGTTGCACCCATCAAACTTCTAGGGGAGCTCAGGTAGCCCATCAAATTGGAAAAGCCACAAAGAGTTCTGGGAAACAACGATAATGCACTCTTTTGTTGCTGTAGTTCATCTTTCTTAAACTGTCCTTCTCCTTTTCCCCCCTCCTAAAGTGGGACCGTTATGTTGACTGGAGGACACTTTGCCCTTAATCACTAAAGGAACTGGCAGCTAAAGGTTCATATGAAAATCAGAAGAAAGGAAAGGAAGCTCCCAGTGACACCAAAATATCTGGTTGCCTTAAAGTGAATAATTGTTTTGAATATGCATTACAAATTTATTGATCATTTTCCTGCTTGAACTGTGAGCAGCATCATTTCTATTAGGCATGTTGGGACCGTTTTGGGTTCGGCCCAACCCAATTCAGGCTGATTTTATGCCATCCGAATCAGCTGATTTGGATGCAGGATTTGGCCAGGTCCAAAGCAATTTGGCGCCATTTAAATCTATGGCACCATTAAAGTCAAGGGAAATTTTCCCATATTCACCTTCTCTATAGAGGGTTGAGTTAGAGGCTCCAGCCTTCCAGTGTAGATTGAAGAGCCTCTTCTCAAAAGATCCCCCCAAGTTTCAAAAACATTTGTACCAGGTGGTCCAATTCTAGGGGCAGCCAAACAGGGTGCCCCCATCTGGCCTCCATGGTTTCCTGTGATGGGAAACAAGATTCTCTGGTCTATTCTTGCTCCATTGGAAACAATGAAGGCCAAATAGGGGCTATCTCTTTGGGTGCCCCCTGGACCAATCTTCTTGAAACTTGGGGGGTCTTTTGAGAAGAGGTTCTTCAAGCTACACTGAACGTTTGGAGCCTCTAACCCACCCCCAGGCCACAGACAAGATGGAAATGGGAACTTTAACAAAGCAGGGAAGAGGGAGAGTTCTCTCAGTGAGACACGCAGACAGGTCTAGCATGCAGATGCCATCCTCCAGGCAGGAGGTGGTAGGAATAAACAGGAATTACAGCTCATCTTCACACAGAGCAGTTTGCATCACCTCCCCTGGTAAAAAGGGGTGCTGCATGCCAGAGCAGGGGAGAGCTGTGGCTTCACATTCCTGCAATGCAGGAGGCCCACTGAAACCACACCCCAGCCGAGCTCACCTGAGTTCCTCTGGAGAGGAGGGGATACCTGTTTCCCCACTGAAATCACACCACAGGGCCAGGACTACAACAGAGAAGAATCCGGACAGACACATCATCACCCTAGCAAGGCCTATCGGTGTGCCAACATCTGCAGAAGCACAGTGCAGACGCCCACTGTCCAGCCAGCCCAGCAGCATCAGAATAAATCCATCATGAGCTTTGGCAATGGCTCTCAAAAGGACCGCCTCTTTGTCCTGGCACATTGCCCTGTGTGGATGCTGGGGTTGTGTGCTTAGGCCACCAAAGGGGCCGTTCCAGCCCGAAGCAACCAGTGCCACGGCGTGGGGGGGGCGCTGGTGCCGGCATGACACATTCCAGGTACCTGCTGCCTGGCCAAGTAAGCGGAACAGGGGCTTGCCCCTCCCCCAGTCCAGCGGAAAAACCTGTCGTTTTGGAATAGCAATGGGGCATTTTGTCACAACTTGAATAAAACTTTGTTTATCTTAAAGCTGCCACGGGAATCTAAATTTGTTCTTATGTTCAGCAGGATTTACTTTCAGGTAAGCATGCTTAAAATTGCAGTCCTGGAAATGAGTCAGCTGATGTAAGAGGCTGTAAGAGGAACAGAATGCCCTCACCCAAAGAGGGAATGTGAACTTCATGGAGAAAGTCCTGAGGCACGCCTGGAAACGAAAAGGGGTCCAAACAGCTCTGGGCAGGAAAGACGGAGGAAGCTCCGGGGGAAGCCGGTAAGAACTAACTAAAGTGCAAACCCACTGGTTCCCTGTTCACGCCCCCCCCCCCCCACAGGTCCTGGTTTGTCAAGATATTATTGGTGGAAGGCTTTAACCAAATGAGGGGCCTTTACTTGGGGCAATCCATCCATTTCCACTCTACCACAGGAAAGTCATTCCAGTCCACAAAGTACTGCAAACAGCCATTCTGAAGTCTGCAATCCAAGATCCCATCCACTCCATAGTGCACACGTTCAGGCACCGTTTTGGGCACAGAAGTTTCAGAGGCTGGGGTTCCAAATATTTGGGAGTGGGGTGCATTTCAGCAAGATACCATGAACACAAGATGCACATTTCAGCATTTTTTTGAAAGCTGCAATTCAATGGCTATTCTCTCTCTGTCTCTCTCTCTCTCGATGGCGAAGGGCTCCACAAAGCGGTGCCCTAATCTGTGGCTTGTCTGCAGGTACTTTTTGAAGGGTTGAGATTCAGACATCACTGCTTCCAGGCATTTGGCAAAGTGGTTTGGGGGCATCTCCAGGTGGCCATCCGTCAGGAGGTGGAGCTGCATATTGATGACGCCCAAGCCCTCGGACACATAATGATGTTAAACAAAGCTGGGGAGAGAATCACAACTTGTGGCACCCCACAGTGGAGATGCCATCAGTGCAATTGTTCATGACCTTGGAGAAAGGAGATCAGCCTGTCCCTCATATTCCGGCGTCAGTGAGGTGGCGAGCTAAAATTTCATGATTGTGTCCAACGTTGTCATGAGATCTAACATCATGAGCAGCACTGACCCACTCCAGTCCAGCTGTCTCCAGAGATCATCCATCAGGGTGACGAGCACCATTTCCACCCCATGGCCAGGCGAGAAGTCAGATAGGGATGGGTCCAAGACTGAAGCTTCCGCTAAGTAGGGCAGAGTCTGCACTTACTTTGTTTATTCCACTGTCAATCCTGTTGATCGCTTTGAACTCGGGTCTTCCTCCCCCCCCCCATTGAATCAGGAAAGTCTTCTGCATGTGGTTAGGGTAGTTCAGAAGGGGGGGGGTGAGCCAAGCCTCTTTCTTTCTTTTCTTGAAGGGGGGGGGAGAGGAGCCAGGCAGGGAGCCTCTTTCTTTTCTTGGGGGGGGGGATCGAAAAAGGCAGAGGAGGGAGGAAAAATCTGGGACCGACAGTTTACACCCAGGTTAGCAGTCGGTCTGCATCAGCCTTCTCAACCACCTTCCCCAGAAGTGCTACATGTGAGATGATGCAGTGGTTGCCTGGGTCCCAAAGATTCAAGGACGTTTTCCCAGCAGCAGCAAGACTACTGCCTCTTTCAACCCTTCTGGGAATTCTCCCGTTGAAAGGAAGAGGTTGATAATCTCTCAGAGATGTCCTCCTATAATCTCATCACTCACTTTAAGGAGCCATTAGGGGCAGGGATCCATTGGGCAAGTGGTCAGTCTCACTGAGGCTAGCAACCTATCCACTTGGGTCACAGTGAACCATCTGAAGCCATCAAATACCCCTTCCAAAGGCCGCCAGGGGGCTTCTAGTTCCCTTTTTGTATCAACAATTGGAGGAAGGTGACAGCAGAACGTCAAGTATTGATCTGCAAAATATCAGACCATCATCCAGGAAGCCTCTAATGCAACAGCTCATGTCATGCGCACACAGTGGAGTATGACTTCTTCCCCTGCTCTTGCTTTCAGCTCCAAATGCTGCTCCTAGGGGACTGGGGATCCCCCTGGAAGAACATGAAGAGGAATTTTGAGGTCCGCCATGGGGAAGTCAGTGGGAACTATCCCCCTTGTGCACATGGAAATTATCATCCACTGCTTCATGGTTTTGTCACATATTTATTAATTTAGAACATTTTTATGTTGCCTTTCCACCCAAACAGGGTCCCTATGTGGCAAACATTAAAACATGTAAAACATTTTAAAAGCATTTAAAATAAGGTGTATAAAACCTTTATTTATTTATTCAATTTATATCCCGCCACTCCCCGAAGGCTCGTGGCAGTCACTAATACAGCATACATTACACAGTACAATACATAAAAATGGGTCATGGGTCACTTCCCCCAATAAAATCACCCTTAAAAATAAGGACTAAAACCCTATTAACCACAATTCAAGACATATTGCGACAAAAAAATAATTAAAACCCCTATTATCCCCCTCTAGGGGATGGACAAGGGGAAACAATTGTAAGCCGCCAACAGAGTGGTCCAAAAAGGGGAGGGAGGTCAGATCTACCTTAGCACGCCGGCGTCAACCATAGACCTGGCGGAAGAGCTCCGTCTAACAGGCCCTGCAAAACGCCAGAAGCTCCCCCAGGGCCCGCAGCTCTTCCAGGAGCTCATTCTACCAGGTAGTGGCCAGGACCAAAAAGACCCTGGTCACATATATACATACAATACACATACAATGTGATCCACCAAACTGAACAAAAAGTCTTAACTTACTGGTGGTCGACAACATAAAATCAAAGAATCATAGAGTTGGGAAGGAGCCATATAAGCCATCTATGCCAGTGGGTGAGATGTAGCTCCCATGGACGGGGTGTGTGTTCTAGTTCTGGTCCCACAGCTTAAAAGGCCTGTTCTTGTGTTACAAACTATCTAGACAAAGAGTTGGTTTTTATACCACACTTTTCACTACCCAAAGGAGTCTCAAAGCCATTTACAATCACCTACCCCTCCTCTCTCGACAACAGACACCCAGTGAGGGGTGTGTGGCTGAGAGAGCTCCAAAAACTGTGACTAGCCCAAGGTTACGCACCTGGCTGCATGTGGTGGAGTGAGAAATCCAACCCAGTTCTCCAGATTAGAGGTCGCTGCTCTTAACCATAAGACCATGCTGGCTCTCCAGCTTTAGTTAGCATCCAAAGCAGGCATGGCTGGGTAGGTTCATATGGGAGTAGGTGATGTTTCCACTACAGTGATCCCAAATCAAACAGGAACTTAAACTGAGGCCAAAAGCAAACTGATAGCCAGTGTAGATGTAACAAGACTGGAGAGATGAGCTCAGGTCAACATTCTGACTGAAGCAGTCAATATCAACTGTAGCTCCCAACCAAAATTCAAGGGCAGCCCTACCTGAAGCATGTTGCAGTAATCTAACCTAAATATACCAGCAGATGAACCACAGTGGCTAGATCTTTCCTATCCAGAAGGGTCATATCTGAAGCTAGCAAACACCAAACGCCCCCCTCCCAGTTTTTACTGCTTATCCCACCTTAAAGGTGGCTGCAAGGATTGGTGAAATGGTCTCATTTAGGTACTTTGAACATTCAGATAAAACCATAGAATCATAGAATCATAGAATCATAGAGTTGGAAGGGGCCATACAGGCCATCTAGTCCAACCCCCTGCTCAACGCAGGATTAGCCCTAAGCATCCTAAAGCATCCAAGAATAGTGTGTATCCAACCTTTGCTTGAAGACTTCCAGTGAGGGGGCGCTCACCACCTCCTTAGGCAGCCTATTCCACTGCTGAACTACTCTGACTGTGAAAAACTTTTTCCTGATATCTAGCCTATATCGTTGTACTTGAAGTTTAAACCCATTACTGCGTGTCTTCTCCTCTGCAGCCAGCAGAAACAGCATCCTGCCCTCCTCCAAGTGACAACCTTTCAAATACTTAAAGAGGGCTATCATGTCCCCTCTCAACCTCCTTTTCTCCAGGCTGAACATTCCCAAGTCCCTCAACCTATCTTCATAGGGCTTGGTCCCTTGGCCCCAGATCATCTTCGTCGCTCTCCTCTGTACCCTTTCAATTTTATCGATGTCCTTCTTGAAGTGAGGCCTCCAGAACTGCACACAGTACTCCAGGTGTGGTCTGACCAGCGCCATATACAATGGGACTATGACACCTTGTGATTTTGATGTGATACCTCTGTTGATACAGCCCAAAATGGCATTTGCCTTTTTTACCGCTGCATCACACTGCCTGCTCATGTTTAGTTTACAATCCACAAGTACCCCAAGGTCTCGTTCACACACAGTGCTACCTAGAAGCGTATCCCCCATCCAGTAGGCATGCTTTTCATTTTTCTGACCCAGATGCAGAACTTTACACTTATCTTTATTAAATTGCATCTTGTTCTCATTTGCCCATTTTTCCATTGTGTTCAGATCTCGTTGAACTCTGTCTCTATCTTCCGGAGTATTTGCCAGTCCTCCCAATTTGGTGTCATCTGCAAACTTGATGAGTAGTCCCTCCACCCCCTCATCTAGATCATTAATAAATATGTTAAAAAGTACCGGGCTGAGCACCGAACCCTGAGGTACCCCGCTACTCACCTCTCTCCAGTCTGATGAAACACCATTGATAACAACTCTTTGAGTGCGGTTCTCTAACCAATTCCCTATCCACCTAACGATCTGAAAATCCAGATTGCAGTCCTTCAACTTATCCATCAGAACATCATGGGGAACCTTGTCAAAAGCTTTACTAAAATCCAAGTAAATGACATCAACCAAATTTCCCCGATCCAGCAAACCTGTTACTTGGTCAAAAAAGGAAACTAGGTTGGTCTGGCAGGACCTGTTGGAGACAAATCCATGCTGACTTCCTTGGATCACCAAATTGTCCTCCAGATGTTTGCAGATCGCTCCCTTTAATATCTGCTCCATTATCTTCCCCACAACAGAGTTCAGACTCACTGGTCTGTAGTTTCCCGGGTCATCCTGTCTCCCTTTTTTGAAGATCGGAATAACGTTTGCTCTTTTCCAGTCCTCCGGGACATCTCCAGTCCTTAAAGAGGTTCCGAAGATGATGGACAAGGGCTGTGCAAGTTCTCTGGAAAGTTCTTTGAGTACTCTCGGGTGCATTTCATCCGGACCAGGGGATTTGAACTCATCCAGTGCAGCTAAATGCCTCTCGACAACCTCTCTATCCATGTTAACCTGCCACCCAGACACTATACTTTGGCTACAGCCATCTCTAGATGTGCCTAAACACTTTGACCTGTGTAAAAAAACAGATGTAAAATAGGCACTAAGCCTTTCTGCTTTCTCTGCATCTTTCGTTAGAGTTTGTCCATCCGCACCCAACAGCGGGCCTATTGCCTCCTTTACTTTACATTTGCTCCTCACGTAACTGAAAAATCTTTTCTTGTTACAATGGGCTTCCCTGGCCAATCTTAGCTCACTCTCAGCTTTGGCCTTTCTGATGATTGAAAACCATGTATGTCTCAAGAGGATGGTCCTCTTGGAAGAAGACTAGTCAATTAGCCTTTTTAAGGAGGGTGCAATGGCTTATGGGGGGGGGGGATTTCCATTTTGAATGGAACCAGAATTTCCTTTTAAACTATAAATGAGAGAACTGCTTATGTTTCCCATAAGCTATTTGGATTTTCTGTGGGGATCTCAGACAGCTGATATGTTATTGGGAGGTGGGATTCACAAGAGTGCAATAATGCTCATCTTCTGGACTTAATGGCTACTTGAAAATGCTTGTCAGGTGTACATAATTAGCTGTAGATCCCTTTCTAATTATCCTTGGTGTGCAGCAAGGAGGCTAGTTTCCTGGCAGAGTCTGGAAACTGATAATCCTTCAAGATGGAAGAAATCAATTCATTCCAAAGTCTTTATGAGCTGCTCATTCTGCTACTAATGTTCTAAGTTTAGAGAACAACTGAGATCACATTTCATTGTTCTCATAAAAAATTAAAGGATAGTTACAAGATCTCAACAGCTAAATGAGTCAGTATTTGGATGGGAGACCACCTCAGAAGGCTCTGGAAAGGAAGGCAACAGCATAAGACCAGGGCTTGTTGCTGGCCTTGAAAGCCCTTCATTGGAGCTACCACAAGGTTCTTGTGACGTGTTGCCACTTATGTACATATGCACCATGCTTCCCAAATATTTGTCACAGGTGCCACATAAGCAGTTGTTTCTTATTAGCACTTTATAGTATGTCCGGCTCACTTTTTTCACCTTAGAAACCCCGAAAAATAGCAGGATCAGATTCCAAGAGGAGAACAACATATGTCAACTTTTTGCAACTTCAAAGAAAATGCCCTGATTCTTGGGGATAAGAATAGAACTGTTTTAGTTAGACTCCTGGAATCATAAAGTGGGAAGGATCCATAAAGGCCATCTATTCCCACCCCCTGCTCAATGTAGGATCAGCCTAAAACATCCAGGATAAGTGTCCAGCTGCTACTTGAAGACTGCATTAAAGGGGAGCTCACCATGTTCTTGGGCAGCCCACTGCTGAACTATTATGAAATCGTTCTTTAGCTGGCAAAATTTTAGAACAAATCACCACCTCCCAAGGAAGCCAGTTTGACTGAGGAACCACTCTGTCAGGAACTTCTTCAGATGTTTAGTCAAAAATTCTTTTGAATTAATTTCAACTCATTGGTTCTGGTCCAACTCTCTGGGGAACAAAAAACAACTCTGCTCTATCTTCTCTATGACAGCCCCTCAAGTATGTAAAGATGGTTCTCACATCACCTCTTAGTCATATTCTCTCCAGGCTAAAGAGACCAAGCTCCCTAAACCTTTCCTCATACGATTTGGTCTCCAAACCTCTCACCTTTTTCATAGCCCTCTTCTGAACACACTCCAGTTTCCTACATCTTTCTTTGGTTGTGGTGCCCATAACTAAACACAGTACACCAGTGAGGTCTAACACTGGAGCACCGAACACAGGAGGGTAATCTCATCAATGGCAGCAGAGAAGTGGGACTGCCAGTCCTCTACCATGGCTGCCAAGGAGACACCAGAGGGCATGGGCTCCCGCAGAGCATTCAGGAATCTCTCGAATTCCATAAGTTTCCATAGGCAGACCAAAATATGTCTGTCACCCAACCGGGATGGGGTGGTGTCCTCAGTCAGGCCTTCAGGGTGTGGTGGTCTGACTATGGGACAATGTTGTTCACCACCAAATCCACCTCTACACCCATGCCAAGGATCAAGTCAAGGGTATGGCTAGCCTGACGAGTTGGACCAGTAACAAACAAACAAACAAACAAACAAACAAACAAACAAATAAATAAACTGCGACAACCGCAGTGTTGCCATTGCTGACACCAGATCTGGCCCAAGTCCCAGGGACGGTACATCTGCATGGACATAATCTGCAAAATTAATAAGCATCCTCTCTATTAATCCAAATCATTTATAAATATATTGAACAACACAGGGCCCATTATAGATGCCTGAGGCCCTCCACTCGTCATAGAATCATAGAATCATAGAGTTGGAAGGGGCCATACAGGCCATGTAGTCCAACCCCCTGCTCAACGCAGGATCAGCCCAAAGCATCCTAAAGCATCGAAGAAAAGTGTGTATCCAACCTTTGCTTGAAGACTGCCGGTCACTCCTCTCCAAGATGACAAACCATTTACAAACACCTTTTGGGTGTGATCTGTCAATCGGTTCTCGATCCACCTAACAGTAATAGAATCCACATTTTACCAACTTGCCAATAAGAATATCGTGTAGAACCTCATCAAAAACGTTACTAAAAACAAGGTAAACAATGTAGGGTGATTAGGCAGTTCTTTCTCAAGATCCATATATGTGTAAGCCATCCTTCATATAAGCCACCCCCTCAGAATTCCATCAATAAGCCCTGGACCTGTTTGTACCACTATATTGTTATACTGTTATATTGTGCTGTTATTTGGTTACAATTATTAGTTATCAGTTATACATGTTTTACAGACTGTTTTATGTATTGTTCTCTGTTATGATGTAAACCGCCCTGAGCCTCCGGGGAGGGCGGTATATAAGCATGATAAATAAATAAATAAATAAATAAATAAATAAATAAATAAATAAATAAATAAATAAATAAATAAATATTTCCATAGATATTTGCACTTCACAATCACAGTGCATGTTTGGACAGTTTATTCACAAAACACAGAATGCTATTTTGCAAGGATGTTATTTATTGTTTTAGATATTTTGTTACCTGCCCTGAGCTTTCAGGGAAGGGCAAGTTAATATAAAATATTCTTCTTATAATTATTAAATTTCCCTCATTGTGTCCTAGCACAAATGAATCCTTCATTTTATGTACTGACAGCATTTAGACTCTGGCTTTCCCATTTTTACCCTCACAACTCTGTGAATTAACTTAGGCTGTGTGACTGGCCCAAGGTCACCTGGCCATCTTCCAGGAGTTGGAATTTGAACCCGGGTCTCCCAGAGCTGAGGCTGGCACTGCAACCCTTGCACAATGTTGACTGTTATCAGGAGTCAGTCAGACTATTTGTGCTCTATGCAAAGTGCTGCTGCTTACCTTTAAACTATTGTACCAGATTATTCCTTCAAAGGTTGTTGATCTTAGACAACATCCCTGTTCTGGGCCACTGTAGAAGAAAAGAGCCTAACTAATTCATTAACATACCAGTTACAATAAACACCCTCCCTATCCCACCCAACCCATACCCTCCCAGCAAATCCCATCCTCCCCAACCTAATCCTAGCAACTGGCTAACCCCTGATGGGGTTTAGGGCCAGGATCCTGCCTGACAAGCTAGGGCCCTCTTGGTCCCCTCCATCCCCAGTACTCTATTATAGGCTTACCCCCGAGTGGATGAGCGATAGGGTTGTGAGTGTCCTACATAGTGCAGGGGTTGGACTAGATGACCCATGAGGTCCCTTCCAATTCTATTATTCTGTGATTCTATGAGGTGGCAGCATAAATTATGTTCTTAGGATTAATCTCTCCAGTTACCACCAGGTGTTGCTCAAGGTCCCCAAGTATAGCTCCCCAGCAGATGACTGTTTCTGGGCTGGTTTTTATTATGTATGTATGTATGTATGTATGTATGTATGTATGTATGTATGTATGTATGTATTTATTTATTTATTTATTTATTTATTTATTTATACCGCCCTTCCCTACGGCTCTGGGCCGTTTACATAAAACATTTTTGAACATTCACATAGAACTATCAAAATCAATATAACAGTATAACAATAACAACAACACGGGACAGCAGGTACTCACAGCCCCTGCATGAAGAGATTGCTCTCCATAAGCGTCTGAAGCACAAGAACATTGTCCGGTATCTGGGCTCCGTCAGCCAAGGTGGCTTCCTCAAGATCTTTATGGAGGAGGTCCCTGGGGGTGAGATGCTAATGATACAGTCTTGCGTGTGGTGAATTCAAGTGGGCGGATTGGGCTGAGGAGGAACAGTGCCTGTTTCCCTTGAGGAGAGAGGGGGAGCAGAAGAGGAGGAGGAGGAATTCATGACTGCCCACCACTGGATCAGGATAGCATTCAAACATGGAAGCCACTATTAAGCAGGGCCCATGCATGGGGAAAGGAATATGGGTATACTTGTTGGCTCTGGCTGTTAAGCCCATAATATGATGCATTGATGCGATTTTCAGAAACAAAATAGAACTTTTTCCCTCATGAGAAACGCCATAACTGATTCCCCAGGGGGTGGTTGTCAGAGGAGGAGGGAGGAAAGAAGAGCGCTGTATGCGGCTCAGGGCTCCTTTGAGGAAAAGTGAAGAAGCGGGTATGGGAGAGAGCCAGTTAACATTCAGGACTCACAGCAGAATTCAGAAACACTGACAACCAAAAAACCTGTCCATCAACAGAAGCCCACCAAAGTCTTTAGCAAATAAGATCATTTTCACTCGGTGTCTCAAAAAACAGTGAGTGGGCAGGGGGATTTCTTTAAAAACCTTATTCTTCAGGCAGGTGATTCCATAGCCCTCATAGCCAGCCTGGGGTCATCCAGAGCAAGGCCTCAGAGCAGGGCCTCAACCACTGGTATTTCTCAAGAGACGATGATTAGCCAGGATGTCTCTCTAGAGCCCAGAGCAGCAGGAGAAAGTAATCTATAACAGGCCGCATTCCCCTTCCTACTTTTCACAAGCTGTTCTAACTGGCAGTCTCTGTGTGTGGAGAGGTATGCATGTCTGTGCATGAATGTTTTTCACTTTTGCGGTAGGCCTGCTAGACCTGCTTGTTATAAATTTTACGATGTTAATACAGAGATTGGGAGGGGGCTGATTTTACTGTCTTCTCTTTCTGTGAAGGCTGATTCTGTGAAGATTCAAGGTGGTGGCAGGGTACAGAGGATGAGTGATAAGGTTGTGAGTGTCCTGCATAGTGCAGGGGGTTGGACTAGATGACCCATGAGGTCCCTTCCAACTTTATTATTCTGTGATTCTGTGATCAACTGGAACAATTAGAACGGCACTTCAACAATAACTTGACAATCCCTCAGCCGGTTCGTTCCCTCAGTCTGGGGGGCACCTGTAGGTGTTATGGCTCAGTCGGCCCCACCAAATGCCTGGTGGAAGAGCTCCTTTTTGCAGGCCCTGCGGAATTGTGGAAGTTGCGGCAGGGCCCTGATCTCTTCGGGGAGCTCATTCCACCAGGTGGAAGGTAGGAAAGAAAAGGCCCTGGCCCTTATAGAGGCCCGGCGTGCCTGTTTAGGGCCAGGGATCCGTAGCCAGTTGGAGGTGGTGGAGCGTAGAGCTCTTCTGGGGGTATAGGCAGGGAGGCGGTCTCTCAGATACACTGGGCCCAGACCACGTATGGCCTTAAAGGTGATTACCAAAACCTGAAACTTAATCCGGAATTCAACTGGGAGCCAACCGAGTTCTTGGAGTACCGGCCAGATATGAGATCTCCATGATGTCTTAGTGAGAATCCTGGCTGCAGCATTGTACATCAGTTGTAGTTTCCAGATCAAGGATAAGGGTAGGCCTGTGTAGAGAGAGTTGCAGAAGTCCAGTCTGGAGGTGACCATAGCATGGATAACTGTGGCTAGGTGCTCTGGTTCCAGGTAGGGCGCTAGTAGTTTGGCTTGGCGGAGGTGGTAAAATGCCAGCCGTGCTACCTTCGTGACCTGGGCTTCCATTGTAAGGTAAGCATCCAGGATCACGCCCAGGTTCCTGGGGGAGTGAGTCGCTAGGAGCTGCACACTGTCCAGGGTGGGCAGGCGCACTTCCTCCCATGGTCCCTTCCTACCCAAACACAGGACCTCCGTCTTTGCAGGGTTGAGCTTCAGACGACTCTGCTTGATCCATTTTGTCACTGCTTCCAGGCATCTGGCTAAAGATTCTGGGGGGGAGTCAGGGCAGTCATCCATCAGGAGGAAGAGCTGGGTGTCATCTGCGTATTGGTGGCAACCCAGCCCAAACCTCCGCAGCAGCTGAGCAAGAGGGCACATGAAGATATTAAATAGGATAGTAGAGAGCACTGCTCCTTGTGGGACTCCACATGTGAGCTGGTGACGGCTAGATACTCTCTCTCCTATTGCTACCCTCTATCCGCGACCCTGGAGGAAGGAGATCAGCCATTTGAGGGCTGTCCCCCGTATCTCAGCGTTGGCAAGGCAGTGAACTAGGAGCTCATGATCGACTGTGTCAAACGCTGCCAGGTCTAATAGTATCAGCAGCGCTGACCAACCTCGGTCCAGTTGGCGGCGGCGGTCATCCATCAGGGCGACTAGCGCTGTCTCCACCCCATGGCCAGGCCGGAAGCCCAAACTGAAATGGGTCAAGGGCTGAAGTTTCTTCCAGGAATGCTGATATTTGGTCCGCAGCAGCCATTTCAACCAGCTTCCCCAGAAATCATAGAATCATAGAATCATAGAGTTGGATGGGGCCATACAGGCCATCTAGTCCAACCCCCTGCTCAATGCAGGATCAGCCCTAAGCATCCTAAAGCATCCAAGAAAAGTGTGTATCCAACCTTTGCTTGAAGACTTCCAGTGAGGGGGCGCTCACCACCTCCTTAGGCAGCCTATTCCACTGCTGAACTACTCTGACTGTGAAAAACTTTTTCCTGATATCTAGCCTATATCGTTGTACTCAAGTACAAGTTTAAACCCATTACTGCGTGTCCTCTCCTCTGCAGCCAGCAGAAACAGCATCCTGCCCTCCTCCAAGTGACAACCTTTCAAATACTTAAAGAGGGCTATAATGTCCCCTCTCAGCCTCCTTTTCTCCAGGCTGAACATTCCCAAGTCCCTCAACCTCTCTTCATAGGGCTTGGTCCCTTGGCCCCAGATCATCTTCGTCACTCTCCTCTGTACCCTTTCAATTTTATCGACGTCCTTCTTGAAGTGAGGCCTCCAGAACTGCACACAGTACTCCAGGTGTGGTCTGACCAGTGCCGTATACAATGGGACTATGACACCTTGTGATTTTGATGTGATGCCTCTGTTGATACAGCCCAAAATGGCATTTGCCTTTTTTACCGCTGCATCACACTACCTGCTCTTGTTTAGTTTACAATCCACAAGTACCCCAAGGTCTCGTTCACACACAGTGCTACCTAGAAGCGTATCCCCCATCCAGTAGGCATGCTTTTCATTTTTCTGACCCAGATGCAGAACTTTACACTTATCTTTATTAAATTGCATCTTGTTCTCATTTGCCCATTTTTCCATTGTGTTCAGATCTCGTTGAACTCTGTCTCTATCTTCCGGAGTATTTGCCAGTCCTCCCAATTTGGTGTCATCTGCAAACGTGATGAGTAGTCCCTCCACCCCCTCATCTAGATCATTAATAAATATGTTAAAAAGTACCGGGCCGAGCACCGAACCCTGAGGTACCCCGCTATTCACCTCTCTCCAGTCTGATGAAACACCATTGACAACAACTCTTTGAGTGCGGTTCTCTAACCAATTCCCTATCCACCTAATGAACTGAAAATCCAGATTGCAGTCCTTCAACTTATCCATCAGAACATCATGGGGAACCTTGTCAAGAGCTTTACTAAAATCCAAGTAAATGACATCAACCGAATTTCCCCGATCCAGCAAACCTGTTACTTGGTCAAAAAAGGAAACTAGGTTGGTCTGGCAGGACCTGTTGGAGACAAATCCATGCTGACTTCCTTGGATCACCAAATTGTCCTCCAGATGTTTGCAGATCGCTCCCTTTAATATCTGCTCCATTATCTTCCCCACAACAGAGGTCAGACTCACTGGTCTGTAGTTTCCCGGGTCATCCTGTCTCCCTTTTTTGAAGATCGGAATAACGTTTGCTCTTTTCCAGTCCTCCGGGACATCTCCAGTCCTTAAAGAGGTTCCGAAGATGATGGACAAGGGCTGTGCAAGTTCTCTGGAAAGTTCTTTGAGTACTCTCGGGTGCATTTCATCCGGACCAGGGGATTTGAACTCATCCAGTGCAGCTAAATGCCTCTCGACAACCTCTCTATCCATGTTAACCTGCCACCCAGACACTATACTTTGGCTACAGCCATCTCTAGATGTGCCTAAAAACTTTGACCTGTGGGAAAAAACAGATGTAAAATAGGCACTAAGCCTTTCTGCTTTCTCTGTATCTTTCGTTAGAGTTTGTCCATCTGCACCCAACAGCGGGCCTATTGCCTCCTTTACTTTACGTTTGCTCCTCACATAACTGAAAAATCTTTTCTTGTTACAATGGGCTTCCCTGGCCAGTCTTAGCTCACTCTCAGCTTTGGCCTTTCTGATGATTGATCTACAGTGCCTAGTAACCTGTAGGTACTCTTCTTTAGAGCTCTGTCCTTCCCTCCATTTCCTGAACATTTCCCTTTTCTTTCTTAGTTCCTCTTGAAGTTCTCTGTTCATCCAAATAGGCTTCTTAGAGCTCCTGCAGTGTTTTTGTATTTCTGGAATAGTCATTGATTGAGCATGCAATAGCTCTTGTTTGAGTAGCGCCCACCCTTCACATGCTCCCTTCCCTTCCAGCATTCTCGTCCATGGTATGACACTCATCATGTCTCTGAGTTTATTAAAGTTTGCCCTACGAAAATCCAACATCCGCGTCTGGCTACAAGCTTCCTTGGCTCCCCATCTCAAAAGGAATTCTATGAGGACATGGTCACTTCCCCCTAGGGTCCCCACCTCCTTCACCTCATCCACCAACTCTTGCCTCTTGGTCAGTATTAAGTCCAGTATGGCTGAACCTCTTGTGGGTTCATCTACCATTTGATAAATGAAATTGTCAGCCAGGCAGGTCAGAAACTTGAATGACTGAGGACGCTTCGCAGAGTTTGTTTCCCAGCACATACAGTGCCACTCCTCCACCTCTTCGATCTATTCTGTTTTTTCTGAACAGTTCATATCCATCTACCAAATGCCAGATGCGAGATGGGGCAGTAGTTGTCAAGGCTTTTGCGGAGCCAAGGATGGTTTTTTGAGCAATGGGCATACCACTGCCTCTTTTAATCTTCAGGTGGGAGACACGGTCTCCTTCCAGCAGGCTGTCAGGATCAGTGCCTGCTCGCTGCCATGAATTATTGGGTTGGCCTGGGTTTCTCCATGTTTGCTTGGCCTGTTTTACCTGTTTTACCTTTACCATCCATTGAGAAGGGTTTTGTGCCATCAGATGGGTCCTGGCGCACGGAGGGGGACCCTCTGATGTCCCCTTCCCACCTCGTCTCACTGCCCCTGCCCATACTTGTCTTTTTTGGATACAATGGTTTCGTTGAGTGAGGAAGGTAAATTAATTACTTCATCTTTTCACAAGCCAACAGACAGGAATACTTTCCTGCGCTGTGAGAGTTTTCATCCACCTCATTTGCGGCATAATTTACCTTATGGCCAATTTTTAAGGCATAGGCATATCAATGCCAAAGAATCAACATACCAAACAGCCAGTGATACGATAGGTGAAGCACTTTTACAGTGTGGTTATCCTAAATCAGTTATCTCCGGAGCGAAAAATAGAGCAGAGAGGATCACAAGGGAGAACTTGTTGCAGTATCGGGTACGGGAACCAATCTCTAAAATCATTTGTTTATTTGAATATGATGGTCATGGCCAGGAAATTAGAAAAATACTTTTAAAACACTGGTACATTCTTAAAGTCCTACCAGGTTGCAAACAAGGACTATTATTAGCGTGGAGAATGAACAAAAATCTGGGGGAGCTGATTTCAAAAAAGAGACCTCTTACTGAGGCTCCTTTAAGCAGCCTTCCAAAGGGGAATTATACGTGTGGTTCTTGCACTGTTTCTAAACATTTATTACCTGTTAAAGAATTTACAGCACCCAACACTGTGTTTCATGTAAAGATTAACAGTTACATAAATTGTCAAAGTAAAAATGTAATTTACTGTGCATGCGATAAGCTTTATATTGGAACTAGACGTAAAGCACATTAATAAAAATGGGTGGAAGATGGGCTGGTGGTGCTGCGGGCCTGGGGCAGTTTAGTGGGGTCGTACTTACGTTGGATGTCTTCGGCAGGGCACCGGCGGGGTGAAGGAGGTGAGGTGTGCATCGGGCGGCCATGTTGTCCGGTGCGGCCGGCGAGGCCTCGGCGCGGCGCATTTAGAGGCTGGCTGGGGAGGATTTTGGGCGTGACTTGCTGGGGAGCGTCTTGGCAGCGGGCTCGTTGTGTCGGCGGCCATCTTGCTGCTTGGTGGCTGGGCGCGGCGACGGCGCCGAAGGTCGGGGAGAGGCCGGCAAGGGGGGAAGTGGTCCGTTGGTGGGGAAGGGCAGTCACTGGGTGGAGGGAAAGTAATTTTCCCCGAGTCCAGCGGCGTGGGGCAAGCCTCCTCCCTGGCAATCATCTGGCTAGGATGGTGGCTCGGGAGGACTGGAGAGTTGTCGGTGCGGCGTTCGGGAGACAGGCCAACTGGCCAATAGGGAGGCGCGCTTTGGGGGTGTCACTCGGAGCGCTTTGGGAGTGTCACTCGGTTTGGGAGTGCCACTCGGAGTGCCGCTTTGTGGCTCCTGATTCGCTCCTCCGAGTTTTTATCCTGGGCAGGCGCCGCCCTAACTCCTCCCCAACAGCCCTTACCCTTTTATTTAATCCGCTCTGCAGGAGCGGTTTAAAGATTAGCTGTCGCCAATTACGACCAGAATCCAGGAGCACAAGTCCCACCTTAAACATCATGTCCATGAAGCTCATTGAAGCAGGACACACACCAGATCAACTTCAATTTTTTGGTATTGAACAGTTACAACAGCAGCTTCATCAAAGAATGGACTTTAACACATTGCTTAGATAAAGAGAATGTTTCTATATTCATTCATTTGATTCTATGAGCCCTACAGGTTTGAACTCAACATTAGACTTTTCTTGTTTTTTATAAACTGAAATCTGAACGACACCTGTTGGATTGTAACCTTATGAGAAATTCCACAGGCATATTATTCACTGTAACTATTTACTGGAGAGTTACCTTATAAGGAACTGTAAATGCTTACTATTCTTTGTAACTTTAATAGGATGTAACACATGCAGACAGGTGTCCTTAATGAAAGTATAGGGTGATAGGGTGTGGTTGGGAGCAGTTGGTATTACTAGCATCCCCATATTGAAGAGCTCCGCATACAAGTTAAATAGGCAGAGCGACATCTACGTCTATAGTAGCCTTGGGATAGGTTTTTTTCTCTTGTATTGTATTCGCTACAAACTGTCCCACTTGTCTATATTTGCTAGTACTTGCCTTCTCAGCAAGCACCGTCTCAAGGGTCTCCCTGGCCCCCCAACCAAAGTGGCACAGTGAGTCCGAGCGCTCCCAAAGTCAGGCCAGAAACCAAGAACTGAATGGGAAAGCCTGGTGGTTCCTGCGGACTCCACAGATCCACAGCAGGAGGGCAGGGTCGCTTCCTTGATCCCTGTTGGATTGTCTCCTTTGTTTGCCCCAAGCTAATGTAATTCTGGGGCTAAATCATTTGGTGTGTCCCCATATGATCCAGTGCACAGGGGGGAGGAAGGGGGTTTATCAATTAATAATATGAATGTCATTCTATGTATGGTTTCATGTATAGTTTCAGTTATATGTAAACCGCTCTGAGCCTTCAGGGAGGGCGGTATAAAAATATGAATAAATAAATAAAATAAATTATTATTATTATTATTATTATTATTATTATTATTATTATTATTATTATTATTATTATTATTCCCCGCCACTCCTGGAACCAGCTCATTGCGGATTATAGATGTCCCATAAAAACCCATTAAACCCCCCATTAAAAGGACACAAAAACATACATCACAATGAAAGTGAGAAACATTGCAGAATATTGCCCAACCCTGCCTCTAGAGGGGGGAGGAAGGAGAATTAACTTGAGATGTTGCTTAACGTTGGAGGGGGGGGCACCTTCAATCTTCCTCACCAACCCCAGCCTCAACCACAGACCTGGTGGAAGAGCTCTATTTTGCAGGCCCTGCAGAATGCCGAGAGTTTCCGCAGGGCCCACAGCTCAGCTGGGAGCTCATTCCACCCGGTCGGGACATTCCTTCCCCAGTCCTGGGTGGCTTGCCTCCACTACAGCCGTTGCCGCTGCCACACACATGCTCTCCTGGCTCTCATGTTGTTGAGCTGGGGGCATCTGCTACGTGAGTCCGTTGTCCCACTGGAGCAACTGGATCTTCCTGAACTCCATCTCCTGTACTCCTCCAGTCACTGTCTTCCAGCCTGGGAAGGAGGAGTTATTGTTCCCTTCCTTTCCTAACAGCCTTAGATAGAGTCAGGGTGTGACCCTAGATGGTATTGAGCTGAATCCAACAGGTGTTTATCTTGCCCCAAAACACGAGACAGCTGGAGCCCTCACACTCTGGCATCTGAGAAACCATTATGGAGCCAATAAAAACAAAAAAATAAAAATAATTACCTGGCAGAAGAGTGAAAGCTCCTGCAGGGCCCTCAGCATTTCCTCAGCTCATTTCCCATTGACCAAAAAAGCCTGGGCTTTGGTTGAGGCCAGACTCACCTTTCTTGGTCTGGAAAACACCAAAAGATTTGCACTTGCAAAGTGAAGGGCCCTACGTGGGGCATAAGGCGATAGGAAGTCCCCCAGATGTGTGCAGCCCAAGCTGTGGATGGCCTTAAATGTCAAAACCAGAAACTTAAACCTGATCCAGGATGCAACTGGCAACTAGTGCAGCTGCCTTTGCACAGACTAGATGTGGGCCCTCCAAGATGTACTACTGGCTGCATTCTGAACCAGCTGCAATTTCTGGGTCAACAATAAGAGAAGATCCATGTAGAGCAAGTTACAGAAATCATGCCTGGAGGTGATTATTACATGGATCACTGTGGCTAGGTGTTCTGGGACTAAGTCGGACGCTAGTACCTTGGCTTGGCATTGGTGGTAGAAAGCCAGCCATGCTACACTTGTGACTTACACTTCCATGGAGAGGGAGGCATTGAGGATCACACCCAAATTTCTGGTGGAGCAGGCTACTACTAATCGCACTCTGTATTGGCTGGGCAAGCATGCTTCCTCACTTGGTACCTTCCTACCCAGCCACAGGGCCTCCTTCTTTGAAGCCTGAGATGACTCTGCTTGAGCCACCTCATCACTGCTCCCAGGGACCTGGCAAAGGTTTCTGGTGGAGAATCAGGGCGATCATCCATCAGGAGAAAGAGGTGGGTATCATCCGCATATTGGTGGCAACCAAGCCCAAACCTCTGCACCAGCTGAGCAAGCGGATGCTTGAAGAAGAGAGGACTTCTCCCTGTTACTTCTTCTATTACTACCCTGTCTGCAACCTCAGAGGAAGGAGATCAGCCATTTGAGGGCTGTCCCCCGTATCCCAGCAACAGAGAGGCGGTGAGCTAAGAGCTCATGATTGACTCTATAAAATGCTACTGACAGATCGAATTGTACCAGCAGCGCTGACCCACCTCAATCCAGCTGGCGGCAGAGGTAATCCATTAGGTCGACTAGCGCTGTCTCTAACCCATAGTCAGGCTAGAAACCTGGCTAAAATGTGTCAAGGGCTGAAGTTTCCTCTAGTAATGCTGATATTTGGTCCGCAGCAGCCCTTTTAGGAGCCACGATGGGTATGTGTCTAGTAGGCAAGTGGTTGGCCTCGTTGATGTTAGCATCCTGTCCACTTCAGCTACTGAGAGTTGTTGGAAATAACTCGTTGTACTCTCCAAAGATGGCCAAGGGGCCTCTATTTCACTTTCTGTGTCCAAAGTTGAAGGGAGGTCATGGTGGGAAGTTGAGATTTTGTCTGTGAAATAACTCGCTAATGCCTCATAGCTAATGTCTAATTAGTAAGGGATAATAAGGGATCGGATTATACTAGATAATTGTGCTGGGTATGAGTGTGCAGATGTAATGCTAGTTGAGTAAAAGTTGCATTTCACTGACTTCACCACCATCTCAAAGGCTTTCACCTGCATCCTATAAGATGTTCTCGATTCATCATTGCGAGTCTTCCACTAAACTCACTCTAGGTGCCTCAGTTCCTATTTCTTCCTGCGAAACTCCTCGGTATACCAGGGGGCCCACTTGAGACAGGGGCAGAGAGGGCATCTGGGAGCTATCTCATCAATGGTATTCTGTCATGCCAGTTGCTGACCAGTCCATCTAGAGAAGTGTCAGGAGGCACTGGGTCTTGCAAATTGTTCACTAATACAATTGGATCCATAAGTCTCCATGGGCAACTGAAATATGCTTAGCTTCCAATTGAGGGGAGGTGGCAACCTTAGCTGGGTTTTGAAGCATAGTCCTACCATGGAATGGCAGTAGTTGTGACCAGATCCATGTTCAACCCTGTGCTGAAAAGGAGGTCCACAGTATGACCTGCAGGGTGGGTAGGGCCAACAACAAATTGCGAGAGCCCTAGTGTTGCCATGGCAGACCCTAGATCTGGCCCATTGCTAGAGGATGGCAGCTCTGCATGGACGTTAAAGTCCCCAGAATTAATATTCTAGGGAACTGTAACTTCCAGACAGCCAGCACCTCTAGCAAGGTGGGCAGGGAATCTATAGGTGCATTGGGCACACAGTACACCAGCCAGATTACCACACTCTCGGTTGTGTCCCACCTGAGGCCAACACATTCAATTCCCAAAATTGATTGTGCAGGGAGAGAAAATCTTAACACAGATCATGATTGCCACTCCCCCTCCCCACCCCAGAGTCTGCAAATGATGATGGATGGAGAACACGGCAGGGGCTAGTTCTTTAAGGGCAACTGTTTCGCAATCCCTGTTTTGCAATCCATCACAAATGCCAGGCCCCCACACCCTCTGCTCTGCAAAATAAGCTCGTAGAGTAATGCCTTTTTCTTGATCAACCTGGACTTGGATTACATATCTTCCTCCCAATCTTGGCATGACCATTCTCTGGGTTGTTATGGATTTGTTTTCCAAGCATGCCCATTTCATGCCCTGTTCCTCTCTCCCCACAGCTCAGAAACTGGCTTCTCTGCTAGTCCAGCATGTGTATGGATGGCATGGTTTGCCCCAAGGGTTATCTTAGACTGAGGTCAGCAGTTAGTTACCAAGTTCTGGTGGGAGCTCTTGATATTGCTGGGGGTTGAGCAAACTCTGAGTTCAGGCTACCACCCAGAGACTACTAGACAAATCAAGCAGGTTAACCAGGTTTAGAAGAATACCTTCTGTGCTTTGTCAACTACCAGCAGGATGATTGAGTTGACCTAATCCTGCTCGCTGAGTTCACCTGTAACAATGGGATCCATGACAGCATGGGGATGCCCCCCTTTGAGGTTGTTTATAACTAATGTGTTAGCCACGCCCATAGAATCATAGAATCATAGAATCATAGAGTTGGAAGGGGCCATATAGGCCATCTAGTCCAACCCCCTGCTCAACGCAGGATTAGCCCTAAGCATCCTAAAGCATCCAAGAAAAGTGTGTATCCAACCTTTGCTTGAAGATTTCCAGTGAGGGGGCGCTCACCACCTCCTTAGGCAGCCTATTCCACTGCTGAACTACTCTGACTGTGAAAAACTTTTTCCTGATATCTAGCCTATATCGTTGTACTTGAAGTTTAAACCCATTACTGCGTGTCCTTTCCTCTGCAGCCAGCAGAAACAGCATCCTGCCCTCCTCCAAGTGACAACCTTTCACATACTTAAAGAGGGCTATCATGTCCCCTCTCAGCCTCCTTTTCTCCAGGCTGAACATTCCCAAGTCCCTCAACCTATCTTCATAGGGCTTGGTCCCTTGGCCCCAGATCATCTTCGTCGCTCTCCTCTGTACCCTTTCAATTTTATCGAGGTCCTTCTTGAAGTGAGGCCTCCAGAACTGCACACAGTACTCCAGGTGTGGTCTGACCAGTGCCGTATACAATGGGACTATGACATCTTCCCCCTTCAAGGATCGCTGCCTTGTTGTGGCAAGGGGGCTTGCGTAGTTCAGTGAAGCTATGAGCTATGCCGTGCAGGGCCACCCAAGACGGACAGGTCATAGCTGAGAGCTCTGACAAAAGGTGATCCACTGGAGAAGGCAATGGCAAACCACTCCAGTATCTTTGCCATGAAAACTCTATGGACAGTTCCAATAGGCATAACGATATGATGCTGGAAGATGAGCCCCTCAGGTCGGAAGGTGTCCAATATGCTACTGGGGATGAGCAGACGGCTAGTACAAGTAGCGCCAGAATGAATGAAGCGGCTGGGCCAAAGCCGAAAGGACGCTCAGTTGTGGAAGTAACTGGTGGCGAAAAGACAGTCCGATGCTGTAAAGATTTTTATTCCATAGGAACCTGGAACATCAGATCCATGAATCAAGGCAAGCTGGACGTGGTTAAAAAAGAAATGAGAAGACTGAACATCGACATTTTAGGAATCAGTGAACTAAAATGGACAGGAATGGGTGAATTTAATTCAGATGACCATCAGGTATACTACTGTGGACAAGAATCTCGCAGAAGAAATGGAGTAGCCTTCATAATCAATAAGAGAGTAGGAAAAGCAGTCTTGGGATACAATCCCCAAAATGACAGAATGATCTCAGTTCGAATCCAAGGCAAACCATTCAACATCACAGTGATCCAGGTCTACGTCCCAACCACTGCTGCTGAAGAGGATGAAGTTGATCAGTTCTATGAAGCCCTACAACACCTTCTAGAAGCAACGCCCAAAAATGATGTGCTTATCATCATGGGGGATTGGAATGCTAAAGTAGGAAGCCAAAAGATAACCGGGATAACAGGCAAGTTTGGCCTTGGAGTACAAAATGAAGCAGGGCACAGGCTGGTAGAATTTTGTCAAGAGAATACAATGGTCATAGCAAACACTCTTTTCCAGCAACCCAAGAGACGACTCTACACATGGACATCACCAGACGGTCAACACAGAAATCAGATTGACTATGTGCTCTGCAGCCAAAGATGGAAAAGTTCTATCCAGTCAATAAAAACAAGACCAGGAGCTGATTGTGGTTCAGATCATGAGCTTCTTGTTGCAAAATTTAGGCTTAAATTGAAGAAAGTAGGGAAAAGCACTAGGCCACTCAGGTATGAACTAAATCATATCCCTGACGAATACACAGTGGAGGTGACAAATAGATTTAAGGAATTAGATCTGATAGACAGAGTGCCTGAAGAACTATGGACGGAGGTTCGCAACATTGTACAAGAGGTAGCAACTAAAACCATCCCAAAGAAAAAGAAATGCAAGAAATCAAAATGGCTGTCTGAGGAAGCTTTACAAATAGCTAAGGAGAGAAGGGAAGTGAAAGGCAAGGGAGAAAGAGAAAGATACACCCAATTGAATGCAGAATTCCAGAGAAAAGCTAGAAGAGATAAGAATGCCTTCTTAAATGAACAGTGCAAACAAATAGAAGAAAACAATAGAATGGGGAGGACCAGAGATCTTTTCAAGAAAATTGGAGATATGAAGAGAACGTTTCATGCAAAGATGGGTATGATAAGGGACCAAAATGGTAGGGACCTCACAGAAGCAGAAGAGATCAAACAAAGGTGGCAAAATTATACAGAAGAACTATACAAGAGCGAGCTTAACATCCCTGATGACCACAATGGGGTAGTTACTGACCTGGAGCCAGACATCCTGGAATGTGAAGTCAAATGGGCCTTAGGAAGTCTGAGCAACAATAAAGCTAGTGGTAGTGACAGCATTCCAGTTGAACTATTCAAAATCTTAAAGGACGATGCAGTAAAAGTGCTACACTCAATATGCCAGCAAATTTGGAAAACTCAACAATGGCCACAGGATTGGAAAAGGTCAGTTTACATTCCAATCCCAAAGAAGGGCAATGCCAAAGAATGTTCAAACTACCGCACCATCGCACTAATTTCTCATGCTAGCAAAGTTATGCTCAAAATCCTACAAGCTAGGCTCCAGCAATATGTGGACCGAGAACTTCCAGAAGTACAGGCAGGATTTCGAAGAGGCAGAGGAACTAGAGATCAAATTGCCAACATACGCTGGATCATGGAGAAAGCTAGGGAGTACCAGAAGAACGTCTACTTCTGCTTCATTGACTATGCTAAAGCCTTTGATTGTGTGGAGCACAACAAATTGTGGCAAGTTCTTAAAGAGATGGGAATACCAGAGCATCTTATTTGTCTCTTGAGAAATTTATATGCAGGTCAAGAAGCAACAGTGAGAACTGAACATGGAATCACTGACTGGTTCAAAATTGAGAAAGGAGTTCGGCAAGGCTGTATACTGTCGCCTTGCCTATTTAACTTGTATGCAGAGCACATCATGAGAAATGCGGGATTAGAGGAGTCACAAATTGGGATCAAGATTGCAGGGAGAAATATCAACAACCTCAGATATGCAGATGATACCACTCTAATGGCAGAAAGTGAAGAGGAACTAAAGAGCCTGTTGATGCGGGTGAAGAAGGAGAGTGCAAAAGTTGGCTTGAAACTCAACATCAAGAAAACAAAGATCATGGCATCCGGCCCTCTCAATTCCTGGCAAATAGAAGGGGAAGAAATGGAGATAGTGACAGATTTTATTTTCCTGGGCTCCAAGATCACTGCAGATGGGGACTGCAGCAAAGAAATTAAAAGACGCTTGCTCCTGGGGAGGAAAGCTATGGCAAATCTAGACAGCATCCTAAAAAGCAGAGACATCACCCTGCCAACAAAAGTGCGTTTAGTCAAGGCTATGGTCTTCCCAGTTGCAATGTATGGCTGCGAAAGTTGGACCATAAGGAAGGCCGAGCGTGAAAGAATTGAGGCTTTTGAACTCTGGTGCTGGAGAAGACTCTTGCGAGTCCCTTGGACTGCAAGGCGAACAAACCAGTCAGTCCTAGAGGAGATCAGCCCTGACTGCTCTTTAGAAGGCCAGATCCTGAAGATGAAACTCAAATATTTTGGCCACCTCATGAGAAGGAAGGACTCCCTGGAGAAGAGCCTAATGCTGGGAGAGATCGAGGGCAAAAGAGGAAGGGGACGACAGAGAATGAGGTGGATGGATGGAGTCACTGAAGCAGTAGGTGCAAACTTAAATGGACTCCGGGGAATGGTAGAGGACAGGAAGGCCTGGAGGATCATTGTCCATGGGGTCGCGATGGGTCGGACACGACTTCGCACATAACAACAACAATGGTCTTCCCAGTTGCAATGTATGGCTGCGAAAGTTGGACCATAAGGAAGGCCGAGCGTCAAAGAATTGAGGCTATTGAACTCTGGTGCTGGAGAAGACTCTTGCGAGTCCCTTGGATTTGAAGGCAAACAAACCGGTCAGTCCTAGAGGAGATCAGCCCTGCCTGCTCCTTAGAAGGCCAGATCCTGAAGATGAAACTCAAATACTTTGGCCACATCATGAGAAGGAAGGACTCCCTGGAGAAGAGCCTAATGCTGGGAGTGATTGAGGGCAAAAGAAGAAGGGGACGACAGAGAATGAGGTGGCTGGAGGCAGTCACTGAAGCAGTCGGTGCAAGCTTAAATGGACTCCGGGGAATGGTAGAGGACAGGAAGGCCTGGAGGATCATTGTCCATGGTGTCGCGATGGGTCAGACACGACTTCGCACCTAACAACAACAAAGCATTAGGAGAATGCCCCATGCTCAAATTGTTCCTGATCTGCATTGTTTTCGTTACATAGGAAAGAGGGAGTAACCTCGCAATTGTAAGTCATTAACTATGAAATATAAAGATTTGTATATTTGAAGAATATGGTGGCCTGCAGACAAGGTAGGGAGAGGGAGGGAGACTGCAGGATAGCAGTTTTGAGTTGATGCCTGTGCTTTTTTGTCATTTGATCACACACTACCAAATCATCAAATGTTTAACTATTCTGCTCACAAGTTATTACAGGCAGAGTCTCCAGAGAAGCAGCATAGAGATTCTTGAATTAATAACAACCAGATTATAGAATCATAGAATCATAGAATCATAGAATCATAGAATCATAGAATCATAGAATCATAGAATCATAGAATCATAGAATCATAGAGTTGGAAGGGGCCATACAGGCCATCTAGTCCAACCCCCTGCTCAACGCAGGACTAGCCCTAAGCATCCTAAAGCATCCAAGAAAAGTGTGTATCCAACCTTTGCTTGAAGACTGCCAGTGAGGGGGAGCTCACCACCTCCTTAGGCAGCCTATTCCACTGCTGAACTACTCTGACTGTGAAAAACTTTTTCCTGATATCTAGCCTATATCGTTGTACTTGAAGTTTAAACCCATTACTGCGTGTCTTCTCCTCTGCAGCCAGCAGAAACAGCATCCTGCCCTCCTCCAAGTGACAACCTTTCAAATACTTAGAGGGATATCATGTCCCCTCTCAACCTCCTTTTCTCCAGGCTGAACATTCCCAAGTCCCTCAACCTATCTTCATAGGGCTTGGTCCCTTGGCCCCAGATCATCTTCATCGGTCTCCTCTGTACCCTTTCAATTTTATCGACGTCCTTCTTGAAGTGAGGCCTCCAGAACTGCACACAGTACTCCAAGTGTGGTCTGACCAGTGCCGTATACAATGGGACTATGACACCTTGTGATTTTGATGTGATGCCCCTGTTGATACAGCCCAAAATGGCATTTGCCTTTTTTACCGCTGCATCACACTGCCTGCTCATGTTTAGTTTACAGTCCACAAGTACCCCAAGGTCTCGTTCACACACAGTGCTACCTAGAAGCGTATCCCCCATCCAGTAGGCATGCTTTTCATTTTTCTGACCCAGATGCAGAACTTTACACTTATCTTTATTAAATTGCATCTTGTTCTCATTTGCCCATTTTTCCATTGTGTTCAGATCTCGTTGAACTCTGTCTCTATCTTCCGGAGTATTTGCCAGTCCTCCCAATTTGGTGTCATCTGCAAACTTGATGAGTAGTCCCTCCACCCCCTCATCTAGATCATTAATAAATATGTTAAAAAGTACCGGGCCGAGCACCGAGCCCTGAGGTACCCTGCTACTCACCTCTCTCCAGTCTGATGAAACACCATTGACAACAACTCTTTGAGTGCGGTTCTCTAACCAATTCCCTATCCACCTAACTATCTGAAAATCCAGATTGCAGTCCTTCAACTTATCCATCAGAACATCATGGGGAACCTTGTCAAAAGCTTTACTAAAATCCAAGTAAATGACATCAACCGAATTTCCCTGATCCAGCAAACCTGTTACTTGGTCAAAAAAGGAAACAAGGTTGGTCTGGCAGGACCTGTTGGAGACAAATCCATGCTGACTTCCTTGGATTACCAAATTGTCCTCCAGATGTTTGCAGATCGCTCCCTTTAATATCTGCTCCATTATCTTTCCCACAACAGAGGTCAGACTCACTGGTCTGTAGTTTCCCGGGTCATCCTTCCTCCCTTTTTTGAAGATCGGAATAACATTTGCTCTCTTCCAGTCCTCCGGGACATCTCCAGTCCTTAAAGAGGTTCCGAAGATGATGGACAAGGGCTGTGCAAGTTCTCTGGAAAGTTCTTTGAGTACTCTCGGGTGCATTTCATCCGGACCAGGGGATTTGAACTCATCCAGTGCAGCTAAATGCCTCTCGACAACCTCTCTATCCATGTTAACCTGCCACCCAGACACTGTCCTTTGGCTATGGCCATCTCTAGATGTGCCTAAATACTTTGACCTGTGGGAAAAAACAGATGTAAAATAGGCACTAAGCCTTTCTGCTTATCAAAGCTCCCGGATTAAAATGTGAACCGCGAATCATGGTGGGCAAGCTGTAGCCCTAGAGTTGTCCATGGACTACAATTCCCATGAGCCCCTGCCAGCAAATGCTCAAGGGCGACATCTCGAGGGCCACAGTTTGCCCATCCCTGAACCTGTATAAAAAGCATGAGTCCGTACGGTATATAAGCCTGCAGTAATTCATCCCTTGTGTTTCTGCATCAGTCAGTGTTTTGAATGTGCGGCTTGCTTAACTGGAAAACGGCCAGCACAGAGCACTGATTCATGCCAAGACTCTGTAGGCAGCCTCCTCTCAAAACAGGCATTTCTGCATCATTTGTTTATTTCATGAGGCATGACTGAATAGCTCCGCCAGACCTGATGCAGAGACAGAGCGCAGCTACCTGCCTTAACTCGAGGCTGAATGTGGAGAATGCAAAGCTGGAACAGTGATTCATGCAGACCCACAGCAGGGGCCCCCGGTGGAGATTTTGGGATGTGCTCCTGGATCTTCCCATTGAAGGATGAGGCTCCCTTCCCTTGTCTAAAGATGTACACATGTATAAGCATAAAGAAAATGAACACAAAGAGGGCAATAACATTGGACCAGGTGTATTCCTTGGCCAAGGCTAATGAGCCAAAAGGCAATGCAGATGAATGAGGACTTTAATATACCCAAAGTGGTCATATGCTGACTAATGAACATCTGTATTTTCATTAGTCAGCATATGACCACTTTGGGTATATTACCCATATGCAAGCTTACTTAAAAAAACACATTCATTCATTCATTCATTCATTATTTGGACTTATTGCCTGCCACTGTCATGACTGGCTCATGGAGGGTTATAGTTTGTCCGTATTAAACCCCTATTAAAACCATCGGACATATCTCCAAATATAATAGGCTCCTAAAAATATTTAAAAGACTATGGCGTACTGCGCCCCATTAACCCCTCAAAGAAAATGAATACAAGAGTGCGAGCAGATCTATTTGCGGGTGCTTACGCTCTTAACCCTGGGGGCGGGGGGGGGCATCAGCTCTTCCTTACCACGCTGGCCTCAGCCATGGACCTGGTGGAAGAGCTCCGTTTTGCAGGCCCTGCAAATTGAGAATAAAACCCTGCCAAATCCAATATTTCCTCTGGTGTTATTTTTATCCCTGTCTTGAGTCTGTAGTGAAAAAGCATGTGGCAAAAAGAATTAATAATAATGAAGAAGAAGAGTTGATTCTTAGATGCCGCTTTTCTCTACCTGAAGGAGTCTGAAAGTGGCTTCCAATCGCCTTCCCGTTCCTCTCCCCACAACAGACACCCTGTGAGGGAGGGGAGGCTGAGAGAACCCTGAGATTACTGAAGAAGAAGAAGAGTTGGTTCTTATATGCCGCTTTTCTCTACCTGAAGGAGTCTGAAAGTGGCTTACAGTCACCTTCCCTTTCCTCTCCCCACAACAGACACCCTGTGAGGGAGGTGAGGCTGAGAGAGCCCTGAGATTACTGAAGAAGAAGAAGAGTTGGTTCTTATATGCCGCTTTTCTCTACCTGAAGGAGGCTCAAAGTGGCTTACAGTTGCCTTCCCTTTCCTCTCCCGGTGAGGTGGGTGAGGCTGAGAGAGCCCTGATATCACTGCTCAGTCAGAATGGCTTTCTCAGTGCCGTGGCGAGCCCAAGGTCACCCAGCTGGATGCATGTGGGGGAGCGCAGATTCAAACCCGGCTCGCCAGATTAAAAGTTCGCACTCCTAACCACTACACCAAGCTGGCTCTTATAAATAATAACAACAACAAACAACCATTACTGAAGTCGTGTTGAGGCATTTCTTGACAGCATAATAATTAAAACATCATTTTAGGATTCTTCAGTCCTTCTGACCAGCAGGGCATGCAAAACTAGATCTGGCGTGACAAAGAAAAGTCTCCAAACTAACTTTCTCTGCAGGGTCTGCCCATTCCTCGGCCAAAAGGTCCTCCTTTTACCTTCCCTGCCTTTATAGGTTGTCAGTAAATAAATTCCAAAGATGAGTCACTACCTAATTATTGCCCAGTTATGTACAGATTTCTTTTGTCATGTCTTGAGTGTCTCTATGATAATATGTGAAGTTTGTGTGCGAATTGTCCTAGAAGAGTCTGATCGTCTGTTCTTGTCATCCTCCAATTATCTCTCTGCTACCAGAGAGTTCTTAAAGCAGGATTGTTCCCTGGGCATGCAGAGCATGGAGGGGAGGGAATCTAACCCGACTTCATTATTATTATTATTATTATTATTATTATTATTATTATTATTATTATTATTATTATTATTATTATTATTATTATTATTATTATTATTACTGTTGTTGTTGTTGTTATTGTACTTATACCCCACCTCCCCCCAAAGGCTTGAGGCAGCTTACATAACCCCGTCCCCTAAAAACCATAAAATAACAATGAGATCCAATAAATTTACAATAGTGGCAACAATGATGGCTTAATCTTACTCATTTAGTCTCTGCATCCTCAACTACAGGAGGGGGGGGTGACACTCTCTACCGCCAGTTTGTTTTTTCATCACTTTCTTCCCTCGTCAGTCAGCAGTATGTAGTGTTGACAAGAGTGCAGGGAGAGAAAGAGGAAGAAGTTATATGAAAAGACATTGGTGCAGGGCTCCCCCCTCCCCCTGGCTGTGTAAGACTGATAATGAAGGGGGGGGGGAGCCTGCTGTTGTCTGGAGAAGGCAGACCCTGCTCCTTCACACACTCTTCCTGATCTATATTCATGGGTTTTTCAGACACCCAGTAGTTACTTGTCAGAATGATGAGTTTGAGGATAAAGCATCAATCTGCTGGTGCATACTGAGTCTGACCTGATAGAATTTAGGAGGTACTGTCAGCTCTGCCATTCCACAACAAAATGTAATTTTTGAACTTCATCCTCAGTGATGAACAAGATATTCTATTAAAACTGCCTGTCTGAATTCAGGGAAGAGCTGTCCCCAGAGTGCAAGCTGGGTACTCATTTTACTGACCTCGGAAGGCTGGACGGCTGAGTCAACCCTGAGCCGGCTGCTGGGATTGAACTCCCAGTCTCATGGTCAGAACTTTCAGACTGCATGTCTGCTGCCTTACCACCCTGCGCCACAAGGGACTCTTAAAGACGGGAGGAGTTTCCAAATGAGACGTACGCTGGATTGGAAAGACCCAAGGGCCAGGGCCAGGCTAGGGCTGAACCACCCATTTCAAATGACCATCAGAGCACGTGAAAAGTCCCATCCGCTTCCAAAACACTCTCCTGTGGCATTTCCACAATGAATTGCAGTCAAGTGATGAATGCCTTGAAACGTACTGGTCCCTCTGACAAGCCCACTGGCTTTCAGTGATGCCCAGTGCAACAAAAGTGGTAATGCCACCGGCTGAATGCTGTTCTCTTGATCAGATTAAATTACAAGTAAATCAGTGTGGTGATCCTACAGGATATTCAATTGCAGACAATTCTGAACACCACTTGGTTGCTTTTTGCTCTGTGGGTGCAAACCTACTGGTGGTTCCAAGCCCTCGGGATGTTTGCCTGGCCTCAAGCCATGCCAGGGCTTTTTTGGCCCTGGCCCCAACCTGGTGGAATGAGCTTCCGGAAGAGCTAAGGGCCCTGACAGAGTTAACAGCTTTCCGCAGGGCCTGCAAGACGGAGCTCTTCCTCCGGGCATTTGGTTGAGGCCAGGGCAGGTGGTCCCGATATTCGATCTTGGCTCCCTGGGTCCATCTGAATGATCTGACTGTCTCACTCCCATATTACAATAATATATATTACAATGATACTAGAAGATCAGGAACGGTGTCCCTCGGCTAACATGGGGGGGGGCTAGTGGGTTTAGTTAGTGTTTTGCCAGTGTTTTGCCTGTTGCTTAGCAATGTTGATATTGTTGATTGATCAGTTTTAATGGGTTTTAACTATAGGTTTTATTGTAACATTTTTACTCTGCAAACCGCTGTGAGCCTAAGGGAATGGTGGTATAAAAGTTTAATAAATAAATAAATAAGATCTCGAAGAAGAAGAGTTGGTTCTTATATGCCGCTTTTCTCTACCTGGTGGCTCAAAGCAGCTTATAGTCGCCTTCCCTTCCTCTCCCCACAACAGACACCCTGTGGGGTGGGTGAGGCTGAGAGAGCCCTGATATCACTACCCGGTCAGAACAGTTTTCTCAGTGCCGTGGCGAGCCCAAGGTCCCCCAGATGGTTGCATGTGGGGGAGTGCAGAATGGAACCCGGCATGTCAGATTAGAACTCCGCACTCCTAACCACTACACCATACTGGCTCTCATGTAGTGGTCTGACCATGGGATGATGTTAGTCACCATTAGATCCACTTCTATCCCAGCCCCAAGGATAAAGTTGAGGGTATGACCAGCGTGATGGGTGGGACTGGTGACAAATTGTGAGAATCCCTGTGTCTGGGTCAAGGTCAGGTCCTAGAGATGATGATTCTGCATGGACATTAAATTCACCCACGATCAAAAGCCCGGTGACCTGCAGTGTCCAGACAGCCTCCTCCTCCAGTAGCCTTGACTGTGCAGCTGGTGGTGAATAGGTCGGACGGTACACCAACCATATGGCCAGGTTTTCAACCAAGTCCCATCCTAGACTGACACATTCTACTCCTGGAATCAAGAGGGCTGGGAGAGCCCTGTAGGGATCCAAGGGGTTGGTGTTACCCTTTGAGGTTCCTCCCCTCCCTCCGGTTATTTGGACTTGTCGAGAACTACCTCCTAGACTAACACTGCCCTCCTCCTTCAGTCACTGCTGCAGATAAGTGTGCAGGGCTCCGCTCCACGTCATTCACTTCTCCCTTTCTCTCCCCCCTCCCCTCGCAGGGATGTCTTTTTGGGGCGGTCTGTTCATGACTCTCGGTGGCTGGCGTCCTCGTCGTTCATCCCTCGTTGGCTGTTATTAAGCCCCGTCCCTTCTTTCTCTCCCGGCGGGCTGGTCGTTCCTGGCACAGAAGCCCTTCTTTTCCCCAGAGCTTCGTTCTTGACTCCGCCTCCTGCCCACTTGGTCTGGCCTCCGTTGTCATGCTTACTCTTCTTGTCCAGGTTCCTGGACCCTGGTCTCAGACCCGGACATGATGGAGGACCAAGAAACTGGGTGGTGCTAAATCTCCTTGATTTGTTGCTATAAAAATGTGTCTATAGCCCAGAACACAACGGGGGAAGGATGGCAGACAAATAGAAAAGATAAACAGCTAGCTGCATTGGAATGCAAAATACATATAAGTTGTACATTTCTAGGCTTTCTTCTAATAGATTTTGGAATTTGTCATTTTGACAAATTAAATAGTTCTGTATATAAACATTATTAGGGATCCTTTTATGCAAATGAGGGACAATCCAGAAAGCCTTGTATTGTATTCAGAATTCTATTTCTAAACTTTAAAAGGCAGGAACTTTTGAGGGAGCCAGATTTGTTGTCCTTTAGAATCATAGAATCATAGAGTTGGAAACAAGGTTGGTCTGGCAGTACCTGTTGGAGACAAATCCATGCTGACTTCCTTGGATCACCAAATTGTCCTCCAGATGTTTGCAGATCGCTCCCTTTAATATCTGCTCCATTATCTTCCCACAACAGAGGTCAGATATGACCTTTGTTACCACAATTAAGACAATTCTGTTATTGGCCTGAAGAATGAGATCTCAGAAAATTGTTTGCATTAATTCCATTTGCAAGAATCAGGTATTTAATAATGCAACTCTGCAGTCTTTGGGAATTTTGGAAAGTGGCTCACACATTAAAATAAATCAGAGGTTTAAGAGCCTGTAAAGTTTACTATAAATTCTTATTGAGATAATGGTAAAAGGCAATCCTGTGCAGTAATAAACTTGAAATAGATGATGATTAAGCAACTTTAAATTGAATAACTACACTTCGTACTTAACTTTAGCCACACATATTGGCCATGTATAGTCATGCATAAGAAACTGAAGCAGCTGTGGACCGCCATACACATATGCACATTATGTCCATATTAGGCATGTACGCTTTGGACCATTTCAGTCAAAAAATGTCAGAATCAGGAAGCGTTTGGACACATATTGGCCGAATACAGTCCAAAGTGGCCAATGCCATAAATTTGTATGGACGAATCACAGCTGTCTAAATCATCAGAATCATGATTATAGAATCATAGAATCATAGAATCATAGAACCATAGAGTTGGATGGGGCCATACAGGCCATCTAGTCCAACCCCCTGCTCAACGCAGGATTAGCCCTAAGCATCCTAAAGCATCCAAGAAAAGTGTGTATCCAACCTTTGCTTGAAGACTTCCAGTGAGGGGGAGCTCACCACCTCCTTAGGCAGCCTATTCCACTGCTGAACTACTCTGACTGTGAAAAACTTTTTCCTGATATCTAGCCTATATCGTTGTACTTGAAGTTTAAACCCATTACTGCGTGTCTTCTCCTCTGCAGCCAGCAGAAACAGCATCCTGCCCTCCTCCAAGTGACAACCTTTCAAATACTTAAAGAGGGCTATCATGTCCCCTCTCAACCTCCTTTTCTCCAGGCTGAACATTCCCAAGTCCCTCAACCTATCTTCATAGGGCTTGGTCCCTTGGCCCCAGATCATCTTCGTCGCTCTCCTCTGTACCCTTTCAATTTTATCTACGTCCTTCTTGAAGTGAGGCCTCCAGAACTGCACACAGTACTCCAGGTGTGGTCTGACCAGTGCCGTATATAATGGGACTATGACATCTTGTGATTTTGATGTGATGCCTCTGTTGATACAGCCCAAAATGGCATTTGCCTTTTTTACCGCTGCATCACACTGCCTGCTCATGTTTAGTTTACAATCCACAAGTACCCCAAGGTCTCGTTCACGCACAGTGTTACCTAGAAGCGTATCCCCCATCCAGTAGGCATGCTTTTCATTTTTCTGACCCAGATGCAGAACTTTACACTTATCTGTATTAAATTACGTCTTGTTCTCATTTGCCCATTTTTCCATTGTGTTCAGATCTCGTTGAACTCTGTCTCTATCTTCCGGAGTATTTGCCAGTCCTACCAATTTGGTGTCATCTGCAAACTTGATGAGTAGTCCCTCCACCCCCTCATCTAGATCATTAATAAATATGTTAAAAAGTACCGGGCCGAGCACCGAACCCTGAGGTACCCCGCTACTCACCTCTCTCCAGTCTGATGAAACACCATTGACGACAACTCTTTGAGTGCGGTTCTCTAACCAATTCCCTATCCACCTAACGATCTGAAAATCCAGATTGCAGTCCTTCAACTTATCCATCAGAACATCATGGGGAACCTTGTCAAAAGCTTTACTAAAATCCAAGTAAATGACATCAACCGAATTTCCCTGATCCAGCAAACCTGTTACTTGGTCAAAAAATGAAACTAGGTTGGTCTGGCAGGAACTGTTGGAGACAAATCCATGCTGACTTCCTTGGATCACCAAATTGTCCTCCAGATGTTTGCAGATCGCTCCCTTTAATATCTGCTCCATTATCTTCCCCACAACAGAGGTCAGACTCACTGGTCTGTAGTTTCCCGGGTCATCCTTCCTCCCTTTTTTGAAGATCGGAATAACGTTTGCTCTTTTCCAGTCCTCCGGGACATCTCCAGTCCTTAAAGAGGTTCCGAAGATGATGGACAAGGGCTGTGCAATTTCTCTGGAAAGTTCTTTGAGTACTCTCGGGTGCATTTCATCCGGACCAGGGGATTTGAACTCATCCAGTGCAGCTAAATGCCTCTCGACAACCTCTCTATCCATGTTAACCTGCCACCCACACACTATACTTTGGCTACAGCCATCTCTAGATGTGCCTAAAAACTTTGACCTGTGGGAAAAAACAGATGTAAAATAGGCACTAAGCCTTTCTGCTTTCTCTGCATCTTTCGTTAGAGTTTGTCCATCCGCACCCAACAGCGGGCCTATTGCCTCCTTTACTTTACGTTTGCTCCTCACGTAACTGAAAAATCTTTTCTTGTTACAATGGGCTTCCCTGGCCAATCTTAGCTCACTCTCAGCTTTGGCCTCTCTGATGATTGATCTACAGTGCCTAGTAACCTGTAGGTACTCTTCTTTAGAGCTCTGTCCTTCCCTCCATTTCCTGAACATTTTCCTTTTCTTTCTTAGTTCCTCTTGAAGTTCCCTGTTCATCCAAATAGGCTTCTTAGAGCTCCTGGAGTATTTTCGTATTTCTGGAATAGTCATTGATTGAGCATGCAATAGCTCTTGTTTGAGTAGCGCCCACCCTTCACATGCTCCCTTCCCTTCCAGCATTCTCGTCCATGGTATGACACTCATCATGTCTCTGAGTTTATTAAAGTTTGCCCTACGAAAATCCAACATCCGTGTCTGGCTACAAGCTTCCTTGGCTCCCCATCTCAAAAGGAATTCTATGAGGACATGGTCACTTCCCCCTAGGGTCCCCACCTCCTTCACCTCATCCACCAACTCTTGCCTGTTGGTCAGTATTAAGTCATAGAATCATAGAATCATAGAATCATAGAGTTGGAAGGGGCCATACAGGCCATCTAGTCCAACCCCCTGCTCAACGCAGGATTAGCCCTAAGCATCCTAAAGCATCCAAGAAAAGTGTGTATCCAACCTTTGCTTGAAGACTTCCAGTGAGGGGGCGCTCACCACCTCCTTAGGCAGCCTATTCCACTGCTGAACGACTCTGACTGAGAAAAACTTTTTCCTGATATCTAGCCTATATCGTTGTACTTGAAGTTTAAACCCATTACTGCGTGTACTTTCCTCTGCAGCCAGCAGAAACAGCATCCTGCCCTCCTCCAAGTGACAACCTTTCAAATACTTAAAGAGGGCTATCATGTCCCCTCTCAACCTCCTTTTCTCCAGGCTGAACATTCCCAAGTCCCTCAACCTATCTTCATAGGGCTTGGTCCCTTGGCCCCAGATCATCTTCGTCGCTCTCCTCTGTACCCTTTCAATTTTATCTACGTCCTTCTTGAAGTGAGGCCTCCAGAACTGCACACAGTACTCCAGGTGTGGTCTGACCAGTGCCGTATACAATGGGACTATGACATCTTGTGATTTTGATGTGATGCCTCTGTTGATACATCCCAAAATGGCATTTGCCTTTTTTACCGCTGCATCACACTGCCTGCTCATGTTTAGTTTACGATCCACAAGTACCCCAAGGTCTCGTTCACACACAGTGTTACCTAGAAGCGTATCCCCCATCCAGTAGGCATGCTTTTCATTTTTCTGACCCAGATGCAGAACTTTACACTTATCTTTATTAAATTGCATCTTGTTCTCATTTGCCCATTTTTCCATTGTGTTCAGATCTTGTTGAACTCTGTCTCTATCTTCCGGAATATTTGCCAGTCCTCCCAATTTAGTGTCATCTGCAAACTTGATGAGTAGTCCCTCCACCCCAGTCCAGTATGGCTGAACCTCTTGTAGGTTCATCTACCATTTGATAAATGAAATTGTCAGCCAGGCAGGTCAGAAACTTGCATGACTGAGGACGCTTCGCAGAGTTTGTTTCCCAGCACACATCTGGGAAATTGAAGTCACCCATGATGACAAGGTCCTGCCGTTTGGATATTTTCTCAAGCTGCTCACAAAGTGCAGCATCCACATCCTCTCGTTGGTCAGGCGGTCGGTAGCAGACACCAACCACCACACTGTTTGTTTTCCCCTCGCTTATTTTCACCCAGATGCTTTCCACTGTAGATATGCTCTCCTTCACTAGAATTTCCTGACAGGTAAGCCCTTTCCTCACATACAGTGCCACTCCTCCACCTCTTCGATCTATTCTGTTTTTTCTGAACAGTTCATATCCATCCACCATTACATTCCAGTCATGAGAATCATTCCACCAAGTTTCTGTGATGCCTACTAGATCATACCTTTCCATCAGCATGAGAAGTTCCAGCTCTTCCTTTTTATTGCCCATGCTTCGGGCGTTAGTATAAAGACATCTGAATCCTTTTACTTTTGGTTCCCTATGAGCTGGCCTTGCTGGTTGGGCTGCCTCCGATAGTTTTCCTTCCATACACTCCCTATGTTGATTGTTTCCTTCCCCTAGTGGCTTTCGTTTAAAGCTCTCCTGATGAATCTCCCCAGGTTCCTGCCAAACACATTCTTCCCCAGTTTCGATAAGTGCAGTCCATCAGGTGCTAGTAGGCCTTCCTCAAGAAAGCCTATCCCATGGTCCCAGAAACCAAATCTCTCCTGATTATGATGTCTCTGAAGCGGTTTGGCCATTAAAGTCAATGGTACCATTAAAGTAAATGGGAATATTCCCATTTCTGTCTTCTCCGAGGCCTGGGATGGGTGGATGGTTTGAGTTAGAGACTCCAAACATGTGGTGTAGCTTAAATACTCTCTTCTCTAAAGACCCTTCAGGGGGTCCAATTCTAGGGGCACTCAAAGTAGGGGGCCCTATTTAGCTCCACTGTATCCCATGGTGGGAATTGAAACTCTCTAGTCTAATCTCACTCCATTGGATACAAAGAAGGCCATATGGGGCAACCACTTTGGATGCTCTTAGAATTGGACCCCCCTGGTCCAATCCTCTTGAAACTCAGAGGGGTCTTTAGAAAAGAGAGTCTTTAAGCTACACTCAAAGTTTTAAGTTTCTAACTAACCTCTCCCCCTCCAAAATGTTCCAGTGAGGACCTACACAGCCGCATTCTGCACCAGCTACAATTTCCAGATCAGGGACAAGACCAGGCCCACATAGAAATCACAGAAGTTACAGAAGTCAGTACTGGACATAGAATCATAGAATCATAGAGTTGGAAGGGGCCATACAGGTCATTTAGTCCAACCACCCGCTCAATGCAGGATCAGCCCAAAGCCTCCTAAAGGATCCAAGAAAAGTGTGTGTCCAACCTTTACTTGAAGACTGCCCTTACATGACTGCCCTTACATGACCCTTGGATCACTGTGGTCAGGTGCTCAGGAAACAGGTAGGGCACTAGTAGCCTACCCGCGTTTGATGTGCAGCCAGCTGGTGACCTTGCCTAATATCATTATCAATTTTATTCATGGCCATAGACCAACCTTGTCTAACTCCTGTCACAGCTGTTCTCACACAGCAGTTCTGTCAGAGCAGTTATCTCTGAAGGCGATTGTAAGTCACTTTGAGACTCCTTTGGGTAGTGAAAAGGTGGGTATAAAAACCAGCTAGAATTCCTCTTACCTGTTCTTTTTTTCCACAGGGGCCATGAGGGTTCACCACGTGCTGATACTGCTGAGGAGGAGGAAGGTATCTAAGTGACACCATCCCCTCCCCTGGCTTTCTGAGGCTTGCCTGGGGCAAATGGATGTTTTTGCATGCCAAGAATCATAATGGATTTGTTCTGCCTGCCATTGCCCCCCCCACCTTGCCAGTAGTTGGCATCCCCTCCTCTTTCTCTCTGTTGTGGTTTTTGGTGGGCTTCCAGGTCCCACCTGGATGCTGGCATCCCTTGATTCAGAGTGGTGCAGCAAGATTCCCACCCAGACTTGCCTTGTCATGCATCCCCTCCTCTCCAGGGAAACACAGGTGAGCTCTTTGTGGACTGTGTTGTGATTTCAGTGGGTCTGGCATGCAGCATCCCTTTCCTCCAAGGGTGGGGATCGGAACTTTCTCTGTGTGAAGATGAGCTGCAATTCCTGTTTATTCCCATCATTTCCTGCCTGGAGAATGGCATCTGCATCCTAGACCTATGTAAGTGAGAGAATATCTTCCCTCCCTGCTTTGGCAATTTTCAGGTTTCTGTCTTCTAAGTAGTCTGGGAGGTAGGGGTCGACCCCCCCCCCCAAGGTTTCAAGAAGTTTGGACCAGGTGGTCCAATTCTAGGGGCTCCCCATTCTACCTCCATTATATCTATGATGAGACTCTCTATTCTGATCATAAATTCTCAACATTGGGAGTAAAGGCCCATTATGCCCTATGGTGAGAATTCAAGATAAGAATAGAGTGTCTATTTTTATATCATAGGATATAATGGAGGTGGGATGGGGCACCCTCTTTGGGAGCCACTAGAATTGAAGCTCCTAGTACAATATGTTTGAAACTTGATGGAAAGTCAGAGAAGAAGCTCTGGAAGATAATCTGAAAGTTTGGAGCCTCTAACTCCACCCCCACCCCCACCCCCAGGCCACCAAGAGAGCAGAACCTGAAAATTCCCATTCAAGTCAAAAGTGCCGTTGACTTTAATGGCCAAATTTTTTCAGAGACGTCTGAAGCGATTTGTCTGAAGGTGAATGTGAATCAGATTATTTGGATGGCCTTTTAACAGTCTGAGTTGGGATCTTCTGAACCCAAAATTATCCCCCAAAATTTGGGAGTGCCCATGCCTAGTCCATATATTTTAAATCGTGAAACAAAACCAATTTTTGCCTAAACATTCAGAAGAGGTTCCTTACAGTTAGAATGGTACCTCAGTGGAACAGGCTTCCTCAGGAAGTGGAGGATTCTCCTTCTTGGGATGTTTTTAAGCAGAGACTAGACAGTCATCTGACAGAAATGCTGATTCTGTGAACTTAGGGGCAGCCGGTGAGTGGGGGGGGCAGGAAGGGATGTGCCAGTGGTTGTCTCTTGTGGTCCTTCCTTGCATCCCCAGGGAATTGTGCTCGTCTTCTAAAAGAGCTGTGGGTTGGGCAGGGGGAGGTGGTGGGAGTTTTTCTCGCTGGAGAAGGAGTTTCCCATAGGCTTTCACTAGCTTTTCTAGTGTCTGTCTGTCAAACTGTGTCATGTCTAGTCCAGCTTCTCTAAGCCGGAACCACAGTTTCTAAAAGTAGGTTTGAGGTTTGGAGTCGGGGTTGGGGCAGGCAGTGATGCCTGTGGAGGGTTCCCAGGTGGGTGCTAGAAGCATTAGCTTGGGTGCTAGGGGAAGATTTGGCGCTCTGATTAGAGGGGTTCTTCCCAGCTTAGAAGCTGTCGTTTTTCCCATTCCTTTTGGGATCTTTCCCTGAGTTGATTTGAGGCTGGTCTCCGTTTCCATTCCCTCTAGGTTTGGAATAGGGGCACGATTGGTATAGGTAACTGCCTGAACCGGCTTGTGCATTGCCTGTTTTCGAGATCTTTTCTCTGACAGGGGTTGCAAAGTACTAGATGTCCTTAGGACATCCACCATTTGCCAGAGATAATGGGCAAAGTCATCCCAGTTCACATTGGCCAGCTCTACTGTTCCTAACATGATACTGGTCCTAACATTAAGTACTTCTAAGACAGCTTCCTTAACATTGTCAGAATGCAAGCAACTTCTTCCCGCATGCATGAGCTTCTGCACTCTCGTCCTGTCCCTGCTTGTTCATGTGGAACAAGCCTGTAGAGGACTGATTGGGCTACAGGATGCATGCTACTGTTTACACCCTTTCTAGGCATCCCAGCATGTCTTCTAGTCATTACAGCTGATTCTACTGCCACTAGGTCGGCTCCGATGTTTTAAAGCCCAGCTAACTGGCACAAAGAGCCTCTTGTGGCGCAGAGTGGTAAGGCAGCCGCCTGAAAGCTTTGCCCATGAGGTTGGGAGTTCAATCCCAGCAGCCGGCTCAAGGTTGACTCAGCCTTCCATCCTTCCGAGGTCGGTAAAATGAGTACCCAGCTTGCTGGGGGGTAAACGGTAATGACTGGGGAAGGCACTGGCAAACCACCCCGTATTGAGTCTGCCATGAAAACGCTAGAGGGCGTCACCCCAAGGGTCAGACATGACTCGGTGCTTGCACAGGGGATACCTTTACCTTTAACTGGCACAAGTCCTCCATGTTGGTGGTAAAATGCTGGTAATAAACCAGAGAGAGCCAATCAAGGCTGTGTCTTGACTGAGGGGTCCAAAGCTGTCTGCAAAGGCTTTGGCCTTGTGGGGTTCCCAGACCAGAGTCTTCTGGATCTCTGATCTTTCCACCAGGTCATTGCTTTTCTTTCTTTCTTTCTTTCTTTCTTTCTTTCTTTCTTTCTTTCTTTCTTTCTTTCTTTCTTTCTTTCTTTCTTTCTTTCTTTCTTTCTTTCTTTCTTTCTTTCTTTCTTTCTTTCTTTCTTTCTTTCTTTTTGCAATTCAAATATTGCAAGGAGTATCAAATATATATATATATATATATATATATATATATATATATATATATATATATATATATATATCCATACCCATTACTAATACGTCAATTCACAAACCAAAAACTCAAACACAAATAAAGACAAATATATTTTCAAGACTTCTCTCCTAACCCTAACAAACAAAATAGTAAAACCTAGATTTTTGACATGACATTATACTTAAAACCTGCTGCTACTATATTAAATTTTACAGATCACAAAGTTTTTTTTCATACAGTTCCAAAATAATGCCCATTGCTTAACGTATTTTCCGATATCCGGGTCTTTGGAAAAAGCAGATAATTTGGTAACTTCAGCATAGTCCAATAATTTCCTTAACCACTGTTCGGTCGAGGGAATATCAGGGCTCCTCCATTTAGGCCTATTATGCACGGCCACTGAAACAGTGGCATGGAGAACGCAGAGAAGGAAGAAGCGAAGCAAACCGCTTACGCACGGGACGGAACGCAATGGCGGCAAAACCCAGAGTATCCGATTATGCACGCAGCTACGATGTAATCGCTTCTGATTGCGCCCTGGTCCTGGGAAGCTCCACTTTCTTCCACATCTCACTAATGCAGCTTTTTTGACATCATACATTGACTCTGCAATGTGCATAATAGGTAAGTTTAGCCACCGCCATTCCACCCCGAATGCGGAACTTCCACTCCGTGCAAAAATAATTCTAGCTGCAGGCATCGCATACGTAAATCAAACTCTAAGATCTTTATGGACCCTGCCCTCTAAAAACTTCAACAGAAATAGCTCTGGGTTTTTTTCAAAATTAAATGTTAACATTTTTAAAAATTCCTCAAGTATATTATCCCAATATTGTCTTCCCTTCTTACATTCCCACCACATGTGGAAGAAGTCACCCCTCTCCTGTTTACATTTCCAACATAGAATCATAGAGTTGGAAGGGGCATGAGGCCTCCAGAACTGCACACAGTACTCCAGGTGTGGTCTGACCAGTGCCGTATACAATGGGACTATGACATCTTGTGATTTTGATGTGATGCCTCTGTTGATAAAGCCCAAAATGGCATTCACCTTTTTTACCGCTGCATCACACTGCCTGTTCATGTTTAGTTTACAATCCACAAGTACTCCAAGGTCTCGTTCACACACAGTGTTACCTAGAAGCAGTGTTCACACACAGTGTTATCCCATCCACTAGGCATGCTTTTCATTTTTCTGACCCAGATGCAGAACTTTACACTTATCTGTATTAGAATCATAGAATCATAGAATCATAGAATCATAGAGTTGGAAGGGGCCATACAGGCCATCTAGTCCAACTCCCTGCTCAACGCAGGATTAGCCCTAAGCATCCTAAAGCATCCAAGAAAAGTGTGTATCCAACCTTTGCTTGAAGACTTCCAGTGAGGGGGCACTCACCACCTCCTTAGGCAGCCTATTCCACTGCTGAACGACTCTGACTGAGAAAAACTTTTTCCTGATATCTAGCCTATATCGTTGTACTTGAAGTTTAAACCCATTACTGCGTGTCCTTTCCTCTGCAGCCAGCAGAAACAGCATCCTGCCCTCCTCCAAGTGACAACCTTTCAAATACTTAAAGAGGGCTATCATGTCCCCTCTCAACCTCCTTTTCTCCAGGCTGAACATTCCCAAGTCCCTCAACCTATCTTCATAGGGCTTGGTCCCTTGGCCCCAGATCATCTTCGTCGCTCTCCTCTGTACCCTTTCAATTTTATCGATGTCCTTCTTGAAGTGAGGCCTCCAGAACTGCACACAGTACTCCAGGTGTGGTCTGACCAGTGCCGTATACAATGGGACTATGACATTTTGTGATTTTGATGTGATGCCTCTGTTGATACAGCCCAAAATGGCATTTGCCTTTTTTACCGCTGCATCACACTGCCTGCTCATGTTTAGTTTACAATCCACAAGTACCCCAAGGTCTCGTTCACACACAGTGCTACCTAGAAGCGTATCCCCCATCCAGTAGGCATGCTTTTCATTTTTCTGACCCAGATGCAGAACTTTACACTTATCTTTATTAAATTGCATCTTGTTCTCATTTGCCCATTTTTCCATTGTGTTCAGATCTCGTTCAACTCTGTCTCTATCTTCCAGAGTATTTGCCAGTCCTCCCAATTTGGTGTCATCTGCAAACTTGATGAGTAGTCCCTCCACCCCCTCATCTAGATCATTAATAAATATGTTAAAAAGTACCGGGCCGAGCACCGAACCCTGAGGTACCCCGCTACTCACCTCTCTCCAGTCTGATGAAACACCATTGACAACAACTCTTTGAGTGCGGTTCTCTAACCAATTCCCTATCCACCTAACGATCTGAAAATCCAGATTGCAGTCCTTCAACTTATCCATCAGAACATCATGGGGAACCTTGTCAAAAGCTTTACTAAAATCCAAGTAAATGACATCAACCAAATTTCCCCGATCCAGCAAACCTGTTACTTGGTCAAAAAAGGAAACTAGGTTGGTCTGGCAGGACCTGTTGGAGACAAATCCATGCTGACTTCCTTGGATCACCAAATTGTCCTCCAGATGTTTGCAGATCGCTCCCTTTAATATCTGCTCCATTATCTTCCCCACAACAGAGGTCAGACTCACTGGTCTGTAGTTTCCCGGATCATCCTTCCTCCCTTTTTTGAAGATCGGAATAACGTTTGCTCTTTTCCAGTCCTCCGGGACATCTCCAGTCCTTAAAGAGGTTCCGAAGATGATGGACAAGGGCTGTGCAAGTTCTCTGGAAAGTTCTTTGAGTACTCTCGGGTGCATTTCATCTGGACCAGGGGATTTGAACTCATCCAGTGCAGCTAAATGCCTCTCGACCACCTCTCTATCCATGTTAACCTGCCACCCAGACACTATCCTCTAGATGTGCCTAAACACTTAGACCTGTGGGAAAAAACAGATGTAAAATAGGCACTAAGCCTTTCTGCTTTCTCTGCATCTTTCGTTAGAGTTTGTCCATCCGCACCCAACAGCGGGCCTATTGCCTCCTTTACTTTACGTTTGCTTCTCACGTAAATGAAAAATCTTTTCTTGTTACAATGGGCTTCCCTGGCCAATCTTAGCTCACTCTCAGCTTTGGCCTTTCTGATGATTGATCTACAGTGCCTAGTAACCTGTAGGTACTCTTCTTTAGAGCTCTGTCCTTCCCTCCATTTCCTGAACATTTTCCTTTTCTTTCTTAGTTCCTCTTGAAGTTCTCTGTTCATCCAAATAGGCTTCTTAGAGCTCCTGCAGTGTTTTCGTATTTCTGGGATAGTCATTGATTGAGCATGCAATAGCTCTTGTTTGAGTAGCTCCCACCCTTCACATGCAACCTTCCCTTCCAGCATTCTCGTCCATGGTATGACACTCATCATGTCTCTCAGTTTATTAAAGTTTGCCCTACGAAAATCCAACATCCGCGTCTGGCTACAAGCTTCCTTGGCTCCCCATCTCAAAAGGAATTCTATGAGGACATGGTCACTTCCCCCTAGCGTCCCCACCTCCTTCACCTCATCCACCAAGTCTTGCCTGTTGGTCAGTATTAAGTCCAGTATGGCTGAACCTCTTGTGGGTTCATCTACCATTTGATAAATGAAATTGTCAGCCAGGCAGGTCAGAAACTTGCATGACTGAGGACGCTTCGCAGAGTTTGTTTCCCAGCACACATCTGGGAAATTGAAGTCACCCATGATGACAAGGTCCTGCCGTTTGGATATTTTCTCAAGCTGCTCACAAAGTGCAGCATCCACATCCTCTCGTTGGTCAGGCGGTCGGTAGCAGACACCAACCACCACACTGTTTGTTTTCCCCTCGCTTATTTTCACCCAGATGCTTTCCACTGTAGATATGCTCTCCTTCACTAGAATTTCCTGACAGGTAAGCCCTTTCCTCACATACAGTGCCACTCCTCCACCTCTTCGATCTATTCTGTTTTTTCTGACCAGTTCATATCCATCCACCATTACATTCCAGTCATGAGAATCATTCCACCAAGTTTCTGTGATGCCTACTAGATCATACCTTTCCATCAGCATGAGAAGTTCCAGCTCTTCCTTTTTATTGCCCATGCTTCGGGCGTTAGTATAAAGACATCTGAATCCTTTTACTTTTGGTTCCCTATGAGCTGGCCTTGCCGGTTGGGCTGCCTCCGATAGTTTTCCTTCCATACACTCCCTATGTTGATCGTCTCCTTCCCCTAGTGGCTTTAGTTTAAAGCTCTCCTGATGAATCTCCCCAGGTTCCTGCCAAACACATTCTTCCCCAGTTTCGATAAGTGCAGTCCATCAGGTGCTAGTAGGCCTTCCTCAAGAAAGCCTATCCCATGGTCCCAGAAACCAAATCTCTCCTGCCGGCTCCAACTACGCAGCCAGTGATTCACCTCCATTATCTTCCTCTCCCGACGCATTCCTCTTCCCTTGACAGGCAAGATTGAAGAGAATACCACTTGTGCCCCCATTTGCTTGAGCTTCCTCCCCAGATCTTGATAGTCTTTTTTAATAGGAGCGATGGTATTCAGGGACATGTCATTCGTTCCCACATGGACCATCACAAATGGGTAGCGATCCGTAGATTTGAGGAGTTTGGGCAGCCTTTCTGAAACATCTTTAATTTTCGCCCCTGGCAAGCAACACACCTCTCGGGTTAGGGGGTCGGGCTCAGCCACGTGGCGATCCATTCCTCTTAGCAGGGAGTCTCCAATTACCAGTACTCTCCTTTTTTTTTTCTTCTCAACTCCATTTCCTTCTGTCCCCGTGGCCTCTTCCCTTTGTCTTAGAGTTTGTTTTGGGACTTCTTCCCTTGTTGACCCTTGCACCTCCTCTGCAAGGGCCTGAAATCTATTCTGGAGCTCCAAAGACCCCGAGAACTGTCTCGCCCTTCGCCGTTCAGTCTTTTTCCGAACTGCCTGCAGAGGCTCCCTATTGTGGTCAATCTCCTTGTCCTCTTCAGGACTGGTTGTATTCTCTTTATTCTCTTTATTCCATGTTGCAGAGCTCTGGACTACGAACTCCTCCCCTTTCTTACTTTGGGTCAGAGTAATAATTTTGTTTTCTAATCCCCTAATCTTTTCCTCCAAAAGTTTTACCAGCTTACACTTGGGGCAGCTGTAGTCCATCTTGTCTTCTGGGAGGAAGGCAATCATGTCACACTCACTGCAGATGATGGGATGAGTGTCCTGGAGGTCCATTGTAATGTCTAGGCAGTGCAAGTACTAGGGAAATATTATCTACTGATATAATCTACTGATTCTAATTGCTCGGCCAAGAACCCCAGGCTAAGAGCCACAGGCCAAGAGCCCTTTGTCTCTTGCCAAAGGCTCGCGCCTCTGGTGAGGAGTAGCCCTTTTTAATCCTCCCAACAATTACCCAGCAATCACCTCACCCAGGCAGAACAATAGCCTCACCTGGTCAGCAGCAACTCTCCCCAGTAGCTCTCTCTCCACGTGCTCTCAGTTGTCTGAGCTCTGCCTCTGGTGAGGAGTAGCCCTTTTTAATCCTCCCAACAATTACCCAGCAATCACCTCACCCAGGCAGCACAATAGCCTCACCTGGTCAGCAGCAACTCTCCCCAGTAGCTCTCTCCACGTGCTCTCAGTTGTCTGAGCTCTGCCTCTGGTGAGGAGCAGCCCTTTTTAATCCTCCCAACAATTACCCAGCAATCACCTCACCCAGGCAGAACAATAGACTCACCTGGTCAGCAGCAACTCTCCCCAGTAGCTCTCTCTCCACGTGCTCTCAGTTGTCTGAGCTCTCAGACAAATTTGCCACTCTTCCCAATTTTAGTGTCATCTGCAAACTTGATGAGTAGTCCCTCCACCCCCTCATCTAGATCATTAATGAATACGTTAAAAAGTACCGGGCCGAGCACCGAGCCCTGAGGTACCCCGCTACTCACCTCTCTCCAGTCTGATGAAACACCATTGACAACAACTCTTTGAGTGTGGTTCTCTAACCAATGCCCTATCCACCATTTCCTTCTATCCCCGTGGCCTCTTCACTTTGTCTTAGACTTTGTTTTGGGACCTCTTCCCCTGTTGACCCTTGCACCTCCTCTGCAAGGGCCTGAAATCTATTCTGGAGCTCCAAAGGCCCCGAGGACCATCTCGCTCTACGCCGTGGAGTCTTTTTCCAAACTGTCTGCAGAGGCTCCGTAGTGAGGTCAATCTACTTATCCTCTTCAGGACTGGTTGTATCCTCTTTATTCCGTGTTGCATGGCTGTGGTCTATGAACTCCTCCCCTTTCTTACTTTGGGTCAGAGTAAAAATACTGTCTTCTAATCCCCTAATCCTTTCCTCCAAAAGTCTTACCAGCTTATACTTGGGGCAGATGTAGTCCATCTTGTCTTCTGGGAGGAATGCAATCATGTCACACTCACTGCAGGTGATGGGATGAGTGTCCTGGAGGGCCATTGTACGTTCTAGGCAGTGCAAGTACTAGGGAAATATAATCTACTGATTCTAATTACTCGGCCAAGAGCCACAGGCCAAGAGGCCTTTGTCTCTCGCCCTTTGGCGAGGAGCAGCCCTTTTTAATCCTCCCAGCAATCACCTAGCAATCACCTCACCCAGTCAGCACAATAGCCTCACCTGGTCAGCAGAAACACTCCCCAGTAGCTCTCTCCATGTGCTCTCAGTTGTCTGAGCTCTGCCTCTGGCGAGGAGCAGCCCTTTTTAATCCTCCCAGCAATCACCTAGCAATCACCTCACCCAGTCAGCACGATAGCCTCACCTGGTCAGCAGAAACACTCCCCCAGTAGCTCTCTCCATGTGCTCTCAGTTGTCTGAGCTCCATTATTCACATACTTTTTAATTCCATTTTTCAAACCTAACAGGAGTACGATGCCAATGATAAATCATTTAATAAATGGTCTCTGTGATAGAATAGCAAGGCATAAACGACTGCAGGAGCTCCAAGAAGCCTATTTGGATGACCAGAGATCTTCAAGAGGAACTAAGAAAGAAAAGGAAAATGTTCAGGAAATGGAGGGAAGGACAGAGCTCTAAAGAAGAGTACCTACAGATTACTAGGCAATGTAGATCAGTCATCAGAAAGGCCAAAGCTGAGAGTGAGCTAAGATTGGCCAGGGAAGCCCATTGTAACAAGAAAAGATTTTTCAGTTATGTGAGTAGCAAACGTAAAGTAAAGGAGGCAATAGGCCCACTGTTGGGTGTGGATGGACAAACTCTAACGAAAGATGCAGAGAAAGCAGAAAGGCTTAGTGCCTATTTTACATCTGTTTTTTCCCACTATGACATCTTGTGATTTTGATGTGATGCCTCTGTTGATACAGCCCAAAATGGCATTTGCCTTTTTTACCGCTGCCTCACACTGCCTGCTCAATCCACAAGTACCCCAAGGTCTCATTCACACACAGTGTTACCTAGAAGCATATCCCCCATCCAGTAGGCATGCTTTTCATTTTTCTGACCCAGATGCAGAACGTTACACTTATCTTTATTAAATTGCATCTTGTTCTCATTTGCCCATTTTTCCATTGTGTTCAGATCTCGTTGAACTCTGTCTCTATCTTCCGGAGTATTTGCCAGTCCTCCCAATTTGGTGTCATCTGCAAACTTGATGAGTAGTCCCTCCACCCCCTCATCTAGATCATTAATAAATACGTTAAAAAGTACCGGGCCAAGCACCGTGCGCTGAGGTACCCCGCTACTCACCTCTCTCCAGTCTGATGAAACAGCATTGACGACAACTCTTTGAGTGCGGTTCTCTAACCAATTCCTTATCCACCTAAGTATCTGAAAATCCAGATTGCAGTCCTTCAACTTATCCATCAGAACATCATGGGGAACCTTGTCAAAAGCTAAAATCCAAATAAATGACATCAACCGAATTTCCCCGATCCAGCAAACCTGTTACTTGGTCAAAAAAGGAAACCAGTTTGGTCTGGCAGGACCTGTTGGAGACAAATCCATGCTGACTTCCTTGGATCACCAAATTGTCCTCCAGATGTTTGAAGAACGCTCCCTTTAATATCTGCTCCATTATCTTCCCCACAACAGAGGTCAGACTCACTGGTCTGTAGTTTCCCGGGTCATCCTTCCTCCCTTTTTTGAAGATCGGAATAACGTTTGCTCTCTTCCAGTCCTCTGGGACATCTCCAGTCCTTAAAGTGGTTCCGAAGATGATGGACAAGGGCTGTGCAAGTTCTCTGGAAAGTTCTTTGAGTACTCTCGGGTGCATTTCATCCGGACCAGAGGATTTGAACTCATCCAGTGCAGCTAAATCCCTCTCGACAACCTCTCTATCCATGTTAACCTGCCATCCAGACACTATCCTTTGGCTACGGCCATTTCTAGATGTGCCTAAACCCTTTGACCTGTGGGAAAAAACAGATGTAAAATAGGCACTGAGCCTTTCTGCTTTCTTTGCATCTTCCGTTAGAGTTTGTCCATCCGCACCCAACAGTGGGCCTATTGCCTCCTTTACGTTTGCTCCTCACATAACTGAAAAATCTTTTCTTGTTACAATGGGCTTCCCTGGCCAATCTTAGCTCACTCTCAGCTTTGGCCTTAATGATGATTGATCTACAGTGCCTAGTAACCTGTAGGCACTCTTCTTTAGAGCTCTGTCCTTCCCTCCATTTCCTGGACATTTTCCTTTTCTTTCTTAGTTCCTCTTGAAGTTCTCTGTTCATCCAAATAGGCTTCTTAGAGCTCCTGCAGTGTTTTCATCTTTTTGGGATAGTCATGGATTGAGCATGCAATAGCTCTTGTTTGAGTAGCGCCCACCCTTCACATGCTCCCTTCCCTTCCAGCATTCTCGTCCATGGTATGACACTCATCATGTCTCTGAGTTTATTAAATGGCTTTACATTTAAGAATTGCCATTCTAAAATTGCCATTTATTTGGGAGTAATGGAGAAGAAACTAACAAAGGCAGCTAAAAAAATAGTAGTTTCTATTTTAAAAGTGCTTTCATTTAGTTGTTACTCATAGAAATCAGGGTTTAAAATCACAATTACTGTTTTTATCTATGCTGCTTCATTTTCTTTTTGCATCGATACAGGGCACGTTCCTTGTTTGATTTCTATTTGAATATATAAATTGTTCATATTCTAATGGAAGGCAAATTAATATTTCATTAGGCCAGTTGGAAAACTTTAAAAAGCCATGCTGATAAACAGTGAAATGAAAAATCTAACATCTTCCTGTGAATTCAAAAACTTATTTAAATTCTTCACAAGAGCTGCGGTTCTCTAACCAATTCCCTATCCACCTAACGATCTGAAAATCCAGATTGCAGTCCTTCAACTTATCCATCAGAACATCATGGGGAACCTTGTCAAAAGCTTTACTAAAATCCAAGTAAATGACATCAACCAAATTTCCCCGATCCAGCAAACCTGTTACTTGGTCAAAAAAGGAAACTAGGTTGGTCTGGCAGGACCTGTTGGAGACAAATCCATGCTGACTTCCTTGGATCACCAAATTGTCCTCCAGATGTTTGCAGATCGCTCCCTTTAATATCTGCTCCATTATCTTCCCCACAACAGAGGTCAGACTCACTGGTCTGTAGTTTCCCGGATCATCCTTCCTCCCTTTTTTGAAGATCGGAATAACGTTTGCTCTTTTCCAGTCCTCCGGGACATCTCCAGTCCTTAAAGAGGTTCCGAAGATGATGGACAAGGGCTGTGCAAGTTCTCTGGAAAGTTCTTTGAGTACTCTCGGGTGCATTTCATCTGGACCAGGGGATTTGAACTCATCCAGTGCAGCTAAATGCCTCTCGACCACCTCTCTATCCATGTTAACCTGCCACCCAGACACTATCCTCTAGATGTGCCTAAACACTTAGACCTGTGGGAAAAAACAGATGTAAAATAGGCACTAAGCCTTTCTGCTTTCTCTGCATCTTTCGTTAGAGTTTGTCCATCCGCACCCAACAGCGGGCCTATTGCCTCCTTTACTTTACGTTTGCTTCTCACGTAAATGAAAAATCTTTTCTTGTTACAATGGGCTTCCCTGGCCAATCTTAGCTCACTCTCAGCTTTGGCCTTTCTGATGATTGATCTACAGTGCCTAGTAACCTGTAGGTACTCTTCTTTAGAGCTCTGTCCTTCCCTCCATTTCCTGAACATTTTCCTTTTCTTTCTTAGTTCCTCTTGAAGTTCTCTGTTCATCCAAATAGGCTTCTTAGAGCTCCTGCAGTGTTTTCGTATTTCTGGGATAGTCATTGATTGAGCATGCAATAGCTCTTGTTTGAGTAGCTCCCACCCTTCACATGCAACCTTCCCTTCCAGCATTCTCGTCCATGGTATGACACTCATCATGTCTCTCAGTTTATTAAAGTTTGCCCTACGAAAATCCAACATCCGCGTCTGGCTACAAGCTTCCTTGGCTCCCCATCTCAAAAGGAATTCTATGAGGACATGGTCACTTCCCCCTAGCGTCCCCACCTCCTTCACCTCATCCACCAAGTCTTGCCTGTTGGTCAGTATTAAGTCCAGTATGGCTGAACCTCTTGTGGGTTCATCTACCATTTGATAAATGAAATTGTCAGCCAGGCAGGTCAGAAACTTGCATGACTGAGGACGCTTCGCAGAGTTTGTTTCCCAGCACACATCTGGGAAATTGAAGTCACCCATGATGACAAGGTCCTGCCGTTTGGATATTTTCTCAAGCTGCTTACAAAGTGCAGCATCCACATCCTCTCGTTGGTCAGGCGGTCGGTAGCAGACACCAACCACCACACTGTTTGTTTTCCCCTCGCTTATTTTCACCCAGATGCTTTCCACTGTAGATATGCTCTCCTTCACTAGAATTTCCTGACAGGTAAGCCCTTTCCTCACATACAGTGCCACTCCTCCACCTCTTCGATCTATTCTGTTTTTTCTGACCAGTTCATATCCATCCACCATTACATTCCAGTCATGAGAATCATTCCACCAAGTTTCTGTGATGCCTACTAGATCATACCTTTCCATCAGCATGAGAAGTTCCAGCTCTTCCTTTTTATTGCCCATGCTTCGGGCGTTAGTATAAAGACATCTGAATCCTTTTACTTTTGGTTCCCTATGAGCTGGCCTTGCCGGTTGGGCTGCCTCCGATAGTTTTCCTTCCATACACTCCCTATGTTGATCGTCTCCTTCCCCTAGTGGCTTTAGTTTAAAGCTCTCCTGATGAATCTCCCCAGGTTCCTGCCAAACACATTCTTCCCCAGTTTCGATAAGTGCAGTCCATCAGGTGCTAGTAGGCCTTCCTCAAGAAAGCCTATCCCATGGTCCCAGAAACCAAATCTCTCCTGCCGGCTCCAACTACGCAGCCAGTGATTCACCTCCATTATCTTCCTCTCCCGACGCATTCCTCTTCCCTTGACAGGCAAGATTGAAGAGAATACCACTTGTGCCCCCATTTGCTTGAGCTTCCTCCCCAGATCTTGATAGTCTTTTTTAATAGGAGCGATGGTATTCAGGGACATGTCATTCGTTCCCACATGGACCATCACAAATGGGTAGCGATCCGTAGATTTGAGGAGTTTGGGCAGCCTTTCTGAAACATCTTTAATTTTCGCCCCTGGCAAGCAACACACCTCTCGGGTTAGGGGGTCGGGCTCAGCCACGTGGCGATCCATTCCTCTTAGCAGGGAGTCTCCAATTACCAGTACTCTCCTTTTTTTTTTCTTCTCAACTCCATTTCCTTCTGTCCCCGTGGCCTCTTCCCTTTGTCTTAGAGTTTGTTTTGGGACTTCTTCCCTTGTTGACCCTTGCACCTCCTCTGCAAGGGCCTGAAATCTATTCTGGAGCTCCAAAGACCCCGAGAACTGTCTCGCCCTTCGCCGTTCAGTCTTTTTCCGAACTGCCTGCAGAGGCTCCCTATTGTGGTCAATCTCCTTGTCCTCTTCAGGACTGGTTGTATTCTCTTTATTCTCTTTATTCCATGTTGCAGAGCTCTGGACTACGAACTCCTCCCCTTTCTTACTTTGGGTCAGAGTAATAATTTTGTTTTCTAATCCCCTAATCTTTTCCTCCAAAAGTTTTACCAGCTTACACTTGGGGCAGCTGTAGTCCATCTTGTCTTCTGGGAGGAAGGCAATCATGTCACACTCACTGCAGATGATGGGATGAGTGTCCTGGAGGTCCATTGTAATGTCTAGGCAGTGCAAGTACTAGGGAAATATTATCTACTGATATAATCTACTGATTCTAATTGCTCGGCCAAGAACCCCAGGCTAAGAGCCACAGGCCAAGAGCCCTTTGTCTCTTGCCAAAGGCTCGCGCCTCTGGTGAGGAGTAGCCCTTTTTAATCCTCCCAACAATTACCCAGCAATCACCTCACCCAGGCAGAACAATAGCCTCACCTGGTCAGCAGCAACTCTCCCCAGTAGCTCTCTCTCCACGTGCTCTCAGTTGTCTGAGCTCTGCCTCTGGTGAGGAGTAGCCCTTTTTAATCCTCCCAACAATTACCCAGCAATCACCTCACCCAGGCAGCACAATAGCCTCACCTGGTCAGCAGCAACTCTCCCCAGTAGCTCTCTCCACGTGCTCTCAGTTGTCTGAGCTCTGCCTCTGGTGAGGAGCAGCCCTTTTTAATCCTCCCAACAATTACCCAGCAATCACCTCACCCAGGCAGAACAATAGACTCACCTGGTCAGCAGCAACTCTCCCCAGTAGCTCTCTCTCCACGTGCTCTCAGTTGTCTGAGCTCTCAGACAAATTTGCCACTCTTCCCAATTTTAGTGTCATCTGCAAACTTGATGAGTAGTCCCTCCACCCCCTCATCTAGATCATTAATGAATACGTTAAAAAGTACCGGGCCGAGCACCGAGCCCTGAGGTACCCCGCTACTCACCTCTCTCCAGTCTGATGAAACACCATTGACAACAACTCTTTGAGTGTGGTTCTCTAACCAATGCCCTATCCACCATTTCCTTCTATCCCCGTGGCCTCTTCACTTTGTCTTAGACTTTGTTTTGGGACCTCTTCCCCTGTTGACCCTTGCACCTCCTCTGCAAGGGCCTGAAATCTATTCTGGAGCTCCAAAGGCCCCGAGGACCATCTCGCTCTACGCCGTGGAGTCTTTTTCCAAACTGTCTGCAGAGGCTCCGTAGTGAGGTCAATCTACTTATCCTCTTCAGGACTGGTTGTATCCTCTTTATTCCGTGTTGCATGGCTGTGGTCTATGAACTCCTCCCCTTTCTTACTTTGGGTCAGAGTAAAAATACTGTCTTCTAATCCCCTAATCCTTTCCTCCAAAAGTCTTACCAGCTTATACTTGGGGCAGATGTAGTCCATCTTGTCTTCTGGGAGGAATGCAATCATGTCACACTCACTGCAGGTGATGGGATGAGTGTCCTGGAGGGCCATTGTACGTTCTAGGCAGTGCAAGTACTAGGGAAATATAATCTACTGATTCTAATTACTCGGCCAAGAGCCACAGGCCAAGAGGCCTTTGTCTCTCGCCCTTTGGCGAGGAGCAGCCCTTTTTAATCCTCCCAGCAATCACCTAGCAATCACCTCACCCAGTCAGCACAATAGCCTCACCTGGTCAGCAGAAACACTCCCCAGTAGCTCTCTCCATGTGCTCTCAGTTGTCTGAGCTCTGCCTCTGGCGAGGAGCAGCCCTTTTTAATCCTCCCAGCAATCACCTAGCAATCACCTCACCCAGTCAGCACGATAGCCTCACCTGGTCAGCAGAAACACTCCCCCAGTAGCTCTCTCCATGTGCTCTCAGTTGTCTGAGCTCCATTATTCACATACTTTTTAATTCCATTTTTCAAACCTAACAGGAGTACGATGCCAATGATAAATCATTTAATAAATGGTCTCTGTGATAGAATAGCAAGGCATAAACGACTGCAGGAGCTCCAAGAAGCCTATTTGGATGACCAGAGATCTTCAAGAGGAACTAAGAAAGAAAAGGAAAATGTTCAGGAAATGGAGGGAAGGACAGAGCTCTAAAGAAGAGTACCTACAGATTACTAGGCAATGTAGATCAGTCATCAGAAAGGCCAAAGCTGAGAGTGAGCTAAGATTGGCCAGGGAAGCCCATTGTAACAAGAAAAGATTTTTCAGTTATGTGAGTAGCAAACGTAAAGTAAAGGAGGCAATAGGCCCACTGTTGGGTGTGGATGGACAAACTCTAACGAAAGATGCAGAGAAAGCAGAAAGGCTTAGTGCCTATTTTACATCTGTTTTTTCCCACTATGACATCTTGTGATTTTGATGTGATGCCTCTGTTGATACAGCCCAAAATGGCATTTGCCTTTTTTACCGCTGCCTCACACTGCCTGCTCAATCCACAAGTACCCCAAGGTCTCATTCACACACAGTGTTACCTAGAAGCATATCCCCCATCCAGTAGGCATGCTTTTCATTTTTCTGACCCAGATGCAGAACGTTACACTTATCTTTATTAAATTGCATCTTGTTCTCATTTGCCCATTTTTCCATTGTGTTCAGATCTCGTTGAACTCTGTCTCTATCTTCCGGAGTATTTGCCAGTCCTCCCAATTTGGTGTCATCTGCAAACTTGATGAGTAGTCCCTCCACCCCCTCATCTAGATCATTAATAAATACGTTAAAAAGTACCGGGCCAAGCACCGTGCGCTGAGGTACCCCGCTACTCACCTCTCTCCAGTCTGATGAAACAGCATTGACGACAACTCTTTGAGTGCGGTTCTCTAACCAATTCCTTATCCACCTAAGTATCTGAAAATCCAGATTGCAGTCCTTCAACTTATCCATCAGAACATCATGGGGAACCTTGTCAAAAGCTAAAATCCAAATAAATGACATCAACCGAATTTCCCCGATCCAGCAAACCTGTTACTTGGTCAAAAAAGGAAACCAGTTTGGTCTGGCAGGACCTGTTGGAGACAAATCCATGCTGACTTCCTTGGATCACCAAATTGTCCTCCAGATGTTTGAAGAACGCTCCCTTTAATATCTGCTCCATTATCTTCCCCACAACAGAGGTCAGACTCACTGGTCTGTAGTTTCCCGGGTCATCCTTCCTCCCTTTTTTGAAGATCGGAATAACGTTTGCTCTCTTCCAGTCCTCTGGGACATCTCCAGTCCTTAAAGTGGTTCCGAAGATGATGGACAAGGGCTGTGCAAGTTCTCTGGAAAGTTCTTTGAGTACTCTCGGGTGCATTTCATCCGGACCAGAGGATTTGAACTCATCCAGTGCAGCTAAATCCCTCTCGACAACCTCTCTATCCATGTTAACCTGCCATCCAGACACTATCCTTTGGCTACGGCCATTTCTAGATGTGCCTAAACCCTTTGACCTGTGGGAAAAAACAGATGTAAAATAGGCACTGAGCCTTTCTGCTTTCTTTGCATCTTCCGTTAGAGTTTGTCCATCCGCACCCAACAGTGGGCCTATTGCCTCCTTTACGTTTGCTCCTCACATAACTGAAAAATCTTTTCTTGTTACAATGGGCTTCCCTGGCCAATCTTAGCTCACTCTCAGCTTTGGCCTTAATGATGATTGATCTACAGTGCCTAGTAACCTGTAGGCACTCTTCTTTAGAGCTCTGTCCTTCCCTCCATTTCCTGGACATTTTCCTTTTCTTTCTTAGTTCCTCTTGAAGTTCTCTGTTCATCCAAATAGGCTTCTTAGAGCTCCTGCAGTGTTTTCATCTTTTTGGGATAGTCATGGATTGAGCATGCAATAGCTCTTGTTTGAGTAGCGCCCACCCTTCACATGCTCCCTTCCCTTCCAGCATTCTCGTCCATGGTATGACACTCATCATGTCTCTGAGTTTATTAAATGGCTTTACATTTAAGAATTGCCATTCTAAAATTGCCATTTATTTGGGAGTAATGGAGAAGAAACTAACAAAGGCAGCTAAAAAAATAGTAGTTTCTATTTTAAAAGTGCTTTCATTTAGTTGTTACTCATAGAAATCAGGGTTTAAAATCACAATTACTGTTTTTATCTATGCTGCTTCATTTTCTTTTTGCATCGATACAGGGCACGTTCCTTGTTTGATTTCTATTTGAATATATAAATTGTTCATATTCTAATGGAAGGCAAATTAATATTTCATTAGGCCAGTTGGAAAACTTTAAAAAGCCATGCTGATAAACAGTGAAATGAAAAATCTAACATCTTCCTGTGAATTCAAAAACTTATTTAAATTCTTCACAAGAGCTGATTTAGTTTTTTCTCTTGAGATTTACATAACCATTTGGTATTATTATCTCCTCGCTTTTTTATGAGCTTCTATAAAGGAAATAAAACATCTTTTATCTTTGCCTCTAAAGAACAATAGACAAAGCATTTTTTCATTCCTTTCAAATTCCAGAGGTGATGATAAGGAGTCATTAGATAACACTGTAATCAATTGCCACATTTTATAATTGAAAAAAAATAAAGATGTAGTGGAAGGAAACCTGGAGGCAGCTCCCATGTCATAGATCATTGGGGTACATTTGCCAATTTTGACTTATCAAGTTTTCAATCATGAACACATTAAAACGTTATGATTTACCTTGCCACTCTGCCATTACCCTTCGCATTTAATGCAACTGACAAAGGAAGTAATTACTCCTCCTTGGCCAGCTGTGCCAGAGGATGATGGTTGAGATGCAAAGGGCAGACCAGGCAGAAAGGAAAGAGAACATTTGATGCAGAGGAGGGAAGGCAGATTTCACAATATCTTTTCTAGAACAGAACATCCTAGTTACATACTATTCACTGTGTGCTGCAGTTTCACCATTTGTTACCAGTCACTCAGTCAGCAGCCTTTTATTGTCATAAATCATATACAAATACAACTAAAATGATGCTACTAAGGTAAACCTTTGATGGGATTACATGAATCAGAACAAATCTTAGAACGATAAAACAAGCTATAGAATGTAAAATACAAGATGGACAACAACATATTATAGGAGCATGTTAGCTAAAACTAGGGCTGCCAAGGGGGATGAGAACAGAGGCTTGGACAGGCTGCGCCAGCCCTTTTCACCCCAAGGCTGTCGTAACTGTTGTGTCAAACTGCAAATTGTCTCAGAACCCTGACAGAGTGTATTTAGCTTTACAGGAAAATTAACTTTGGGGAAAACTAGGTGATCTACCTTTATTAGATGCAGCGGTAAAAAAGGCAAATGCCATTTTGGGCTGTATCAACAGAGGCATCACATCAAAATCACAAGATGTCATAGTCCCATTGTATACGGCACTGGACTAGATGGCCTGTATGGCCCCTTCCAACTCTATGATTCTATGATTCTATGATTCTAGTTTAAACCCGTTACTACGCGTCCTTTCCTCTGCAGCCAACAGAAACAGCATCCTGCCCTCCTCCAAGTGACAACCTTTCAAGTACTTAAAGAGCTATCATGTCTATCACTTTCCATGGAGGCCCAGGTCACTAAGGTAGCCCGGACGGCGTTTCTCCATCTACGCCAAGCTCGGCTACTAGCGCCCTACCTGCCCCGGAACACCTGGCCACTGTGATCCATGCAACGGTTACTTCTAGATTAGACTTCTGTAACTCGCTCTACGCGGGCCTACCCTTGTCTCTAACCCAGAAGTTACAGCTGGTACAGAATGCAGCTGCACGGGTCCTCACTAAATCATCTTGGAGGTCCCATGTTCAGCCTCTGCTGAAGCAGCTGCACTGGTTGCCAGTTTGTTTCCGGATCAGGTTCAAGGTTTTGGTACTAACCTTTAAGACTATACGCGGCTTGGGTCCTGCATACTTCAGGGACCGCCCATCTCCTTATGCCCCCCGCAGGGCACTTCGCTCTGCGGGTAAGAATCTGCTGATGATCCCAGGACCCCGGGAGGCACGCCTGGCCTCGACAAGGGCCAGGGCCTTTTCGGTCCTGGCCCCTACCTGGTGGAATGAGCTCCCTGAAGAGCTGCGGGCCCTGTCGGAGCTCTCTGAGTTCCGCAGAGCCTGCAAAACGGAGCTCTTCCGCCAGGCGTTTGTCTAAGGCCGGGTGATGGCCCGAGGCTAAGATCGGACCCCTCTCCCCAGAGGGGGGAGGCCAGTACTAAACTGACCTGGTTCCCCAGAGTGTCCCATCCTATGCCCAATTATCCTCCGTTCCCTTCTGCTCATCCAGTGGGCCTGTACGGGAATAGTTTTAATCGCCATCATTGTGACTTAGTCATTGTTTTAATGGGGTTTTAATGGGGTTTTAATGGGGAATTTTAATGGTTAATATATTGTATTTGTATTAAAATGTTGTGAACCGCCGCGAGCCGGTTTCCGAGAGCGGCGGTCATACAAATCAAATAAATAATAATAAATAATAATAATGTCCCCTCTCAATCTCCTTTGCTCCAGGCTGAACATCCCCAAGTCCCTCAACCTATCTTCATAGGGCTTGGTCCCCTGTCCCCAGATATTCCTCGTCTCTCTCCTCTGTACCCTTTCAATTTCATCCACGTCCTTCTTGAAGTGAGGCCTCCAGAACTGCACACAGTACTCCAGTTTACCCCAAGGTCTCATTCACACACAGTGTTACTGTCAGGAATCAGGCTGAGCCCAGCCTGTGCAGCCTCTGTTGAAAGCGCATTCGAAATCCAACAGCCGTTTGCAAATTCCAAAAGTAGTTTTATTAGGCAAAGTCCACAGTACGCTTAAGCAGGCCAAGATCTTCCTAAGCAAAGATCTTGATAATAACAAAGTACAGGGGGAACAAGAGGGGTAGTTATAGGGTGCACCAGGTAGGGGCGGGGCGCAGAAGACTTTTCGGCGGGAGAGCAGAAAGGTGGCGAAAACTAGTCAGTTCTCAGGTGGCCAGATGGCCAGGGATCTTATCAAACGTCCTTCTTGAAGTGAGGCCTCCAGAACTGCACACAGTACTCCAGGTGTGGTCTGACCAGTGCCGTATACAATGGGACTTTGACATCTTGTGATTTTGATGTGATGCCTCTGTTGATACAGCCCAAAATGGCATTTGCCTTTTTTACCGCTGTATCACACTGCCTGCTCATGTTTAGTTTACAATCCACAAGTACCCCAAGGTCTCGTTCACACACAGTGCTACCTAGAAGCGTATCCCCCATCCAGTAGGCATGCTTTTCATTTTTCTGACCCAGATGCAGAACTTTACACTTTATTAAATTGCATCTTGTTCTCATTTGCCCATTTTTCCATTGTGTTCAGATCTCGTTGAACTCTGTCTCTATCTTCCGGAGTATTTGCCAGTCCTCCCAATTTGGTGTCATCTGCAAACTTGATGAGTAGTCCCTCCACCCCCTCATCTAGATCATTAATAAATATGTTAAAAAGTACCGGGCCGAGCACCGAGCCCTGAGGTACCCCGCTACTCACCTCTCTCCAGTCTGATGAAACACCATTGACAACAACTCTTTGAGTGCGGTTCTCTAACCAATTCCCTATCCACCTAACTATCTGAAAATCCAGATTGCAGTCCTTCAACTTATCCATCAGAACATCATGGGGAACCTTGTCAAAAGCTTTACTAAAATCCAAGTAAATGACATCAACCGAATTTCCCCGATCCAGCAAACCTGTTACTTGGTCAAAAAAGGAAACTAGGTTGGTCTGGCAGGACCTGTTGGAGACAAATCCATGCTGACTTCCTTGGATCACCAAATTGTCCTCCAGATGTTTGCAGATCGCTCCCTTTAATATCTGCTCCATTATCTTCCCCACAACAGAGGTCACACTCACTGGTCTGTAGTTTCCTGGGTCATCCTTCCTCCCTTTTTTGAAGATCGGAATAACGTTTGCTCTTTTCCAGTCCTCCGGGACATCTCCAGTCCTTAAAGAGGTTCCGAAGATGATGGACAAGGGCTGTGCAAGTTCTCTGGAAAGTTCTTTGAGTACTCTCGGGTGCATTTCATCTGGACCAGGGGATTTGAACTCATCCAGTGCAGCTAAATGCCTCTCAACAACCTCTCTATCCATGTTAACCTGCCACCCAGACACTATCCTTTGGCTACAGCCATCTCTAGATGTGCCTAAACACTTTGACCTGTGGGAAAAAACTGATGTAAAATAGGCACTAAGCCTTTCTGCTTTCTCTGCATCTTTCGTTAGAGTTTGTCCATCTGCACCCAACAGTGGGCCTATTGCCTCCTTGACTTTACCTTTGCTCCTCACATAACTGAAAAATCTTTTCTTGTTACAATGGGCTTCCCTGGCCAATCTTAGCTCACTCTCAGCTTTGGCCTTTCTGATGATTGATCTACAGTGTCTAGTAACCTGTAGGCACTCTTCTTTAGAGCTCTGTCCTTCCCTCCATTTCCTGAACATTTTCCTTTTCTTTCTTAGTTCCTCTTGAAGTTCTCTGTTCAGCCAAATAGGCTTCTTAGAGCTCCTGCAGTGTTTTCGTATTCCTGGAATAGTCATTGGTTGAGCATGCAATAGCTCTTGTTTGAGTAGCGCCCACCCTTCACATGCTCCCTTCCCTTCCAGCATTCTTGTCCATGGTATGACACTCATCATGTCTCTGAGTTTATTAAAGTTTGCCCTACGAAAATCCAACATCCGCGTCTGGCTACAAGCTTCCTTGGCTCCCCATCTCAAAAGGAATTCTATGAGGACATGGTCACTTCCCCCTAGGGTCCCCACCTCCTTCACCTCATACACCAACTCTTGCCTGTTGGTCAGTATTAAGTCCAGTATGGCTGAACCTCTTGTGGGTTCATCTACCAGTTGATAAATGAAATTGTCAGCCAGGCAGGTCAGAAACTTGCATGACTGAGGACGCTTCGCAGAATTAGTTTCCCAGCACACATCTGGGAAATTGAAGTCACCCATGATGACAAGGTCCTGCCGTTTGGATATTTTCTCAAGCTGCTCACAAAGTGCAGCATCCACATCCTCTCGTTGGTCAGGCGGTCGGTAGCAGACACCAACCACCACACTGTTTGTTTTCCCCTCGCTTATTTTCACCCAGATGCTTTCCACTGCAGATATGCTCTCCTTCACTAGAATTTCCTGACAGGTAAGCCCTTTCCTCACATACAGTGCCACTCCTCCACCTCTTCGATCTATTCTGTTTTTTCTGAACAGTTCATATCCATCCACCATTACACCATTACTTCTTCCCATTGCCAAACTCTAACGTCCGTTGTATTCCTGGATACAACGGGCTTTGCCTCTAGTTTGTCTTCATATCACAGAAAGGAGATTGCTGCTAACAGAAGAGTCACTCACAAACCTGCAGTCCAGTCTGGTCTACATCCACTCTAACTTGAGCAGTGGCTGATAAGAGGGGGCCCACTCATCAGTCATCGTCCTCCCCTTATAGGTGGCTATGCAAGTTGTTCTCTGACCTGTTCCTGCCTCAGAAGTCAGGTGCTTGTCCCTCCTTCTCCACTCTGCATCAGCGCCTCTTACAGAGAAGGATATACAACAAATGACAGAATTTGTGTATAATTTGGCCTAATTAAGGTGGAGACAAGGGTCTGGATGTCTACTTTTAAATTTGGAGCCAGATGTCATTTTAGGGTAGGTACTGATAAAAGTGACCTTTTTACATTTCAGTGGTTCCAGGCTATGGAATAAGAATTAGTTCATATTGGCATCGACTTTGATTCTCTATTACCTCTGGAGAAAAAATGTATCTTCTGAGAATACTAGATCAGGAGCATCAAGAACTCATGCCCAAAGAAGAGCTGTTTACCTTGCACAGATGAATGCTTTCCCTTCAAATGTCCTAGATGGATGGTTTAATTACATTCCATACAAACTGGCTTCACTAAAAACTGTTCCACCTTAGACCACTGCCTAACCCTCTACTCTCTTGCAGACAAATATCTTCATACAGGTAGGAGGAAACTCTATGTAGCTTTTGTTGACCTCAAGGGTGCATTCAATTCTATCTCCAGGTGTTTACTATGGAGAAAATTGAAAGATCTTAATATTGATTCGCGCCTATTACTACTTCTAATGAACCTCCACTCCAACAATACCTGTCAGGTTAAATTTACTGAAAAGGGTCATTTAACTAATCAAATCCCCATCCTGAGAGGAGTCAAACAAGGCTGCGTCCTTGCCCCTCACTTATTCAACCTCTTTTTACATGATCTTCCAAAAACCCTAAGACTCATAAATGGTCATCCACCCAAACTAGATAAACGGCCAATCCCACTTCTTCTGTATGTTGATGACACCGTTTTGCTTTCCCATTCCAGAATTGGTCTGAATAGATATCTGAATTCTTTCCACGAATATTGCCAACTCAATGACCTATCGATATACTTCAAAAAAACCAAAGTGATGGTCTTTGCACAGAAGTGGTCTCCCTCAAATTGGCGCATTGGTGGTCATAAAATCGAGCAGGTCAAATGTTTCAAATACTTAGGAATCACCTTCCAACATAACTTGCACTGGACCAAACACAGAAATAGGATTACTTTGCAGGCTAACTGTTCCATTACCCATCTAAACCGGTTTTTCTTCCTTAAAGGCAATCAGTTTGTCCCAGCTGTCTGTCGTGTGTTTGACTCTAAAATTCTTCCCCAAATTTTATATGGTATCCCTCTGTGGATCTCAGGTTGTAACAAAAACATAGAGAGGTTACAGTCTGCCTTTTTCCGGCAGATTTTGAGAACTCCAAATTGCGTCCCTTACTCCTCTTTATGTCTTGAAACTGGACACAATCTTCTTGAAACTAAGGCCTGGATTTTCACCTTTAAATATTGGCTAAAACTGCATTTTAGGGTTCGATCAGATAGTCTATTGGCCTGTTTACTGAGAGACACTTTTAAATTTAAATGGTTCTCTACCATCCTGACTACACTCCAATAAATTGGCATTGACTACAATTACATCTTATCTCTGAATGAATCTTCCATTATGTACCAAATCAAACAAAGGCTACTTGATCAGGAATTTCAAAAAATCCATCCCACTGTGCCAGCAATTTGCTCTCCCTGTGTGCTTGGTCTCCAAGTGAAGCACGGGATAATGCCGGCTTATTTCTATAACTTGGCAAATCCCCTCTATCGCAGAGCGTTTTCGCTTGCTCGGCTTAATGCCTTTCCATCCAAAGTATTACAAGGGAGATTTGCCAAGATCCCCTTCGAAAACAGACTATGCACCTGTGAATCAAGTTCTCCTGACACCATCCAACATATCCTACTGGATTGTCCCTTGGTCACTGAACAGAGGAGGCATATTATACCTCTCATACCAAAACGGAGAAACCACTCAAGAGACCTGATTTGCCAATTTTTACTGAGTGATAAGGATGCCGACGTCACTTTTATTATGGCTGAATTTCTGTCCTCAGTTTTTAAATTTAAACTAACGTTTCTTGACTAACTTTGCTTATCCTGATAATCTGCTTTATGCCAATAAAGGTATTGTATAGTATTGAGTATTGAATACATTCCTGACCATGCAAGGTGTTGCCCAATGTGGCTTTGGCTGTCCTGATTCTATTTCATGTATTTTATTAGATTGCCCCTTTTATGAGTGATGTCATGATGATGTCTTTGGAAGAGCTGGGAGAAGGAGAACATTATCTCAGGAGCTGACTGCTAGCTCCGCCCTCTGCTGAGTCAGCCTTTGTGCTATAAAAGGCTCTTGCTTGCCAGAGGAAGCAGTCTTTGGAGGAGCTGGGAGAAGGAAAATATTATCTCAGGAGCTGATTCAGGAGCTGACTGCTAGCTCCGCCCTCTGCTTAGTAGGACTTTGTGCCTTAAAAGACTCTTGCGCACAATACAAAGAACTCTTGGGGTTTGCATTAAACCAGAATACTCTGTAAGGAGCCAAGACCAAGAGCTAAAGGACACTTGGCTGTTGGCTTTTCGCCTGAGGATCAAGCCAACTGTTCCAGTTAAGTGTTGGACTGTTTGTGGAGCAGTTCAGATGAATCAAAGTGGCATGAAGACTGAAGAAGGTTGCGTAGTCACTTGTACCATCTGCAGATGGTACAAATGCAGAAAGTGCAAATTAGTGGCTCTGCTGGAGGAGAAGGTCCGGCGATTAGAGAAATGATTGATTACACTGCAGGAGGAGAGAAATCTATCAAAAGAAAATCAGGAGCACCTAATACAGGAGAGTAATAATTGGAAGAATGTTACACATAGGAGTAGAAGAATAAGGAGAAGGTCTGACCCATGGATGCTCAGCAATCAGTTCCAAGATCTGCCTGAGGGGGTTGATTCCGGAACACAGGAGCATGTGCAATCCCCTATGAAGAACAAGCCCCAATGTAGACCAGGAAAAAAGTCACAGGCCCCCACAGGTGAGAGTTCTAGGTCTTCACCCCCATCAACCCCACAAAGCTCAGGAAATACTTCACAGTCCCCCACAAGAAATAGTTCTGCTCCCAAGGGTAAGAAGAAACGGGTACTGGTAATTGGGGATTCCTTGCTAAGAGGTGTAGAAATCAAAGTGTGTAGACCTGACTTGTTGTCTCGAGAGGTCTGCTGCCTAACTGTATGAGTGAATAAGATCTAGGAGTCTTAGTAGACCATACACTGAACATGACTCAGCAGTGTGACTCAGTGGCTAAAAAGGCAAATGGGATTTTAGGCTGTATCAAACGGACTATCGGTTCCAGATCACGCTATACTCTGCTGTGGTTCGACCTCACTTGGAGTACTGTGTTCAGTTTTGGGCACCCCAATTGAAGAGGGATGTTGACAAACTGGAATGTGTCCAGAGGAGGGCAACAAACATGGTGAGGGGTTTGGAGACCAAAACGTATGAAGAAAGGTTGGGGAAGCTTGGTCTGTTTAGCCTAGAGAGGAGATGACTGAGGGGATCTGATAACCATCTTCAAGTATTTAAAAGGGTGCCATATGGAGGATGGAGCAGAGTTGTTCTCTCTTGCTCCAAAGGGACGGACCAGAACCAATGGGATGAAATTAATTAAAAAGAAATTCCATCTAAACATCCGGAAGAAGTTCTTGACAGAGCAGTTTCTCAGTGGACAGGCTTCCTCGGGAGGTGATAGGTTCTCCATCTTTGGAAATTTTTAAACAGGGGCTGATAGCCATCTGACAGAGAGGCTGATTCTGTGAAGGTTCAAGGGGGTGGCAGGTTACAGTGGATGAGTGAGAGAGTTGTGAGTGTCCTGCATAGTGCAGGTGGGTGGACTGGATGACCCAGGAGGTCCTGCCAACTGTATGATTCTATGATTTTATGATGCTATGAACAGGGCTGCTACTCAGGCCACGGTTAATGGGATTGTTCCATGAACATATCAGGTCTCTGGGGCATTGTCATCATGCCTATTAATCATATGTGTTTTTTAAACGGATGCTAGATAGCCATCTGATGGGGAGGTTGATTCTGTGAAGGCTCAAGAAGGTGGCAGGTTACAGTGGATGAGCAATAGGATTGTGAGTGTCCTGCATAGTGCAGGGAGTTGTACTAGATGACACAGGAGGTCCCTTCCAACTCTATGATTCTATGATGTGGATAGAACTCTTGACAGCTGTTTTGTCAGTGATCAGAGGGTTCAGGTTTCTCTCTGGGACATTATCACCTTGCCCCCGACCTGAGGAACTTTCCCAGAGGAGCTGAAGGATGCAGTAGGTAGACAATTTTCGCACCTCCGTAGGGGCATACCGGTACAGGTCGATGAACCACTTGGCCGCTTCCCCGTCCATGCAATTGCCAACAAAACGAATGCGCTCTGCATCATCCTGGAAGGTAAATCCTACCCCATCATGTAGGCTTGTAGGTGCACTAGAAAGTTGGGGAAAGATTCAGGCTCACCGGTAAAGCGAGTCTTGAAGCGGTAGAGATGATGTATCTCTGCCTGTCGGGGTTTCTCCGACTTCGCCGCTCCTACCCGGGGACTCACCAATGAGAGGCGTATCACCTGGACCTTTATCCAACCCTGCAGAGTCGGGTCTGGGGGAGTCCTCGGCGGGAGGAGTCCCCAATGAGGAGCAGTGTTTGCGCTTGGAGGACCGGAAAGGAGTGAGGAGCGGTCTTGCCCGGGCAAGGAGCCGCCCAAGATTGAAACAACGGATGCAAGACGCCAGAGCTTCTCCTTTGAGGGTTCGGTGGGTGGGGGATGTGAGGGAGGAAAGCTACTTAATGGGAGAGGTCGGCGTCAGTGAGGAGGTGGGGTTCGGGATAGTGCAAGAAACTATCACGAACCCGGGAGTTTCAGCCCAGGTTTCCCGGTGGACTCCATTCTGAGACATCGACTATCTGCCTCAAGTGATATTCCGACCTGCCTTCCCATCTGCCAACACCGTGGCGGAGCAAAGAAGAGGAGCGGACCCCTCGAACCCTGACACTGCCCCTCTCAGCTGCGGGGGCAGTCTGCCGGCCGGCGCTTCCATCCAATCTCGAGCCAGGACTCGCGGATGTGCCCGGCCACCACAGGGGCGCCCCAGGCAGCGCGGGTCTGGCTCCCGACCCCTGGCTCCTTTGTCTGGCCCTCTTGGGGGTTGGTCCCCTTCCCCCTCTCCAGGGCGGGGGCCTTGCGATTCTCCTTCACCGCCTGCTGGCGGTTCTGGCTCGTGCGGCTCTTCACCTCCTGTGCCCAGGGGATCCCTGGGCTCCGCTGTGGCGGCACCTGCCATGGCACCCTGCTCTCCACGTGGGGGGGGGAGAAGGCAAGGTAATTGCTGCTCTACCTGCCGGACGCGCGGAAGCCCTCCGGAGCTCTGTCAGGAAGCGACGTACCTCTGGGATTCCTCTCCCAGCTCGCCGGTCACGGTTGTGAGCCAGGCACTCGTGCGGCCCATTTGGTCACAGAGATCCATCACCTCGAACGCGGTCGCCATCTCGCTGTCCAGGACCCCTCTCGGTAGTTCCAGGGGCCATTGCTCCTGACCCGTGGGGTCATCGAACCTGGACATCCTGCGCCACTCGGTGACATGACGTTCCAGGAAGAACTGGGGCGCTGGGCTAAAGCCTCCCAGTGCTCGGGTTATCCCGGATTGCACAAGCATGTGAGTGGTGGTTCGGGTCCTGGCGCCTAACGGTGTCAAAGTCGAACCTCCCTGGGCTGAGGAGTCTCCTAAGTCAAGGGAGCTGAGCGCTCCAATGTCCTCCTCAGTGTCGCTGGCCGTTTCATCTCCCTCATCCAGGATTTCACTCAGAAAGGTGCCTCCTCCATACACGGCCATTGCGTAGAAGGAAAGGCATTGTGAGATTTGACTTACTGTCAAGTGCTGACAAAACTCACAACAAAACTTCTGTAATAAGAAAGCTTTAATTGGAAGTAGTTCTAGTCACTATAACGTTAGAAGTCAAATCTGTTCGATACAAGAACAGCAGGCACTTATCAATACTTTTCTCCCGCCCAAAGCTTGAGCGTTCCCATGGGAGGGGGGAAGCCCCTCTCCCAGGTGCCATCCTAGGCTTCCTGCCAGAGGTGTTGAAGTTAGCGCCGCCTTAGTCAAGCCGGCGCCACAGGCTAGCTGATAAGCTGTTTACAGGAACCGCAGGATCATCGTAACAATGTATCACAGTAAGGGGGAGAGTATGCAGTGTGAAAATGCAGGGATCAAAGCAGGGAAATCAAAGGGGACAACTACAAGGGATTTTGGTTACATGGGAACTTTGTGAATACATGGGTTACAAGGACAAAGCCCATATGCAACAATCAAGATGGAGTCAGACAGTTTCACTGAACAGTAATCATGGCAGAGAACAGGGACTGAACCTGACACACTCAAAGGATGTTTGTAAATGGTTTGTCATTCTATTGGAGATGAGTGGAGTGCCTCAGGCATCTGTCCTGGGCCCTGTGTTATTCAGCATATTTATAAATAATTTGAATGAAGGAATAGAGGGTGTGTTTATTAAATTTGCAGATGACACTGAACTGGAAGAGGTAGCAAACACACCAGAAAACAGAATGAGGATACGGGATGATCTTGACAGGCTGGACAACTATGCTAAAATGAATAAAATGAAGTTCATTAGTGGTAAATGTAAAGTTCTGCATTAAGAAAGGAAAAACCAAATGCATCATTATAGGATGGAGAGACCTGTCTTGGCAAATCATATGCTGAACATGAGTAAGCCGTGTAACTTGGTGGCCTAAAAGGGAAGTAGGATTTTGGACTGTATCAAAGTAACTATAATATCCAGATCACTCAAGATCATGGTACTGGTTTAATCTGCTCTGGTTAGATCTCACTTAGACTACTGTGTTTAGGTTTGGGCTCCACAATTGAAGAAGGATGTAGAGAAACTGGAGCTTGTCCAGAGGAGGCCAATTGAAATTGTGAGAGGTTTGGAGTCCAAGACCTATGAGGAAAGGTTGAGAGAGCTTGGTCTGTTTAGCCTGGAGATAAGATGACTAATAAGTGATATGATAACTGTCTTCAAGTACTTGAAGGGCTGTGTCAGAGGATGGAGCAGAGTTGTTTTCTGTTGTCCCAGAGAGTCAGTTCAGGTCCAATGGGTTGAAATTATTTCAAAAGAATTTTTGGCTGAACATCTGGAAGTAGTAGTAGCATGTTTATTCGGTCAATTGACCCATCTGGAAGAAGTTCCTGACAGAGTGGTTCCTCAGTGTAACAGGCTTCCTCAGGAAGTGGTGGGTGCTTCTTCTTGGGAAGTTTTTAAGTAGAGCCTAGATAGCCATCTGACAGAAATGCTGATTCTGTGAACTTAGGCAGATTGTAAGTGGGTGGGCAGAAGTCATTGTGTCATTGCTTGGCTCTTGTAGTCATTTCTTGCATACCCAGGGAAATACAGAGGAAGTTCTGCAGAGTGTGTGACTTATTATTTATGGACTGCACAGCACCAATGTCCGCAAATGTTTTCCTAGCCCCCTGACCTTCATATTGTCAGATGGGATGAAGAATTGAAAGAGAGCAAGCATTTATGTATCTGACACCCTTTCATTTGTAATATCTTCTCCCACTATCATATCTCCCCCACCCCAATTTTTGTTAAGAATCAGGTACATCATTAACAAAACCTTCAATGTGTGCATGAACACTTTCAAGACAGGATTGTTCACTTAGTCTGGACAATTTGTTAAGGTTGCAATCTTCAGGCAGTTTTTTCTCCAATATAATTAGATTAAGTTTTAATTGATTAACTAGTGATGTCTAGTTACATTCGGTAGACTTGTAAGTCAATGGGGTATGTTTTATTTAAGGTGAGTTTAGTTCCAATGTAAAACTGAGTTTTTTCAAATATCCTTAGAAATTAGTAGCTTTTGTTAACTAGAAACATTTTCCACTTTCCTAAATAGAGCTGAGCTGTCTCGCCCTAACTTAATATTCAAACGTATCAAAGTGTACCTTCATTAATTGTTCTAAACCAATGAGTAATCTTCTGAAAAGGTATTAATTATTTGACACCCCATTTATGAGGAAATATTTCCAGAGATGCTGTCTTGACATTTGGGAAATCCTATTAAAACCTAGACCAGTTGGGTAGTAATTTACATCAGCCAACATTCCCAATTACTGAATTGAGGCAGGCTGTTCAAGGATTGGATTTTCAATTTCCTAATTAGTCCTACTGCCAGAATTAAACCACTGAACTGGCTTTTCCAGTGAAGAGTTGGTGATCTTCGGCTGCCACATTAACACATTTAATTAGCACAGTAGATAGTTTCCTGGTATTCTGAATATGTGGTAAGGGAGGACCATTGGGCAAGAAGCGACCTTTAACTGATTACTGAGAGTATCAATATGTCAGCAAAAGGTCACCGTTTGCCAGCAGCAAGTGCAATTAACTACAAAATTGTCAAAATATGGCAATTTTTGAGCACAGTGTGATCATTCTTCCAAAACAAGATATATTAGCATTTAATTTAACAAGAACCTTTCTCCCAAAGTACCTTGTGAAGTAGATTTTTTAATGAACACATCAGACTCTGTTGTTAAGCTCCAAAAACCATAAAACCAGGTCCATGAACTCAGGCATACTATTTCTAATCAGTTTTCTCCTCAGAATACCAATCATGAACTGTTTTCAAAATGGGAAGAGCTTGAATAACAGTTCTGACATGCCAGTATTCTTAAGAATAGTTCCAAAGGCCACTGAGGATGGACAACCCCCCCCCCCCAGGAAACCAGAGAGTCCTCACAAGGGACCATCATGCTCTTTCTAATAACTTGATCAGAAGTACGAAGGCATTACCATGAAGGAAGATAAATTGAAGTCAAAACTGCCCCTGTCAAAACATAGTTTTATTTCATTCAAGATTTAACTTTATTATCTTACACAAATAATATAAAACGGCAATAAGAGACATTTGAAACCCACAATGTAAGCTTAACACTTGCCTTAGTTCAAATAAGAGCTAATTTAGAGCTTGCTTTGTTACAAGATGCCAAGATAGACATTCAAGACCCTTTCTGTGTCTTTCATGTTTGAATGTCAATCCGTTTTATAGTGGCTTGGGTTGCCATAATATGATTTGAAATGCTTTCAGAAGTGCCTTTTTCTGCCATGTTTTATGTAATGGAATCTCTAGTTGCATGCTTTGATGGTTGCCTTCTTGTGCTTATTGCCCTCATTCCTTTCCTGCAGACCCACTGCCATTTGGTTCATCTTTTGATCCCAACCTCCATCCATCTCAATAAGTTTGCTCTGCAGACAGCCATGTTGTGAGGATCTTCAATTGCTCAGAAAAGCAAACCTTTATTCGGAGCAAGCAAACATACTCAACAGTACTTTCTCGAAACTGAGGCAAAGAGGCAAAGCATATAACTCCTCATCCCATCCCTACCCCTAGTGAGAAGACTTCAGTCACAATAACCAAACAGGCAGTGCTCAAGGTTGCATTATGGAGAGGAATGGAGATTCTTACCAGAATGATATGTCAAAGACACATGTGAAGTGGGGAATGGCTTGCTAGAGGTTGATAACATAGTGAAAGGATTGAATGCCTATGTTTTATGAAGTAATTGATCTTTAGGGTGTACTCTGTAGTCTCTTGGGCGTGCCATGCTTTGAGACAGTTGTCATGCAGAAGCCAAGGCCCCTCTTTCCTGATGGTCACCTTTATTTTATATGTCACAGGGCCCTACACCTGTTGGATATGGAGCAGTCTCCTCCAGGGGTCTCCGCTCACTTGCCTGAATGCCATTTGCTGGACAAGCACCATGTTTCTTACAGAAAAGGCCCACTCTTGGATTCCCTTATCATATCTCTCCTTTTGGTACTGTTGGGCTGTGACTGCATTGGTTCAGCCAGCTGCACATACCTCAGCCAGATGTTCTTGTAACTCCCAGACATGCTCCATTGGTGGTTTGCCCAGTTTTTTTTGGGGGGGGGGGTGTACCCACCACTCCTCCATTAATTCATGACCCATCTTGGCTGTTTCCCATACAGCAGCTCAAATAGAGAGTACCCTATAGAAGCTTGGGGTGTCTCTCAGATCGCGAATAATATGGTGTCGATGTAAAGGTCCCACTTGCCCAGTAACCCATAGTCCAGGCAATGCAACTTACATTTAAGGTTTGATTTACTCTCTCTGCCAACCAATCAGTTTGGGGATGGTACACCCTTGTGAATATCGGTCACATGCCCAGGGACAACAGACTTGTAATGGTGACCCTTGGTCAGTTAATATCTCTTTCTGAAGGCCCAATTGAGCAAAGAACCTCATGAGTGCCCTTGCAACCCATTCATTTTTCACGGACCTCATAGGTATAGCTTCAGCATATTGGGCTGTGTAAGTGATGACAACTAATAATTACCTTGACCCCCAAGGGGTATATGGTAATGATACGATACGATACGATAACATTTATTGTATGTAGCCAAAGGCCATTACAAAACACAATTAAAACAATATGACACAAATATAAATAAATAAAACAATATTTCTCCAATATTGTGTACCTAAAAATGTAAACATGGACAACTAAGTTACAATAAAAGGGATAAAATGGTGTATCAAGGTGGAGGCTCCTGTAAAAATGCATTAGCTTGAATCTTCCTGGCAGCCAGGGCAAAAAGTGCCACCCTATAGGAAATATAGGGGTCGACATCTGATAACAGATAGGTGACTTTGTTAAAATCAGAAATAGGGTGTGAGTTTAGTAATAACTTGGAAAGGAATTTGCCCCTGGGTTCGGAGTACAGGGGACAAGCCAAAACATAGTGGGGCAGGTCCTCCACAGATGGATTTCCACATATGCACAGGCATTGGGCTGTGGGTATTCGGAGTTGACTTGCAGGAGGGCATTATATGCTGGAATAAGATGCGACACCAATGTTGGGATAAACAAGGCCACAGCTTTATTATCTCCCCATGGGAGGGTTGGCATAGCATGGGAGAGGGAGCCTGACCTAGCAGTCAGCAGACTGCACCAACAACCCACGGAGTCCAGAGGCGCCCTGGGGACCCGCACCGTTCCCAGCCGGGAGAGCAGATCCCCTTGCCTACTGAAGTCCGCCACTAAGGGAAGCGACCTATGCGGGGGAGCCACCTGGCGTCAACCAGCTTTGACTGCCCCCAGGCCACCTGGCAAACGAGCCCCTGCCCTCCCAGCTGGGTAAGCCGCGCTCGTATACGCGCCGCCTCAGGAGAGGCCCCAAACCCCAGGGAGTCCGATCGCACACTGGACTCCCTGCCAACAGGCTCCATCCCATGCAAACCCGCCACAGAACGAGGCCAAACAGGCCCCGTTCCCGCCAACCCTCCTAGAACCACTTCCATTCCAGTAGGGCATAAAACTTCCTTACATTACTGGATGCTCCCAGGTCCACCATTGGACCCCATTGCCTGGGGAGAACCCCAAGCCCACAGGGCAGTCAAGATACAAAGCCCAATCTGATGATCCCAATGCTCCAGGGAGACTTAGCCCCAGATGACCTGAGATAATCCACGGTGCCTGGGTGTTGGGCCTCCAACGTGCCATAGTCTTGGCCACCTCATGCCATGGTATCTTGGCCAAGTTTCTGGATACCAGTTCTAAGACCCATAGAATCATAGAGTTGGAAGGGGCCATACAGGCCATCTAGTCCAACCCCCTGCTCAACGCAGGATTAGCCCTAAGGATCCTAAAGCATCCAAGAAAAGTGTGTATCCAACCTTTGCTTGAAGACTGCCAGTGAGGGGGAGCTCACCACCTCCTTAGGCAGCCTATTCCACTGCTGAACTACTCTGACTGTGAAAAACTTTTTCCTGATATCTAGCCTATATCGTTGTACTTGAAGTTTAAACCCATTACTGCGTGTCCTTTCCTCTGCAGCCAGCAGAAACAGCATCCTGCCCTCCTCCAAGTGACAACCTTTCAAATACTTAAAGAGGGCTATCATGTCCCCTCTCAACCTCCTTTTCTCCAGGCTGAACATTCCCAAGTCCCTCAACCTATCTTCATAGGGCTTGGTCCCTTGGCCCCAGATCATCTTCGTCGCTCTCCTCTGTACCCTTTCAATTTTATCGATGTCCTTCTTGAAGTGAGGCCTCCAGAACTGCACACAGTACTCCAGGTGTGGTCTGACCAGTGCCGTATACAATGGGACTATGACATCTTGTGATTTTGATGTGATGCCTCTGTTGATACAGCCCAAAATGGCATTTGCCTTTTTTACCGCTGCATCACACTGCCTGCTCATGTTTAGTTTACAATCCACAAGTACCCCAAGGTCTCGTTCACACACAGTGCTACCTAGAAGCGTATCCCCCATCCAGTAGGCATGCTTTTCATTTTTCTGACCCAGATGCAGAACTTTACACTTATCTTTATTAAATTGCATCTTGTTCTCATTTGCCCATTTTTCCATTGTGTTCAGATCTCGTTGAACTCTGTCTCTATCTTCCGGAGTATTTGCCAGTCCTCCCAATTTGGTGTCATCTGCAAACCTGATGAGTAGTCCCTCCACCCCCTCATCTAGATCATTAATAAATATGTTAAAAAGTACCGGGCCGAGCACCGAGCCCTGAGGTACCCCGCTACTCACCTCTCTCCAGTCTGATGAAACACCATTGACAACAACTCTTTGAGTGCGGTTCTCTAACCAATTCCCTATCCACCTGACTATCTGAAAATCCAGATTGCAGTCCTTCAATTTATCCATAAGAACATCATGGGGAACCTTGTCAAAAGCTTTACTAAAATCCAAGTAAATGACATCAACCGAATTTCCTCGATCCAGCAAACCTGTTACTTGGTCAAAAAAGGAAACTAGGTTGGTCTGGCAGGACCTGTTGGAGACAAATCCATGCTGACTTCCTTGGACCACCAAATTATCCACCAGATGTTTGCAGATCACTCCCTTTAATATCTGTTCCATTATCTTCCCCACAACGGAGGTCAGACTCACTGGTCTGTAGTTTCCCGGGTCATCCTTCCTCCCTTTTTTGAAGATCGGAATAACGTTTGCTCTTTTCCAGTCCTCCGGGACATCTCCAGTCCTTAAAGAGGTTCCGAAGATGATGGACAAGGGCTGTGCAAGTTCTCTGGAAAGTTCTTTGAGTACTCTCGGGTGCATTTCATCTGGACCAGGGGATTTGAACTCATCCAGTGCAGCTAAATGCCTCTCGACAACCTCTCTATCCATGTTAACCTGCCACCCAGACACTATCCTTTGGCTACAGCCATCTCTAGATGTGCCTAAACACTTTGACCTGTGGGAAAAAACAGATGTAAAATAGGCACTAAGCCTTTCTGCTTTCTCTGCATCTTTCGTTAGAGTTTGTCCATCCGCACCCAACAGCGGGCCTATTGCCTCCTTTACTTTACGTTTGCTCCTCACGTAACTGAAAAATCTTTTCTTGTTACAGTGGGCTTCCCTGGCCAATCTTAGCTCACTCTCAGATTTGGCCTTTCTGATGATTGATCTACAGTGCCTAGTAACCTGTAGGTACTCTTCTTTAGAGCTCTGTCCTTCCCTCCATTTCCTGAACATTTTCCTTTTCTTTCTTAGTTCCTCTTGAAGTTCTCTGTTCATCCAAATAGGCTTCTTAGAGCTCCTGCAGTGTTTTCGTATTTCTGGAATAGTCATTGATTGAGCATGCAATAGCTCTTGTTTGAGTAGCACCCACCCTTCACATGCTCCCTTCCCTTCCAGCATTCTCGTCCATGGTATGACACTCATCATGTCTCTGAGTTTATTAAAGTTTGCCCTACGAAAATCCAACATCCGCGTCTGGCTACAAGCTTCCTTGGCTCCCCATCTCAAAAGGAATTCTATGAGGACATGGTCACTTCCCCCTAGGGTCCCCACCTCCTTCACCTCATCCACCAACTCTTGCCTGTTGGTCAGTATTAAGTCCAGTATGGCTGAACCTCTTGTGGGTTCATCTACCCAGGTACATGACCTCTTTCTATCCTGCGGCATGCTCAGCACTGGCCGCATGCAGCATTGTCCTGCATGACATGCACTGCACCATGAATAATGTCCAACAGCTTGGCCCACTGTCTGTGTCCCAAGAGGCCCTGCCATGTGCCATCAGGACCATCAAGAGAGCATCTGCAGCCAAGTCCATTCAACCATCGACAGGGCACTGTTATGGGAAGCCTCCCACCTAATGGTGTCCTGGGATGCGAGCCATGTCTTGCCATGATGTCTGACCAGGTGATGTGAAGGCGACCAAGACCCCAAGGGGGGCATACAGCCTGATCTTCATAGGGCTTGGTCCCTTGGCCCCAGATCATCTTCGTCGCTCTCCTCTGTACCCTTTCAATTTTATCGATGTCCTTCTTGAAGTGAGGCCTCCAGAACTGCACACAGTACTCCAGGTGTGGTCTGACCAGTGCCGTATACAATGGGACTATGACATCTTGTGATTTTGATGTGATGCCTCTGTTGATACAGCCCAAAATGGCATTTGCCTTTTTTACCGCTGCATCACACTGCCTGCTCATGTTTAGTTTACAATCCACAAGTACCCCAAGGTCTCGTTCACACACAGTGCTACCTAGAAGCGTATCCCCCATCCAGTAGGCATGCTTTTCATTTTTCTGACCCAGATGCAGAACTTTACACTTATCTTTATTAAATTGCATCTTGTTCTCATTTGCCCATTTTTCCATTGTGTTCAGATCTCGTTGAACTCTGTCTCTATCTTCCGGAGTATTTGCCAGTCCTCCCAATTTGGTGTCATCTGCAAACCTGATGAGTAGTCCCTCCACCCCCTCATCTAGATCATTAATAAATATGTTAAAAAGTACCGGGCCGAGCACCGAGCCCTGAGGTACCCCGCTACTCACCTCTCTCCAGTCTGATGAAACACCATTGACAACAACTCTTTGAGTGCGGTTCTCTAACCAATTCCCTATCCACCTGACTATCTGAAAATCCAGATTGCAGTCCTTCAATTTATCCATAAGAACATCATGGGGAACCTTGTCAAAAGCTTTACTAAAATCCAAGTAAATGACATCAACCGAATTTCCTCGATCCAGCAAACCTGTTACTTGGTCAAAAAAGGAAACTAGGTTGGTCTGGCAGGACCTGTTGGAGACAAATCCATGCTGACTTCCTTGGACCACCAAATTATCCACCAGATGTTTGCAGATCACTCCCTTTAATATCTGTTCCATTATCTTCCCCACAACGGAGGTCAGACTCACTGGTCTGTAGTTTCCCGGGTCATCCTTCCTCCCTTTTTTGAAGATCGGAATAACGTTTGCTCTTTTCCAGTCCTCCGGGACATCTCCAGTCCTTAAAGAGGTTCCGAAGATGATGGACAAGGGCTGTGCAAGTTCTCTGGAAAGTTCTTTGAGTACTCTCGGGTGCATTTCATCTGGACCAGGGGATTTGAACTCATCCAGTGCAGCTAAATGCCTCTCGACAACCTCTCTATCCATGTTAACCTGCCACCCAGACACTATCCTTTGGCTACAGCCATCTCTAGATGTGCCTAAACACTTTGACCTGTGGGAAAAAACAGATGTAAAATAGGCACTAAGCCTTTCTGCTTTCTCTGCATCTTTCGTTAGAGTTTGTCCATCCGCACCCAACAGCGGGCCTATTGCCTCCTTTACTTTACGTTTGCTCCTCACGTAACTGAAAAATCTTTTCTTGTTACAGTGGGCTTCCCTGGCCAATCTTAGCTCACTCTCAGATTTGGCCTTTCTGATGATTGATCTACAGTGCCTAGTAACCTGTAGGTACTCTTCTTTAGAGCTCTGTCCTTCCCTCCATTTCCTGAACATTTTCCTTTTCTTTCTTAGTTCCTCTTGAAGTTCTCTGTTCATCCAAATAGGCTTCTTAGAGCTCCTGCAGTGTTTTCGTATTTCTGGAATAGTCATTGATTGAGCATGCAATAGCTCTTGTTTGAGTAGCACCGACCCTTCACATGCTCCCTTCCCTTCCAGCATTCTCGTCCATGGTATGACACTCATCATGTCTCTGAGTTTATTAAAGTTTGCCCTACGAAAATCCAACATCCGCGTCTGGCTACAAGCTTCCTTGGCTCCCCATCTCAAAAGGAATTCTATGAGGACATGGTCACTTCCCCCTAGGGTCCCCACCTCCTTCACCTCATCCACCAACTCTTGCCTGTTGGTCAGTATTAAGTCCAGTATGGCTGAACCTCTTGTGGGTTCATCTACCCAGGTACATGACCTCTTTCTATCCTGCGGCATGCTCAGCACTGGCCGCATGCAGCATTGTCCTGCATGACATGCACTGCACCATGAATAATGTCCAACAGCTTGGCCCACTGTCTGTGTCCCAAGAGGCCCTGCCATGTGCCATCAGGACCATCAAGAGAGCATCTGCAGCCAAGTCCATTCAACCATCGACAGGGCACTGTTATGGGAAGCCTCCCACCTAATGGTGTCCTGGGATGCGAGCCATGTCTTGCCATGATGTCTGACCAGGTGATGTGAAGGCGACCAAGACCCCAAGGGGGGCATACAGCCTGAGCTTGCAACATATCCAGCTCATCCAGCAGACGACACCCTGCCCCCATGTCTGGCACTGACATCATGGATATCCAACCTGAAACAGTTCAGAAGGTAGATCCCGGGATTAGACCCATGCATACTTTATAACAAGTGAATGCCACTTGGCCTGCTGGGGGATGTGGGGGGGACGACCCAACAATCATATGACTCAGTCTTGTGGATGCCATCTGCTAATGAGGTTGGGGAGAAAGGAACGAAATCAAGCAGCATTCCATCTGCCCAGGTGCAGGAAGCTGCTGAATCTTAAATATCCCCCAAAATGTCAAAGTGAAAAGACCCTTGACATAAGCACGTGCTTGTGAATAATGGCATGTGGTTCGTGACTGTACCTCCAGCTTGTGGGTAGACACGATGTCCTGTGCCACCCAAAGACCTGTGTGCCGGGGTGCAGCCTAACCATGTCCTCATGACAGCTCGGTGGGCCAGAAGTGGAATGCCCAACCATGCCATGACTGGTTGAGCCGCTACACATCCCACTCAGAGCCTTGGGCAAACTGTTACTGTCCTGCTGTTAGGCTGACATCTACTGCTGATTGCTGTTATCCGTTCGCCAAGGTGGCCAGCAGTCTCTGACCTGCACTAAGCCCGCCCATTGCAGGCCACACATGGGCAGGTGGGCAGGAGATGCCCCAAAACCACCATGCCCCCTGATGTATGAACCGACACCCAGGCCTCTAGTGTTCTGGCCCTTACCAGGTCTCGGCTCGACCCCAGGAAGATTCACCCTCCCCTGGAAGCAAGCAAGGTTGGGGCATGGAGGCCTCCTGCTTGATATCTCCCCTGAGTCCTTCCTGCCAGCCATGCTGCAGAGTGCTTGGCAATGCTGTAGCTATTGACCAAATGGGGAGGGGGTGTGGAAAACCTGCTGGCCCCAATTGAGCCAACCACCACTGGATGAAGGACCAGCCAGCTCAGTTGCAATGAACAATAATGCCCGTCTCAACCGGCCAGGGCATGAGGCCAAACGCTGCCTGCTGAGCCGTCCCCCCTCCCTGGCATGCCACGCTTCTTATCTCCACAAGAGGACCTACCTGAAGGTGAGGCGCCACGTGCCTCCCAGTACTTACAGCCTACCATTGATGGTCACCTCTCCGGAGCACTGTGCTTTTCTTGAACTTGAGTGGCCTTGCTCTGAAGGTCGCCATGTTCCAGTAGAAAACTACCTGTGTATACAAAGGGCAGCTGCCCTGCATCCTGTTAAACAATGCACCTGCCATAGATCCTTATGAACCAGCGTGCCAGGAGCAGAGGCCAGGGGCCCAGTTGGCGTCCTTGACCCCTCGGTACCCCCCCATGGCATTGCCTTCCACATCAACGGTGCCCCTTGATGTGTTGCCCAGGCAGGAATTCCTCAGCCCTGAATGCTGATCTGGTGGCTCCAGTTGGCCACAGCCCTCCGGGGGTTGAGGCAGAGGCCCTATGTTCGTGTTTTGTTTCCTTTTGTTTTTGTGCTGCATCAGCAAATCCAAGTGCCCTGTGTATGCCACAGAGGAGGGCCATGATCTACTACCCCACTACAAGCTTATCGCTCAGTAGCCCCAGTGTGATGGGAGGGGGGAATCTGTGGCCCCATGAAGCCAGCTGGCTCCCCCAGGCATGAAGCAAGTCCTGTCCCCAGTCCTCCATGGAAACTCCCTCCTTGAGAGCCAAAGCTTGTACTTGGTGTCAAAGGGGGATGTTTGACCCCATGCCAGGACCGTTTGTTGCCTGGGATGAGCATGCAGCATAGGATGAAAAGGTCCCCCAACCCAGGTCTGAAGGTGTCACTCTCACCCACTGCAGCCTTATGACACTGTCCCCAAGTAAGCGTGTCAGAGTGGATTCATTTCCCTTCCCCTTCTCTGACCACAACGGACTCTGGGAAGAAAAAGAGTTGGGTCTTATATGCCACTTTTCTCCACACAAAGAGTCTCAAAGCAGCTTACGATCACCTTCTGTTTCCTCCCCCCACGGCCGACACCCTGTGAGGGAGGTAATGTCAGAGCCCTGACATTACTGCTCAGTCAGAACAGCTTCCTCAGTGCCATAGATAACACGAGGTCACCCAGCCGGCTGCGTGTGGGGGAGGGGGGACTCGAGCCCGACTCACCAGATTAGAAGTCTGCCCTCCAAATTACTGCACCAAGCTGGACCCCGTGAGGTAGATGAGGCTGGGTGAGCCTGATATTACTGCTTGGTCAGAACATCTTTGCACTGCTATGATAAGAGTCCCCAGCTGGCTGCATGTATTACAGTGGGAATACAAACCAAGCAAACCAGGTTAGGCATTACTGCTTGTTCCCAGCCCCAAGCTGGCTGCAGCTGGCCAAGCCTACTCGTATCAGAATACTGATGTGTCAGGATGACCTCCTGTCCCAGGCACCTGTAGTCGGTGGGGGAGCCTGACATCCCCTGCCCCTGTTGAAGATGCTGAGGGGGGGGGGGCTTGCAGGGACTCTAAATGGTGACTGCCTGATGATATTGCCCCAAGTTGCCATGGGCCACCCCTGCCTTGATTCACTTAGTCATTTTTTTTTTTTATTGCCCCACACGTGAACAATGAGCGATTGTAAGCCGTGACTTCAGGGTCCATCTAGGCTCCTGGGAGACCTAGTGTGAATATAAGAAAACCGCCTTAACTGCTTAAGAAAACCACCTTAACTCTGATCCGGATGCAGGTAAAATCAACAGTCCGAGCTGGCGGCAACTCTCCTGCAGATGTCAGAATATAAGAAAACCACCTTAACTGCTTAAGAAAACCACCTTAACTCTGATCCAGACCCAGGTAAAATCAACAGTCCGAGCTGGCGGCAACTCTCCTGCAGAGATCTTACGCCTCACCCCCCCCCCCTCCGCCGGTTCCCTTTAAGGTGGAGATGCTGGGGGTGGGATTTGTCCCTTGATTGCAGTGGCTCTGCCACTGAGCCAAAGCCCCTTTTCAGCATCTGCCAGGCTGGATTCTTGAGAATATTGGTGGAGGGATCATGAGGGGATGAATCCGGATCACCATGGGTAGACAGGTAAATGTGAGTTCCTGCATTGTGCAGAGGGTTGGACCAGCTGATCCTGGTGGTCCCTTCTAACCATTATTCCAGGATCATGTTGCAAAAGGAAGGGGGGCGGTCCCAATGTGCCAAGGCATTCCCTCCTCCTAAGAGCCAACTGCCCTGTTCCATCCCAAGTGGGAGAACTGCATGGGGGGCAGTTACTATAGCGGCTGCGATGCTGCCACCCAAAGTCTCTCCCCCTGCAAATGTGATTTGGGGAGTCAGGGGGGCCACTCTCCCCCCTCTGCCTGGCATGAGTTCAGCCCAATTCCCACCTGCCTTATGGAAGGAAGATGGGTGGATCCGTACTATCCTCTTCGACGGCTGCCCAGGCGATGAAATGCAAGCAGTCCCAGCCCACGGCCTAGGGCAAAGGGATTAGACCGCTGCACATTTGCAAGCCGCTTCTGTCCCCGAGGGCCTGGCTTAACGGGCGAGCTTTCACTTCTAAGCTCCGAGCCCGGCGAGCTTTCACTTCTAAGCTCCGAGCCCGACGAGCTCGGCCCCGCTGGAAGAGTGGCGGTGTGCTTGCGCTCCAGGTCAGCAAAACCCGTTCAGCAGCTCTCCTGTCCCTGCCCCGAAACAGACTGGCGCTGGGAGAGCTGCACCGAACCCACGGCCCTCCCGGCTCACCTCAACATAAGGCAGCCTCTCAGTCTCCCGCCCGCAGCACGAGCAGTGGGAAGGGACTGGAAAGGTTTGAGGCAAGCAGCCAACGATGCGCTTTGCCTTCAGGGCCTGCTAGCCGGGCGGGCTGTGGACCCCTTCGCGCAGAGCCTGACGAGCCCTGCCCCGCAGGCAGGGGGGACGCACCCGCGAGCCCCAGAACCGCGGGAATGATCCAGCCTCCTTCCAGCACACGCCCGAAATTGGGCTGGTGCTGAGAGAGCTGCCCTGGTCCCACGGCCCTCCCGGCTCACCTCGTGGAGTTTCTGAACGCTGCAGGGAGCAAGCAGCTCCTGCAGCGTTCAAGGCAAAGAGGGAGATCCGTGCACGTGGTGACTTAAATAGTCACCACGGCCCCGCCCTGCCCCTGACGCTGTGCGTGCTGCCTTCCAGCAGCACGCACACTGGAGGGCCTCTGGGTGATCGCCTCTCTCTCCCAGCAAGCCCTCTGCTGCGTCAACATTCGGCTGAGGTAAGTCTTGGCCGGTTTTATATCGCCCAGAGAGCATGGCTGATGGCATCATTTCAAACCGCAAAGATGTTAGGGCCATTCTAAGATTACGTGTTGTTATATTTACTAAATATGATGCTCTAGAATGGTCTTTTTTAATTGCTTTATACCATGGGGCTGCTTGTGATAGCTGTATTGAAGAGTGGTCAATCAGTGAGTCAGCTTTGAACACCCAATCACGTAAATCAGAAGTATTGGCTGATGTATGCAGTAAGTCATCTGGTATGGTATAGCGTGAAAGAATGGAGCTAAAAAAATCAGACCGAGTCCTGTCTTTTCTCAATAAGAGCTTAAAACTTTGATGTCTTAAAGAATCTAATTTGGTTGTGATGTCTTTCTTCCAAGATTTCAGAATAGCTAAGTGGGCACGGGCTTTGAGTGAGGGGAAACCAAGCTCTGCCCTCATCAGGGCTGCAGGCGACCCTTTTGGGAGAGCCAAGATACGTCTGAAGAAAAAGTTCTGAATGGGCTCCAAGCTATTGATTGTTTGTTCTTTCCAGCCCCAGATGTCAATGCCATATAGTAGGTGAGCAATGACCTTGGCTGCAAAGAGCTTTAGAGCTGGGTCAACTAGAAACCCTCCCCTGGTGTAATAAAATCTCAGAATGGCTCCAATGATTTTTAGACCGGAGGCCTTTATAGTTGCAAGGTGGGCATTCCAGTTTAGGGTCTCACTGTAAGTGGTTCCAAGATATTTAAATGTGCTACACTGTTCTATAGGAATATTGTTTATACTCCAGATAATTTGTTTAGGTCTTTTCCTAAAAACCATAACTTTTGTTTTTGTGTAGTTGATGGAAAGGGACTCTTCCTTACAATAAGTACCCAAGTTGTTAAGTAGCTTTTTCAGACCAACTCTTGTAAGGGAAACCAGGACATCTGCATAAAGCAGTATAGAGACCTTTTGCTGACCAACAGAAGGGGGTACAAATTCTGGGCCCGATAGTCTTTGAACTATATTGTTGATATAAATATTGAAAAGCAGAGGGGCTAGTACACACCCCTGCTTTACCCCTTTCCTTACTGCAATTTCATTAGTTAGAGAGCCTGAAGCACCTACCCTAATTTTTGTGTGGGTGCCTGAGTGCAGTTCATGCATCAGCAACAGTAGGCATTTATCGATGTTAGTTTCCCTCAGCTTTGACCAGAGTCTGTCCCTATCAATGGAGTCAAAAGCTGTGGCTAAATCAATGAAAGCTGCATATAGGGCTCCCGTAGGGCCTTCTATGCTGGAGTAGGCTAAGTAATGGAGGGTTTGACAGTGGTCAATAGTAGAATGGCCTCTTCTAAATCCTGCTTGGTGTGGGTGTAAGATATGGTTGTCAGCAGCCCAGTCCTCTAGTTTATGTAAGAGGAATTTTCCATAGAGTTTAGATGCAATATTTAGTAAACTAATGGGGCGGTAGTTTTGTGGGTCGATCTTGTTGCCTTTTTTGTGGATAGGAACCACTATGCTCATCTTCCAGCCATTGGGGAAAATGACAGATTCATTTATCTGGGTGAAGACCCTAGCTAAGACTGGGGCCCACCAGTTAGGGAACGCTTTAAATAAATCAGGTGGAATCAGATCTTTTCCAGGTGATTTATTGGAAGCTAAGGATGTAATGAGGCCTCTGACTTCAGCCTCTGTGACTGAGGGCCAAGCTGGTAAATTTAGAGAGTCAATGGACATAGCCTGGGTATTTGATTCTGTACATGGTGGGGGAGGTGGCCAGGCTCCAAAAGTTTTCGAAAAGTGTGTAAACCAAGTGTTTCCAGATATTTGGGCTTCAACCTGTTGGGGTGATTTTGCAAGCCCGAAAGAAACAAGGTTCCAGAATTGAGACTCATTTTTCTCCTTTACTGCCTGATTTAGTTTGTTCCACATATGTTTAGCATAGTCAGCTTTCTTGCTTTTGAGGAGACTCTTATATTGGGATCTTAATCTGATGAGCTCTAACATTCTGTTATCCTCTCTACTGCGACGGCTCAGCCTCATACATTTGACTAGCTTTTTCCTGAAGGTTTTGCATTCTTGGTCAAACCAGCCATTATTGGGGCAGGATAACAGCTTTAGAGGTTTATTGTTGATAAGCAGAGGTTTGATCAAGCTAATAATTTTGTCATAGTGTCCTATGGTGTCATGGCCAGGCTGTAAAAGGGCTGAATGCAGGAATTTAAGGTCATCACTAGTCAGAGCTTGAGCTATGTTGTTTTGTACCTGCTCTGACCATTTCAGCCTCCTATAGCCAGGAAATGTACCTTCAGCGAGTTCAGGAATTGGAGGTAAAAGAATGTTGCTATTATATTTAAGTAAGAGCTTGTCAAACTTAGAGCCATGTAAGACATAAAGATTAAACAAGGATAGCAACTCCAATAATTTTAGACCAGGCTTATTAATTATAGGGTCTTGTGAGACTCATTCTAAAAGACATGTGTGCTCCGCGATTTGAGAGTTGACATCTACCCTAGAGTCAGAGTGACCAGGGCCAATTCTGGCATTAAAATCACCACACATAATTATTTGGGCGTTAGGAAACTGAGACGTAAGGGTTTCCAGTGTGTGGGAAAGTTGGTCCAAAAGTCTCCCTTTATCCTGTGACAGTGAGAGTTTTGGAGGGACATATACATTGATGCACAGGAGGTTGCCGAAATGTGGTCCCTTAATCAGTAATGCTTGGATGTAATTTGGGCAGCTGCTTTCCAGGGTCTGAACCTCTGCTATTAAGTCAACAGCTACAAGGATGGCCAGACCGCCACTGCCCCGGCCCTTACAGTGGATTTTGATTGCCGGTGTGGCAAACGGCTGAAAACCCTGTAGAGCTACAGAGGTTGCATCTTGGACCCAGGTTTCCTGTAAAAAAAGAATATCGTAACCACTTAAAAATTTTGAGAATTCAGGATCATAGAATTTGTTCTGCCATCCCCCCAAGTTCCAAGATAGTATCTTTAACAGTCAGTCCGAGTTTGAAATTTTATCTAATTCTCCCCTTGAATCTGAGAAGACATCCATTTTTTGTAGAGGAGGACTGTTTCCGTGAAGATGGGCTGTTTTTCACAGGGTCACACTCCATTGGCTGGAAGATTGAAAGACTGAAAGCTGGAGTGCTTGGTGATATGGATGTTTGGTTGCAGTTTGTTGGTGGGGACAGGTTTTGAACTGCTGAGATTTCGTGAATTTTCAAAAGTTCCAACCTGAGACGTTCTAGTCTGTTTGTGATGGCTAGACGTTCTGATGTTGGGAGGGTCGAAAAGGAGTTGATAAGGCCCTCTTCAAAGGAGTTTTCAAGGTGAAGATCTCCAGAACTTGAGAGTATGCAGTCTGGTTGGCCAGGCCGTCTAGAAGGGTCCTGTTGTAATGTGTTGTTTGATGTTTCCTCAGGAAGCTTTTCTGCTGGTATAGTGGTTTTATGGTGAGGAGGATTTGAAAGCAAAGCAGTTGTTGCAGTATTAGTGAAGACTCAAATGGGGAAAACTCCTTTAGGACCCAGGATAGATTTCTGTCTTAGGAGTAGAGAAGGTATCCTTGGGCTATTGAAGGTGAGCATAATTCTCTGTGCCTGATTTGCATAATTAAGGAATTCTGTTGAAATTAGGTCTATCGGGAAGTGCCTCTCTGTGATTAGGGTTTGATAGCCAGGTGCTTAGAATTCCAAGGGGAGATCCACCCCTTGTACTGTCAGATAACCTGGCAAACCTTGCATGGTTGTCAAATCAGGTGTTGGAGTTTTCTTTGATCTTCTGACTGCCTTGTGTAAGAATTCTCACAGGTCCTTGTGGTTGAACCAGAAAGAGAATAAGGTGGCTGAGGGAGAAGCCCATTAGAGGTTGATTTGGGCTCCCTCAGGGTGGCTAGCCTTGAAACTGTCTGGGTAAGTTTTTCGAGTAAATGGCCATTCCTTTTCAATGTGCAGAAAATACTCTCCACTGTTCTTGCAGTCAGCTCCAGGAGTTCTCCTGCAAGGTTTTCTGTGCCTCCTTAACTGTCAGCTTCTAGGGGTGAATGGTTTGAATTTAGGTTTAGGTTTTCTTCAGTTTCTGCCAGAGGAGTAAAACGATTCTTGGTGGGGATGCTAAATGTTGAGGCATTGCTGGTCACAAAGTAATCCCCTATTCTCGTCTGTTTTTGAGCTGGCAAGTTTAAATCCTCTTCACACCTGCATTTTACTCCCATGAGTGGCGGCAGAGATACTTGAGCAATTAGTTAAAGGAACAGGCAAGCAGACAAGCAGGAAATTGCTCCAAGCCGAAAACAATTTTTTTGTAGCTTTGTAGTTCTGTAAAACAGTAGTTAATGGGGGGGAAAAGTTCTCCCCTTTTGTACTGAAGCTGCCTATGCGATTTATGGCCCTCTGCCAAGGAGGCACTCCTTGATAAGAACTGCTCTTCCTGGTTGGTATAATTAACAAAATAAGATTGAGGGATGCCTTCAGTTCAGAGTAGCACAAGAGAGCACACAGTCACTGACCTTCAGGAAACTTCAATTAGCCGAATAAAATAACAGAATAAAATATAACTTGCGGAGCGGGATAGCCGGTGTTTCTATCTGGACGCCATCTTGTCACTTAAAGTTCCTGGCAGTAGGTACAGCTGTAAGCTGCATTCCATCCAGCTACAGGACCTTCGTCTTGTATAGTAATGGTCACACTAAATCCATAGCTATATGCTTGAAAGGGCCTTCGATAAACAGTAGGAATTGTAAGAGCACATGAGGGGGAATTCTACCCTCCATACGTTGACACACTTCACACAACCTGCAATGTTCTTGTACCTCCTTGGTCATGGTGGGCCAGAAGAACCATCTCAATATATGGCACAGAGTTGCCTTGTCCCTTTGGTGTCCAGCCCACTGCTGTTTGTGTGCCATCTCTACTATACTTGAACTTAGCCAAAAGGCCGAGAAGCGATGAAGATAGATAAAAGGCTCCTATATCTTATAAGAAAACTCTATTCTTCTACCTGTTGCCAAGTCAAACTCACCCCCCCTTGGGAGTCTTACTCCTAAAATACCAATCAACAAAGGGGTAAAATAAGGATGCATTTTGGCTCCCCTCCTATTTAACCTTTTTATAAATGACCTTGCTCCATCCCTATCCCCCAATTCTGGCCATAGCCCAAAAATTGGTTCTCTTCACATCCCACTGCTTTTATACGCAGATGATGCGGTAGTGCTGTCCCATTCACAAATTGGCTTAAAACATTTACTGGTTCAATTCCTGGACTTCTGTGAAGTAAACAAACTTGCTCTGAACTTTGAGAAGTCAAAAATTGTGGTTTTTGGAAAGCCTTGGAAGCCTCTTAAATGGAATGTAAGAGGTAACAACACTGAACAAGTTAAAAACTTCAAATACTTGGGAATATTTTTTCACCATAATGCAAATTGGGCTACACAGAGGAAATATGCAATCACATCTGCAAAAACGAGTACCCTGGCAATTAAACGTTTCTTCTACACCAGTGGAAACCAGTATGTGCCAGCAGCCCTCAAAGTATTCAATGGGAAACTAAGTGCCCAACTGCTCTATGGCATCCCTATTTGGATCAACACTTTTAACCAAGCAGTCGAAAGTCTCCAATCTGTCTTCCTTCGTAAAATCCTTGGGACCCCGAACTGTGTCTCTTACGCAGTCCTATGTCTAGAAACCAGCCAAAGACTATTGGAAACCAGAGCATGGTTGTTAACAATCAAGTTCTGGCTTCGCATTCATTTTAGATCTGACCCCAACAGTCTAATTTCCCTCATGGTATCTGAACATGAGTCATCTACTTGGATAAGACACATTGAGGAAAAAATTAAATCTACAGGAATCTCTGTAGACTCCTTATATCTGGTATCTGAAAAGTCTGCATTTGATTCAATTAAACGCAGACGGTTAGACATAGAACTGCAGGAACTTAGCAGTAAAGCTAGAAACGTTTGCTCGCCATTGAGCTTGGGGATCTCACCAAGCTCTCAGCCCCTAGCTGCGTACTTCTACCATCTAATCATCCCACAACAGCGTAGAGCAGTGGTCCCCAACCTTTTTATCACCGGGGACCGGTCAATGCTTGACAATTTTACTGAGGCCCCAGGGGGGTGTTAGTCTTTTGCCGAGGGACGTTTTTGCTGCCACCTGAGCCCCTGCTCCACTTGCTTTCCCGCCGGTGCCCCTGACTTCCTGCCACCTGCTGGGAGGTGCTGCCAGCCGCAGCTGTGCAGTGCCACACCAAGGGGGAGCCCCAGCCATGGCAGCCGCTGGAGAGCACCAAAGGTGAGCTGGCGGCCGAGTGGCAGGGCAGCCCCCAAGGAAGCCAGGAAGGAGGCAGCAGCCAGGAAGGAGGACGAGGAGGAGCTGCGGCCCAGTACCGACTGATCTACGAACCGGTACCAGTCCCCGGACCGGGGGTTGGGGACCACTGGCGTAGAGCATTCATGTTAGCTAGAACTAATGCTCTATCTTCTGCTGTTCTATATGGGAGATTTCAACAGATCCCGCATTCAGCTAGGTTGTGCCCCTGTGGACAATGCTGTATAGAATCAATTACACACGTTTTCTTCCATTGCCCATTTTATTCCTCAATCCGAGCTAAATTTCTTAACTCACTGCTGTGTAAAAGAGAACTGCATTTGGATGAATGAAATACTCAGTTTCTTTTGACATCCCAGAACCTTGATATAATTGAACCAGTTGTAAAGTTTTTATATCTTGCCATGAGAAATCGTGAATGTATTATGTCTAAAGCATGATCTTTGCCTTTGTTCTCACTAGCAGTGGATCCTTTTGCACTTTCCCTTCTTATATTGTACTTTTATATGCTATTAATGGCTTGTTGTTTTTGTTGTTGTTGTTGTGTGCCATCTCCAATGCCTTACATCTATACCCCTTGGGTACCAAGAGCTGGCTTACCAGTTTCCCCTTTAACTTTTGAACCTGGAACCAAAGGCCACCTTCCCATATTACCTGTGGCCATCCTCTGGTCTAGCCAACATCCTCCATGATGCCTTTGTTCACGGCCACCTTCTAAAGCATATCCATGAGGGATGAGTCTACTTCTTGCAAAACCAACAAGTATGGGTCATTCTGCAAGTTTTCCCACAGCTCATCACTGGGATCCTTTGCCTCCTTGGACTCTATGGTTCTCTGGACTTTGCCAGGACTCCCCACTGCTCTCCAAGATCCACTAACTGCCCTCAAGGCTTCCTTGAATCTGGGAGCATTGTACCCCAAAAAGACAGCATCTGGAATGTTTTTCACCTGGCCATCTCTATCACCCATCTTTTCCCGAAATATTGATCTTGTACCTCGACCACCAGGTATGTCCACGGAAGCATGTTATTGTCACCCATCATAGGGACTGGCGGTCGGCTCTTAGTTGATCCTTCCTTATCACGAACATTGAGCTGCCACTATCGACCAAGGCCCCTAGTTACCACCCCTCTACCTGAAGAGGCAACAAACATGGTTTATGTGAATATGGCCATAGGGTGCCTTGTAGTGCCACATCCCATCCCATGTCAAACTCCATCAGAGGGCACTCTCTTTTAAAATGTCTTCACTGTCTTCTCGTGAAGCAAGGGGTTCGCTTCAAGGGATCTTGAATTTTGCCCTACGGCTGTGGTCCCACTGGATTCCCTGGACTGGGATTAGTTGGTGGTTCGTTCTCCCCTCCTTGACCCCGACTGGGCAACAGTAGTCTTGGTGTTGGATGCGTTGGGACCCGAGCTCTTTCTGACCTTTGCCAATTTGATCCCATTCCAGGTGTAATGATCCTACCTCCTCTTCCAACTGGTATGGTAGGCTTAGATTTCTTTCCTTCCTTTTCTGTTTCCCGATGGTTGACAGCCAAATAGGCTTCTAATAAATCTTAAGCTTGGAGGAGAGAACATGTGCACCCTGGGAGGATTTAGAATAGCTGCTCAAAGACAACCTTCTCCACTGTCTCTCACCTTCCATGATGGGATTCAAGTGGGTAGTCGTGTTGGTCTCAAGCCTTGAATAAATCTTTGTTCGTATTAAAGGTGCTACTAGACTCTGATTTTGTTTTCTTCCATGATGGGGCTCAACTAATAAATATAAGCATCCTTGAGCTTCTTGACTACCACCCTCCGGCAGCCCCCAGCTTGGAAGATCAGGGCCAGAAATTTCTGCCTGTAGATATCAGGTGAAATCTTGAACTGGTCTAATATTGTTTTTTTCAACGTGTCATAATCAACTGAAACCTCTTTGGCTAATTCTCTCAGGGCTGCTTGAGCCTCGCCTGTGAGGAATGGACCAATTATAAATGACCACTGATCCTTTGGCCATCTCACGGCCATTGCAGTCCTTTCAAATGCATCCAAGAATGCCTCGACATCATCCTTGGAGCTTAACTTGGCCAGTGATGGCTAGGATACTGACCTAATAGTCCCAGGGCAGCTCCTACCATGGCCGCTCCTGGCCCTGGCTACATTCCCTTGAATGTCCTTCAGAGGTCTTGCACCAGTTGTTCCTGGGCCATCATCTGTCTGTCCACAATCTCTCACCATACTTGAGAAAGATTTTCAACCAGCCACATCCTGAACTGCGCAAAGTCCATTAGGGGTTACCCTGACACCCTGAATCTCACAAAGCACATGGACAATGCATCAGAATCCCCCTCCTCTGTGCCTACCTCCTCCTAGTGCTATGTTGGGTGGGGGCTTGCAAAATGTGGGGATAGGGACCACCTGGAGATGCAGGGATGTGGGGTGGAGCTCTCTTCAGGGCACATACAGTGCTCACATCATCCACCAGAATGGTGATGGGTGGAAAGCCCCCCTTTGCTTAGCTACCAGTCCTGCTAGCCAATTTAAGAAAAATATAGGTGTTTTTTCTTATATTTAGAAAAATAGAATCATAGAGTTGGAAGGGACCTCCTCCGTCATCTAGTCCAACCCCCTGCACTATGCAGGACACTCCCAACCCTATCACTCATCCACTGTAACCTGCCACCCCCTTAAGCCTTCACAGAATCAGCCTCTCTGTCCGATGGCTATCGAGCCTCTGTTTAAAAATTTCCAAAGATGGAGGACCAACCACCTCCCGAGGAAGCCTGCTCCAATGAGAAACCGCTCTAACTGTCAGGAACTTCTTCCGGATGTTTAGACAGAATTTCTTTTGAATTAATTTCATCCCATTGGATTTGGTCCATTACTCCAGGGCAAGAAAGAACAACTCTGCTCCATCTTTGGAAATTTTTAAACAGAGGCTTGATAGTCATCTGACGGAGAGGATGATTCTGTGATGATTCAAGGGGTGGCAGGTTACAGTGGATGAGTGATAGGGATGTGAGTGTCCTGCACAGTGCAGGGGGTTGGACTAGATGGTTCCCCCTTCCTTTTTCTGGGAAATGAAGGTTTCAGCAAGACATGCCAAGTATTTATTGTACTTTTCAGTTTTAGCAGAGGTGAACTTCCAACATATATCTGGGTAATTGAAATCTTCTGTGACCATTAGATCCTCTCTCTCTGAGAACTTTGTAATCTGGTCTAGCAGCATGTTATCCAAGTCCTCTGTCTGACTCCCACCATAATATCCATATTATTCCTTTTATTTTTACCCCAATACTCTCAGCTGAACTCTCATCCTTAGACACATATATTTCCTCACAAGTATATATATATATATATTTTCAAGTGTGATGCCCAGGGCCTCGAACCACGCCTGTGTCATCGCCTCAAAGTTTGGGGACATGAGTGTTGTATGGGCTGTTGCGTCAATTGGCCACGTCCATACCCAGACAAGCTGTTTCTTTAAAATCTAGTTCTTGAGAGCAACTTAAATGGTTAAAGCAGGTTCTTTAAAAGCTGGTCTGCTCCCAAGTACAAAGAAGCAGCACAGGTCAGCAGTAAGCAAGAAAAGAAGAAACACAGGTGTTACCAGTTTAGCTCAAAGCCTTTTCTTTTCTTTGGACTTCATCCAGAACAACCTCCGTATTTTATTTTACTTTCAAGAATCTTTCCTCAGTGACTAAGACATTTACTATTTATATAAGACAAGCCAAAGTCTTGGTTTACTTCTTGAGCTATTTCAAGTGCCTTCATGTTATCTAGGCCCATCTATTAGACAAGGAAAAACCTTCTTCCCCTTGTTCTCTCTGAGGCATTCAAGGGAAGGTTACAAGGAAGCTTCTGGCCCCTTAGCTAAGATGTTTATTTCCACCATTCCATCTTTCATATCAGACATCAGGTATATTATCCAATGAATAGAGTGGTTACAAGTTCTTTCCGGATCGGTTCTTGTGACTCTGGCTGTTAGGGCCTTGTACACAGACATCTCCCCTGATGAGGCCAGAGAAACAGCGCCGTCTTGTCTTGCACAGGGGGACCATTTGTTTCCACCTACTCACTTCCTATTAGACTTCTTGGCTGGGCGCTTTGTCGCCCAAAGTGGCTGTTCGTTCCCGACGCAGCCAGCGCCGCAGGGGGGGGGGGGGGAGGCATGAACATCGGCACGCCAGCGGATGCACCGATGCCCATCGGCATGCCGGCGGGTGCACTGATGCCTGCCAGCACACCAACATCCATGCCTCCCCACCTACCGTGGCGCAGGGCTGGCTGCGTCGGGAGCGAACGACCGCTTTCATTTTTTCTTACGGATTAAAACGCCGTGGGCAGTGTAAGTGCCAGTTAGTGCCCTTTTAGCTAATCTCTCTATGGCTGTGTTAGAAGGGAAAACAATATGCAGACCAGAGACCTTGGTGACTGATATGATGATGTTGTGCTTTTATATTTTATTCCTACTTCAGCAAAGGAGTAAACTCTGTCCTGTCTCTGGCCTTGAAGATCTTTTTACTAAGCTGCATTTTCAACCCGTTATACCCTAGTTAGAATTTTGCTTTCCTGATTTGTTTAGAGACTGCCTATTGCCGTTTCACCTTCTCTTACCTTGACAAGAGCCTTGTTGCCCCTCTCAGGGCCATCTTTTTCTTAGACAGTCTTTAGGGCCTGATGAGTAGAACTGAGCTCTGAGCCAAGGACCCTGCAAGTCCCCAGCAGAAGCTCTCTATGCACGATGGCAGAAAGAGCCTCACAACAGTTTCTAAGGGATTAACAGAGTGAAAAAATGCATTAATGTTATGGTGGCATTTAAAAATGAATAACATAGGAAGGGCAAGACAGATATGAGTCAGCATTTAAGTCTCTGCACTTCTGTTTTTGTTCCCTTTTGATCTCTATCAGAAAGACTGTAGAAGAAGACAGAAAGGTCACTATTTCTTGCTAGCTCGCTTCCAGCTGCTTTTGTGTCTCACCCAGTTCTGTACTCATACAAAGGGCCATTTCGCACAGAGCTCAAAGTTGCTATTTGGTTGCTGTTAGCGAAATCGCTACTTCAACTAGCGAAATGTAACTAGCTGTGCCCGTAATGCACAGCTGCGGTTTTTGCGGAATTTAGCACTTTCACTTCTCGTCACTTTCGTAACCCACAGGCTTCCGGTCTCCGTCTTTTCGCTACAAAGGAGGTCCCTTTTTAGCGCTTCTGGCCTCCCGTGCCCGTCAATCAAACTGCAGGCACACCTTTGACCTCGACCCTAAAGCCGGACTTGTCGGGGTTCCCTTTTTTTTAAAAAAACCCAGGAAACCCCGTAGCAACGCGTTATCGTCCAATCATTGGCGCCCTTGGAACGTGTTTTCTATTGTTTTCTATGATCCAGAGGTTGATGCATTGATATGTTTGATTGGTTAATCCCCGCCCACAGTACATGCCCACAGGTTACCTGCTTATATGCACCTGGGCAGACACGCGGTCAGCCTCACTCTTTGTTTGCGTAGCCTACTGCCCGCAGCACAGGTTAACGTTGCAATGGAGAGGATTATTTTTCAATTGTTGGCTCAGATGCTTGCGGTGGTCCAGCGTATCCATACCACCGTGCGGCGTAGGAGGGATGCTATCGAGAAATACCGAGAACGTATTGCCGGAGCGATGACCACCAGTACAAGACGTTCTCTACGGGCAACCATGGCGGCTAAGAAGCACTGGCAAGCTCTGGCAGAGGTCCGGTTCCCCACCCGGTTCTGGGTGGACGAAAGATCCTCTGACTGGTGGGAAAATTTTGTGTGGGCTCGCTGGGATGATGACCACTGGATTGCCAACTTTAGAATGTCTAGGGGAACATTTTTTGAACTCGTGGAGGCTCTACGTGGACGCATGGAGAGGCAAGTCACAGGCATGCGGCGCCCCGTGCCAGTGGAAAAAAGGGTGGCAGCCGCATTGTGGTACTTGGCCACCCCTCAGTACTTCTGGACAGTAGCCCAGCAATTCGGACTCGGAGTCACAACGGTTGGCGATATCCTTAAGGAGTTCTGCCTCGCCATGGAGGCGGAATTGTTCAGCAAAGTCGTGTGCCTCGGAGACCGGCTTGGAGCGGTGAGTGTCATTCTATCCCCTTTGCCCTTTAAATTTTTTTTCTTGTTTGACAGGTCAGCAACGAAGACGCGATGCACCCCACGCTGACATGCCATGGCTTATATTCTTTTCTTTCCCTTATTCCAGAGTATGGACGGGTTTGCCAGGCTTGGATTCCCGCATTGTTTTGCGGCCATCGATGGAAGCCACATCCCTATCCGTGCACCCGGGGGAAGCATAAAGGAGTACGGGAACAGGAAGGACTTTTGTTCTGTTCTCCTGCAAGGAACTGTGGACTTCTCCGGACGGTTTATCGATGCCGAGGTGGGGTGGAGTGGCAGGAGGCATGATGCCCTTGTTTTCAGGGAATCGAACCTCAGGAAAGCCATGGACGAAGGGGTCTTTGTTCCAGGAAACCCCACCGCCACCATTGAGGGCGTGCGTGTGCCGGCGTTGGTGCTCGGGGACGGAGCCTACCCATTACGCCGCTGGCTCATGACTCCCTATAAGCGGCCAAGGACAGACGTGCAGAGCCACTACAACCTCAGTCACTCCCGGGCAAGGAATGTAGTGGAGCGTGCCTTTGGACGTTTGAAGTCCCGGTTCCGTTGCTTGATGTCACGACTCCATGTGCATATAGACAATGTGACTCCGCTGATCATCGCGTGTGTCATTTTGCACAACATCTGCGAGGACAAGGGACATAACATCCCCTTCCCTGTGGATGAACCTGATCCTGTAGTCCTCGAGGACACACAAGACATCCCTGAAGCAAGGGAAAAAAGGATCTATGCGGAGGGGTGCAAGGTTCGGGACGCTATAGCCACCCACATCTACAGAAACAGGAGGCGTGTTTGATTGTTTTTCCTACTCTGGTGTTGAATAAAGTTTTATGTTCTTTGTTTGACCTTGTCTTGTGCGGTTTGTCTACTTAGCCAGCAAAAAAACGGGGATTCTCTGGTCCAAAAGCACTTTGACAGCCCTAAATACTAACTCCCCGCTGAAATTGACAAACACAATATGGAAGCGCTGAACGGGGAAAGTTTGGGGAGGCGGGTAGCCAGGAAGTATTGGCGACCCCTGTCAAACTGGAGGATCAATCCACTTATGTTCCAAGGAATTATTTCATTGGTGGGCAGCTTTGATACATTTAAAATAGGGGTGGTCGATCGGAGCAACGCATGTTCGTTCCCTAACCGTCATTCCGAAGATGCCGAAGCCACGGAAGGGCTCCTTCTGGCAGCGCGCCGAGGCTGAGGCACTTCTGGAGCTTGTTCTCCAATCAAAAAGTGTTGGCCGCCTTATGGCCAGCACCCACTGCCACACCAAGGGTGCTTACCTGGTGTTGGCATCAAAGCTGAGGGAGAGGGGCTACGTCCGGACCTGGGAGCAGGTCCGGACAAAATTTAAGAGGGTGAAGCTGGACTTCCTGAACAGTCTAGAACAGTGGGGGGGGGGGGGGTCCCGCAGCCAAGTGGGAGAACGGTCTTCCACGACCAGATGGTAAAGATATGGGAGAAGGCTGGGAAGCCCCCCCTGGAAATGAGGAGGCATATGGGTGAGTGCTGCCCTCGTTGTGTTTTACCCTTAAACATGCATGGAATGACTAGCTGCCTCTTTCCCCTACTGTCCCCAATGAAATTCGAGAAAGTATTAAGATGCTGTCAACCCCCTCTGACTTAGCCCGCCAGTACTGTAGAACCACTTTGGTTATGCGCTTTGACTCTGATTGTGGTGTGGCCATCAGCTGTGTTTCATCTCTGGTTTGTTTGCTTTTACTTATGATTTCTCTTTTTCTTTGCCCAGCTACACAATCACCATCCAAGCTAGCAAAAGCACCTGAGCGGGAGGAAGGGGAGGAAGAGGGACCTTCCACCTCAGGACAGGCTGCAGGTGAGAGTTTTATGTCTTTGAGGGAGACCCATGTGTGTGTACCCCCATGGTGCCATATGGGAGCCTGCTGTGATGCTTCCATTTGAAGTGTGATTGAATTCTTTATTTGATTTCTATAGCAGAAACTATGGAGGCAAGGCTGCGTGCCATGGAGGCCAGGGTGACTTCCCTAGAGGCTGAAGTGGCAGACCTAAAAGGGGAGATGGAGCGGCAAAGGCAGCAGAGGGAGGCGGAAGAACGTAGGTTATGTTCCCCACTGCCCAACTCTTCTCACACTGTGGCTAAGGCCACTAAAAAGTGTATCCATGTAAACTCCAGGTTGGAAAATATGTTTGGCACTAATGTGTACTTTTTCTCCCTCCCCACACAGTTAAGAAGAAGGAGGACGAAGACCTCTTCCGCCGCAAAGTCCATGGGACTTTGGGGGGAACCATGGGACGGTTGTGCAGGAGAGTGAGGGAGATGGAAGGGGCTGGGGAGGGGAGCAGTGGGACCTGAGTTTTGTTTTCTGTTTGTGTTTTGGGGTGGGGGGTGTTGGGGGGGTTCCTAGTTACATTGCCCATTTTTCTATCCCTGTTAAACTGTTTATTAAAATAAAATGTTGTTGCAAATTTCCTGAAAAAGACTCCAGTGTGACTCCTTACACTAGCACACCTTTCACCCCAAACTCCTAAAACACCTTTAACCTTTAAAACACCCTCCAACCTCCAACCCACACAACGGTACCAGAATAGACACAATCACTAGAGAGGGTACACAGAGACAGAGTCAAAAATATAAACTTTATTTAACAAACAACAGCAAACACAGATAACGTTAAATAGACAAACTGGCCCAAACTAGGAGGGGGAGAACTTGTCAGCGGGTTTAACTATTCTCTTCCCGAGAACAGTCCTCCTTCTTGTTTGGGTCGAGGCATTCTGAGACGGGGTCGGTGGGGTGGGTGCTGGAGGTGGTGGTGTAGGTGTGGGGGGGGGGACGTGCACGGTAATCTGAGGAGGGTTGGCCGTCTCCATAACCGCGACCGCCCTCTCCATCAGCCTCCTTATCAGTCTCACCTCCTCCACGCTTTCGCGTAGGGATTGGTTCGACTCCCTAAGGATTGCCCGCAATTTTTTTCCCTCCTGGGCCACAAGGGAGAGCATCGCCTGGTCTGCGGCAGCGGCACGCCTGGACTCCTCCTGGCAGTGCTCGAGGATCCTTTCTCCAACACTTGTTAGGACGGAGACGCGCCGCAGCCTGCCGCGTTCCCTCGCCAGCCTCTCCTCTGCTTGGAGAGCACCTCTAGGTGGTGAGCCGGCTGGCTCATCGTCTTCTGAAAGGACCTCTGTTGGCAAAAAATGAGAAACAGAACTGTTAGTACCATCGAGACAGTCAAAACCCACCCTGGTGCACATGGTGGCCTTTTTTGGTTACATATTGTTAAACCAAGACTCAAAACAATGCCAGGGGAGCACATAGTTATTGTTTGTTTGCCCATGGTGGCCTTTCTTGGTTACATATTGTTAAACCAAGCCTCAAAACAATGCCAGGGGAGCACATAGTTATTGTTTGTTTGCCCATGGTGGCCTTTCTTGGTTACATATTGGTAAACCAAGCCTCAAAACAATGCCAGGGGAGCACATAGTTATTGTTTGTTTGCCCATGGTGGCCTTTCTTGGTTACATATTGGTAAACCAAGCCTCAAAACAATGCCAGGGGAGCACATAGTTACTGTTTGTTTGCCCATGGTGGCCTTTTTCCTTTGCCTACTTTCACAGCAAGACTCACAACAATGAAAAGGGAGCACATGGTTAGTGGCTTGCGACATTGTCCTGCAGCCATGGCTCGAAAGGAACAGTTCATGCACGCTCACCATCTTGGATCTGTATCCGCCTGCGCTGGGCAGGAGGTCCAGCCACCCCACGCTCCTCCTCCTCCTGGGTCCCGGGTATGAAATCTGCAAAAAGGAAAAAAAAACATGATTTAGGACCAAAGTGTGGCAAAGCAAGCTTCAAACCCTAAAGCAGCAACGTAGAGGGACTCTCTTCTGTCTCTTAGCAGTGCTGCTGCCCTGCACAAACAGAAAAGCACAAAGCAGTTAAACCCCCCCCCCTTATTGCAACTGATACTCACCAACATTTGTTGACGCCCCGGAATCACTGTCCTCGGCCACCGCTGCTGGGGACTCGAGGACCACCGTCCCAGGCATCTGTGTCTCTGTGGACAAGAGCAGAAAATAGTGAAAAAGGAGCAAGCATACAACCTGAACCACACAGCAAGGGGCAGCCGGCTTCCGAACCACCTTGAGGCTCCTCCCGACGCGCTTCGGCCTGCCGGCTCCTTCCCCGTCGCCGTACAGCAGGTGCTGCTCCTCAAAGTACGGGCAGGTCACCTTCTCGTTGCCGGAACCCTTGTTGTGGTTCACGGCCCGCATGTACTCCGCCCGCATTGTTTTAGTTTTTGACCGGCATTCAAGGCCGGTCCTGTTGTGGCCCAGGGCACGCATCTTGATGGCCACTTGTTCAAAGACCTCCCGATTCCTGTATGAGGACTGGAAGGCGTCCTGGATTTTCTCTTCTGAGAAAATCGCGATCAGGTCCCTGATCTCCGCGTCCCTCCATGTTGGCCCACGGCCGGTTGCCGGGACGGACGACGCTTGCGAAGAAGATTCCATGGTGCCTTCGCAAGTAGCTGAGCAAAATGGAGGTGGTGCGAGGTGCAGGGTGCAACGGATCATATACCTTCCCGCACACAAAGACAAAGGGACTAGCCGGCTCCTGATTGGTGGAGGGCAGTAGGGGACACGCACATTGGCCACATGAGGTCACATGTCACGTTCAAAACTCCTCGCGCGGGAACAGGATCTGCTCCTAATGGCCAGATTAGCGCCCTTGTTGTTTGACTTCTCGCATGCGCTGATTCGTCCACACGCGAGAAGAGCAGTTTGAACATGCAGCGGGAGCCATTTTACTGAAATGTCCGCCATTACAAAAACGCATGCCGGTGTAAAACCGAGAGCAAGTGCAGCGGTACGCGACAGTTCCCCAATAATATTCACCAACCAAAGCATAAATCAATGACATGTTACTGGCGAACGTTCGTTGGCACGCTCAGCAGAAAGTTTTTTAAAATGAACGGTGGACGGCGACTCCGCTTGCCGGAGGTCTAGCCGCCGATGGAAGGGGTTGTCCGCACCCAAGCACAACCACGCACCCGGAACTACACAAAGACCCCCTACACATAAACCGCCCCTCATGATATCACCTCGAATCATTTCTATTGAACCCCTCTAAGCTAAACAGGAGACTGCGAGCGGCGAACGTTCGTTGGCACGCTCAGCGGAAAGTTTTTTAAAATGCTCCCTGTACGTTGACTCCGCTAGTACTGGCCGAAGGTAGACGGGGTTTTAAGCTTTGGGCAAATGTTTGGAACGTGACGGTGTGTGCCACTGTGCTTTTGAAATACTCTTGTGGTGTCCGGGCAGAATTTCCGAAAGTGATCGTGCTTGAAAGCCAGTCGCTGTCTCGTTGCCTCGTAGATCCCCGCTCACTCGGAGAAAAAAAATGGCGGACAGTTCGCCGGAAGTTTGGAGGAAAGGCTCGGGAGGAGGGACTTTGAAGAACCCGCAACAATGGTAACGCACAAGTCTTTGGCGCTATTGTCGCAGATTGGTTGCAGGAGTGTATCGCTATCCGGAGGGTGAATCCACTTTTCTGGATTCCCCTGAAAGCGCTACAACGAAGCGCTTTTTGCGGGTCGGTTGCAGGACTGTTGCAGATTGTCTACGACGTCGTGGGTTATGGCAAATTAGTAGCGTTTCCAATTGGCAACCATTCTGCTACTTTGAAGCCGTGCGAAATGGCCCAAAGATTTCTGGCTTCTGCCTGAGCATCAAAGGCTTAGTTCCTGCCCCCTTTCTGACCAGCAGCATCCAGCACTGGTTTCTGAGCAGCCCTTAGAAAAACCCGCTTCTTTCCAGACGTTCCTTCCTTCAGAGCCAAGAGGCAATACATTTTGATACAGAGAGAGAGAGAGAGAGAGAGAGCCGCCGTGCACAGTGTCCATCTTTTAGGTCTTTTTGGGTCACAGCCATGTGGTCTCAAAGTTAAATCCTACCAACCAAACATTTAATGATCACAGGCAGTTAATTTCTACATTTCAGGTTTTTTTACTTTTTAGCAAAGGTAAGAATAGAATCATAGAATCATAGAATCATAGATTTGGAAGGGGCCATACAGGCCATCTAGTCCAACCCCCTGCTCAACGCAGGACTAGCCCTAAGCATCCTAAAGCAATTATCTTTTATAATTACAATTATATTACAATTATATTACAATTATAATTGGTTTAGAACCAATTATCCATATTACTACATATCTGACAGTCAGTTCAGCTATCTGGATTTGTCTGTAAATGAAAGTATAGCATAATATATTAGAAATCTGAAAGATGGAAGCCATTTATTTGTTTCCAGATCAATTTGAAATTAAATGTTTTCCAGTTTTTCATTATTTGTGAAAAATGTTTGGCAAGTTTCCCCTTTGGGAAACCATATTCCCACCCGCAGACACGATGTTACATATTGGCTGTTGAATTGCACAAATATTTTCAATAAATGCAGATAAAAATTGAATTTGGCATTGATTTTTCTTGAGCAGCTGTTGCCAACAGGGCCAATTTACTAGAAGCCAAATGTCACTTGATGGCAGCACAATTGAATTTCACCTTTGAATGGGAGGGGGATCACCCGTTGCACAGTCTTCCGAGTTCTATGTGCTGTGCCAACTCTGTGGCTTTCTATTATTCCTTATGTAGTCCCAGATGAGACTGCTGGTTTAGTCTAAAGCTGACCACAGAAGTGGGAAATCTGAACAACCAGAACTGGATTCCTATGTTGGGTTCTGCTTTTGGACCACATCGTTGACAATAACTCCTTTCTACATAGAAGAAAGCTTACTTTAGATAGGCTGCTATTCCCCCTGAACAAGCAAGTTTGCAGTTTGGGAATGTTGTGTCATTCTGGTCTGTAACTGGGTGTGCAGAATTTCTCTGGTGCACCATGACCTTAGCTGATGAGCCAGTGGCAGCCCTACTACAAGACTGGGGACCCATCTAGGGTGGTCCATGCTCTGGCAACTGCCTCACCAGATGACTCTCATATTCCCTGTGTGGGACTGCTTTGGAAATGGTTTGGACACTTCAGAACAAATTTTGAGTCCCGTAGCACCTTCAAGAACCACAAAGTTATGCACACTTCAGTTAGTCCAAAATGCAGCCGCAAGATTGCTAGCTGGTCCCAGTGCAAGGTCATGGTTTTAGCCTAGAAGGTCTTTTATAGCTTGGGACCAGGGGACTTGAAGAACCTCTTACTGAGACATGCAGTATTCAGCCAAAGTGCATACATGTCACTAATCATGTGCACATTGCAGTATGGGCACACTGAGCATGGCTTCCACCCCATCTTTTTCTTTCAAGGTTTGTTTCCCAAAAAGGCCAGGGGAAGAGAAAGAAGGTGTGGTATCTGAAGAGGTAGTTTTATAGACCTCCAGGTCAGTAGCCCCCTTCCAGATTAAGGGTACATGTTTGGGGGTAGGGAGAGGGAGTGAGGGTAGGCAGGTGCAGCAGCAGCCTGAAAATCCGCTTGCCCTGGCCTGAGCACCCACTAGCAAATAGGGCCTGCCTTTAAGGGGTGTCCAGAGTCCACCCTGCTGCTTAACATTCAGAAGGAGAAAGCAAAATCTCTCTTCCCCAACCCTTTTTTCTTTGTTGTTGCTAGTTTGCTAGTATGCTTGTCTGTTTCATACATTTCTAACCTGCCATTCCTCCATGGAGTTCCAACCATTCTCCCTTATTCCATTTTATTCTCACAGCAACCTTGTGAGGTTAGGTTGAGAGCGAGAGAGAGACTGGCCCAAAAGAGCAAGAGTCCAGGAGCACCTTAAGACTAACTAAATTTGTTTGTGGCATTGAAGGATCATTTGTGAATCACTGCTCACTTCTTCAGATACAGCTAGAATGTGAGTCCATCTGTCTTATATTCTATTTATTATTTATTAGTTATTTATTTATTCACATGATGAAGATGATAACAACAACAACAACAACAACAAAAAAGTCTTCTTTAGTTATATTTCAAGTAAGAAAAAGAATAGGGACCACCGCGAGGACAAGAAAGTGAAATTATAACAGATGATGAAGAGAGGGCTGAACTGCTTAACTCCTATTTCTCCTCACTCTTCTCTTGTGAGGGAAATAGTGATCAATGTGGCAAAAACGTAACACAACATGGGGGATGGGAATGGTGGCCTAGGATCACTATTGGAGCAGTCCACAAACACCTAGTTTTTTTTAAATGAAACAAAGTCTTCTGGGCCAGATGAACTGCATCCAAGGGTACTAAAAGAACTTGCAGATGACATCTCTGAACCTCTGTCTATTATTTTTGACACTTCTTAGAGAACAGGTGGGGTGCCAGATGATTGGAGGCGGGCAAATATTGTCCCCATCTTCAAGAAAGGGAAAAAGGAGGATCCGGGTAATTATTGACCCATCAGCTTGACATCTGTAGCTATATAAACTGAAAGAAATTTCCAAGCTGGCGATGGCAAAAAAGCTTTATTCAGTACGAGTTCCTAGGTATAAAACCTTGTTTTCATATTTTACTTCCTCAGTAAACTTATTTCTGAATTGGTTTTTTTTCCAGGATACAAACAAAGTCTTCAACCCACTACCTAATTCTTATATTTTATATACCTTATATTTTATATTTTAAGTCATATAATATAATTTGGGTCTATTAGTATCAAAGGTCCATAAAGGTAACTATTTATAAGTCATTTATAAGATAGTTACCTTTATGGACCTTTGATACTAATAGACCCAAATTATATGACTTAAAATATAAGAATTAGGTAGTGGGTTGAAGACTTTGTTTGTATCCCTGAAAAAAAAACCAATTCAGAAATAAGTTTACTGAGAAAGTAAAATACGAAAACGAGCTTTTTGCAATCGCCAGTGTGCTGCCCTAGCTGGGCATACACAGAGTTAGTCCAAAGGAATGCACGCTTTCACCCAAGTTCAGAGTGCATACCAGAGAGTAGTCAAAAGTCCAGTCCGGGTCTTATCCGAAGCCTTGACAGCCAATGTTCAAAGGAATACCGAAGGGAGAGTCATTTGGCAAACCAAGGTCAAAAGCTGGAGAGTCATTCAAACATAAATCAAGTCCACAATACCTATTCGTAGTCAGTCGTCGTACCAAGGGTCGTCAAGCCAGGAATCAGTCAGGCAAAGCTTCGTTGAGGCATAGGTAAACCGGAACCGGGTCAAGGTAGCGGGTGGGCTTGTGCAAAAGTTGCACCCACACTGAGAAGCACTCTTGCCATGCTTAAATGCAGGCTGAGCTGACAGGCTAAGTGGTTGCACCTGTATTCAGTCTCCATCCGTTGAATCAGCCCCACCTGGGCCCCATCTAGCTTCCTCCCTTGCTCTCAGCCAAGCACTTTGACAGTGTGTTGTCAAAGCCGTTCATCTGCATTCCTTCCTGCGCTCTGGAGAGGAGTCTGGACTGTGAAGGTGTGTTGCTGCAGGCTTGGTGCTGCTGGCACAGAGGGCATGAAGACTGCCTGGCTGGGACCTGGTTGTGTGTCCTTATTGGGGCTTGCCTCTGTAACCAGCATCCTGCTGCTTTGCCCCAGCTCCTCATCTTCCTCCTTCGAGGGATCTGGCAGGACAGGCACCCTCTGGTAACAGGACCATGACACCATTCCCCCCCCCCAGGGCCCGGTCCTGGCTTGGCAGGGTAATGGTGATGGAAGTCTCTGGAGCGTGAACACTGTCGGCGGGTTCCCAGGTGTGTTCTCCAGGTCCATACCCCTCCCAGTTCATCAGACACTAGAGGGCACCACGATGTAGCCGGGAGTCTAAGATTTGCCAGACCTCTTACTTCTCCCTCAACCAACATAGGAGCTGGAGGGTTTGACGCGGCTGGCTGGGAGCTATCTGGCGAGGCGAGTTGCAGTAGTGAGTGGTGGAACATGGGGTGCACGCAATAGGAGCAGAGCAGGCGTAGCCGGAACGCCACGGGGTTGACCTGTTCAATCACTTCGAAGGGCCCGATGAAGCGGGCATCCAGCTTCTTGGATGTTAGACTGGTCTTGATGTGCCGGGTTGAAAGCCAAACCTTGTCACCGACAACAATAGGCGCCCCTGTAGTCCGGTGGACATCTGCTTGAGCCTTGTAACGGTCTTGTGCCTCCTGGAGCGTGTCTTTCAACACCTGGTGTTGCACTTGCAACTCTTCCAGATCGGTGGCTGCCTGGGGAACTGTTGGTGGCCAAATGGTGTCCAGCAGGAACCGGGGATGATATCCATATATGGCTTGGAATGGGGTCATCTGGGTAGACGTATGGGTAGTGTTGTTATACGTGAATTCAGCCAAAGGGAGCCATCGCAACCAGTCATCCTGCTTGTAGCATACATAACACCGAAGGTACTGCTCAATGTTCCCATTGACTCTCTCCGTTTGGCTGTCTGTCTGGGGGTGATGTGCACTTGAGAGGCTGGTCTTGATTCCAAGGGCAGCATGCAGCTCACGCCAGAAGCGGGAGGAGAACTGTACGCCACGATCCGTGACTATGTGATCAGGGAGGCCATGGAACTTGAAAATGTGAGCCATGAACAGACAAGCTGTCTCCCGAGCCTTGGGCAACCCCTGGCAAGGGATGAGGTGCCCCATCTCCAAAAAGCGGTCCACCACTACCAGGATGGTGGGGAATCCCTTTGAGGCAGGCAGGTCGGTCACAAAGTCCATGGTGAGTTCCTGCCAGGGGCCAGAGGGTGGAGGCAGTGGTTGTAATAGTCCTGCGGGTCTACCGGGTGCATATTTGGCCTGTCTACGTTGGACAGGAGGCCACATATTTTTCCACATCTGCCCATACTTGGGGCCACCAGAAATATTGGATGACCAGTTGCAGGGTCCTGTACTGGCCAAAGTGTCCGGCCACTGGGTCATCGTGGGTTGAATTCAGGACTGCTGCGGAGGTCAGCAGTCGGGAGTATTACACAATCCCGATTGTGTAAGATACCCTGTTGGATGTGATACTCTGACCGTTCCCCGGGTTTGTTCCTGAAGCCACTGGATCCACTCCTGAATCCATGGATCTTCGGCCTGTCGATCCCGGACCTGTTGTTGCAGCTCGAGCTGGTCTGGCAGGGCAGCAAAAACCGAGGCAGGTAGTAGCGGGGAGCCGGTGTGGCCTCTGTGTCCAAATGATACTGGGGTTGTCTGGAGAGAGCATCCGCTTTCTTATTCTAGCTTCTGGGAATGTACTCGATCCGAATATTGAAGCTGGCAAAGAAGAGGGCCCACTGGATCTGGTGTTGGTTCAGGCAGTGGGCAGACTGGAGGTACTCCAGGTTCCGGTGGTCAGTGTAGCTCCTTCTAGATGGTGGCGCCAGGTCTCAAAAGCTGCCTAAAAGCCAGCAGCTCCCGTTCCCAGATAGTGTGGTTTCTTCCATGGGGGTGAATTGCCAGGAGCAGTAAGCGCAAGGCCTGGGTGGACCAACTCCTGAATGGGGTTGTAGGAGAATGGCCCCCAGGGCAGAGCTCGAGGCATCTGCCTCTACCAGGAAAGGCTTCTCTGGGTCAGGGTACCCTTGACAGGGTTCAGAGACAAAGCACTCCTTGAGCTTCTGGAAGGCCTGTGCTGCAGCTGGTCCCCACTGGAAGGGGCACTTGGTCCTCAGAACTTGCGTTAAAGGGTGAGCCAAGTCTGCATAGTCAGGGAGGAAGGTTCTATAGTAGTTGGCGAACCCCAGAAACCGTTGCAGCTCTTTTCGGTTCTGGGGCTCCTCCCACTGGAGTATAGCTTGTACTTTGGCTGGATGCATCTGCACCCTCTGGGCGGTAAGACGGTGCCCGAGGAAGTCCATGGAACACTGGGAAAAAGAGCACTTGGACAGCTTAGCATAAAGCCCATGGTCCCGGAGCCATTGGAGGACTTGCCGTACATGGCCTGCGTGCTGGCGAGAGCGGGAGTACACCAAGATATCATAAAGTTAAATGATAACAAACCGATCCAACAGGTCCCGGAAAACATCGTTAATGAACCGCTGGAACACAACGGGAGTATTGCAGAGGCCAAAGGGCATGACAATGTACTCAAACTGGCCGTAACAGGTACCAAATGCTGTTTTCCACTCATCCCCCTGACGTATGTATGCGAATCAAGTTATAAGCCCCCCGCAGGTCCAGCTTGGTAAACAGTTGGGCCCCTGCACCTGTTCCAGAAGCTCAGTGATGAGGGGTAAGGAGTAGCAATCCTTGATCATGATCTGGCTCAGGTCCCGGTAGTCGTGGCACATCCTCAGCTCCCCACATTTGTTTTTGACAAACAGAACTGGGGCTGAGGTCTGGGCGGTAGACAGACAGATGAAGCCTCGCTGGAGGTTCTTTTCCAGGAACTCCTGAAGCGCCTGCCATTCGGGTTCCGAAAAGGCATACAGCCTCTTGACCGGTAAAGCAGCCCCTGGTTTGAGGTCGATTCCACAGTCATAGTCTCTATGGGGGGGAAGACGATCCGCTCCTTTCTCCTCGAACACATCGGCATAGTCCTGTTACTCAGGCGGAAGCCCGTCGAGGTCAGGCGGGGTGGAGGTATGAGTGGCATGTAGACAGTCCCAGGCAAAGCGTAAATCCAGTTTCACCCAATCGATGCGCGGGTTGTGCTTGGCAATCCAGTCCATTCCAAGCACCAATGGGAACCGAGGCATGTGTGTGATGTTGAATACCATGGTCTCGGTGTGTTGTTGCACCTGGAGGAACACGGGCTGGGTCTCCCATTTCACCCACCTGGCCTCGATTAGTCGCCTGTCTATGGCTTCCACTTTCGCTGGAACCTGCTTCTTGGTGATGGGGACCACGTTCTGGTGCTGGAAGGAGATGTCAATGTATGACCAGGTGGCTCCGGAGTCGAACAGGGCAGGGACCAGGAGCCACTGCCCCTACCCCCAGGGTAGTTGCAGGCACACAGGCAGTAGTAGGTGCATTAACCCTGGAGCTGCTCCAACAGTTCCTCCCAGGTGACCAGGGCCGGAGTTGGCTGGGAGCGGGCGTTTCCCGCCAGCTTGGTTTTTTCGGGGCACTGGCCCGTGTAGTGACCTGCACCCCAGCAGTACAGACAGAGGTTCTGTGTGCGGCACTGCTGTTTTTCTCTGGGGTCCAATCGAGGCTGCACACTGCCGAGTTGCATTGGTTCTCCTAAATCCAGGGGAACCGCTGCCTTGGGATCAGTGAAACAGGGTGGAGATGGCTCTCCCTGGTTTCGTAGCTGGGTTCCGGAACGGGCGAGGAGCCACTCCTCTAGGCGTTTGTCAATGAGGTAGTACAACTGCACCCCGTCGTTCATACGACGGGGCCGGTCTACATGAACCAGCTCATCCAGGACCTAATCTGATAGCCCTGCCACAAACTGATCCACTAAAGCAGCCTCATTCCAGTCCAGGTCTTGTGCCCCGATCTGGAACTCTGCAGCATAGTCCCTCACGGATTGAGTCCCTTAGTGTAGCTGTTGCAGACACCGGCTGGTCTGGATCATCTTCTTAGCATCCCCAAATGTTTCATCCATTTTGGCAACAAAAGCCTGGAAGTTGGTCAGCTCGGGGGCATCTGCAATCAACAGTGGCGTAGCCCACCAGGCAGCTGGCCCTTTAAGCAGGCTGATAGTAAAGCTGACCTTGGCCTGCTCTGTGGGGAATTCCCGGGGCCGTGCGCTGATATACATTTTTACCTGGTCAAGGAACGTGGTAAAGTCCTCCCTGCATCCCTCATATTTTTCTGGAGCCTTGAGAGGGCAGGAGGGCAGAGCACCTTGGGCGGCAGTGGTGAGCTGCTGCACTCGGGTTTCCAGAGCTTGGTTCTGCACATTCAAACCAGCCATCTGCTGTTTCAGCAGCTGGTTGCGGGAAGCCAACTTAGTTACTGTGGCTCGGTCCATCCTGGCTGGAGCTGCTGGCTCTGAGTTCTAGCCGCAAGGATGGGAATTGGTGGGTGCAAAATGTGCTGTCCTAGCCAGGCACACACAGAGTTAGTCCAAAGGAATGCACGCTTTCAGAGTCACCCAAGTTCAGAGTGCATACCAGAGAGTAGTCAAAAGTCCAGTCCGGGTCTTATCCGAAGCCTTGACAGCCAATGTTCAAAGGAATACCGAAGGGAGAGTCATTTGGCAAACCAAGGTCGAAAGCTGGAGAATCATTCAAGCATAAATCAAGTCCACAATACCTATTCGTAGTCAGTCGTCGCACCAAGGGTCGTCAAGCCGGGAATCAGTCAGGCAAAGCTTCGTTGAGGTGTAGGTAAACCGGAACCGGGTCAAGATAGTGGGTGCTGTCAACGCTGTTCGTCTGCATTCCCTCCTGCAGTCTGGACTGCGAAGGGGTGTAGCTGCAGGCTGTGGTGCTGCTGGCGCAGAGGGCATGAAGACTGCCCGCCTAGGACCTGGTTGTGTATCCCTATCGGGGCTTGCCTTTGTAACTGGCATCCTGCTGCTTTGCCCCAGCTCCTCATCTTCTTCCTCCGAGGGATCTGGCAGGACAGGCTCTGGCATTGGTGCAGAGGTACCCTCTGGTAACAGGGCCATGACAGGCAGCTTGGAAATTTCTTTCTGTTTATTCAGCTTCGGCTGACGGGTTGTCTCTGCTTGTACCAACTGACATCTGTAGCTGGAAAAATTTAGGAACAAATAATCAAACACTCGGTCCTTTAGAAGCTGGATCAGAGAGCTGTGATTTCTAAGACTCAAAACGGGTTTCACAAGAACAAGGGCCTTTTCGCACGGGGATCTTTGTTGCAAATTGTTTGCGGAATGAAAAATCGCCATTTAAAATAGTGGAATTCGTCGTTATGCATACCTGCCTTTGTAGTGGAATCAGTTGCGTTTTTTAGCGTTTCCCACAGGCTTCCGGTCTCGGCAGAAATCGCTAGAAAGGAAGCGCTATTGCCAAGCTCGTCCCGCCCCTGGCCGTCAAGCAGCCAATGGGCAGCCGTTAGCATGCTCCCAAACAGCCCCTTTCCCTTTAAGAAAGGTTTTTAAAAAAAAAAACCGACCCATAGCAACGAATCTAGGTAGATTCGTTGCTACGGAGAGACCCATCCAGCTGCCTAATGTGAGCTGTCGTTTGATTGTATGATCGTTGGCACGCTGCCTCGAGTGATAAAAAAAAAATCCCCCCCCCTCTCACGGGCCCGATTTTCGGCTGAATTTATGTGTAAAAAATAAAGGGACTTTATTTCAGCAAACGGGCTTTTATGTGGTTTGTGCTTAGTGACTAAAGGTGAAGGACTGAAGCCAGGGAAGCCTCTAAACAGAAAGAGGCTCGCTGGTGCGTTTATCACCGCTCGCTCGGAGAAAAAAAATGGCGATCGCTTCGCCGGAAGTTTGGAGGAGAGAGCCAGGGGGAGGGACTTTGAAGAACCAGCAACAATGGTAACGCACAGGGTTTTAGCGCTACTGTTGCAGATTGGTTGCAGGAGTGTATCGCTATCCGGAGGGTGAATCCACTTTTCTGGATTCCCCTGAAAGCGCTACAACGAAGCGCTTTTTGCGGGTCGGTTTCAGGATTGTTGCAGATTGTCTACGACGTCGTGGGTTATGGAAAATTAGTAGCGTTTCCAATTAGCAACCATTGTGCTATTTTGAAGCCGTGCGAAATGGCCCCAAGTCATGTCAGACCAACCTTATCTCTTTTTTCTCGAAAGTGACTACCTCGCTGAATCAGGGGAATGCGATGGACATAGTTTATCTGGATTTCCGTAAAGCTTTTGATAAGGCTCCACATGATATTCTTGTTCACAATTTGGTAAAATGTGGTATGGATCCTAATTCTGTCAGGTGGATCAATAACTGGTTGACAAATTGTACCCAGAGGGTACTTGTTAATGGTTCAGCATCTTCTAGGAAAAGAGTAACAAGTCGAGTATCCCAAGGATCTGTCCTGGGGCCTGGGTAGTTTTTTATATTTATAAATGATTTGGATGAGGGGAGATACTTAATAAATTTGCAGAGGATACTAAACTGGGAGGGGTAGCAAACATAACCGAAGACAGCAACAGAATACAGTATGATCTTGATCGGCTCGAGAAGTGGGCTACACTGAATAAAATGAAGTTCATTAGGGACAAATGTAAAGTTCTGCATTTAGGTAGGAAAAACCAAATACACCAATATAAGATGGGGGAGATTTGTCTTGGCAGTAGCGTGTGCGAAAAGGATCTAGGAGTCTTAGTAGACCATACATTGAACATGAGTCAGCAGTGTGACTCACTGGCTAAAAAGGAAAATGGGATTTTGGGCTGTATCAAATGGAGTATCGTGTCCAGATCACGGGAGGTGATGGTACCGCTGTACTCTGCTCTGGTTCGGCCTCACTTGGAGTCCTGTGTTCAGTTTTGGGCACCCCAGTTGAAGAGGGATGATGACAAACTGGAACATTTCAAGAGGAGGGCAACAAAGATGGTGAGGGGTTTGGAGACCAAGACATATAAAGAAATGTTGGAGGAGCTTGATCTGTTCAGCCCAGAGAGGAGACTACTGAGAGGGGATCTGATAACCATCTTCAAGTATTTAAAAGGGTGCCATATAGAGGATGGAGCAGAGTTGTTCTCTCTTGCCCCGGAGGGACAGACCAGAACGAATGGGATGAAATTAATTCAAAAGAAATCTAAACATCCAGAAGAAGTTACTGACAGTTGGAGCGGTTTCTCAGTGGAACAGGCTTCCTCAGGAGGTGGTGGGTTCTCCATCTTTGGAAATTTTTTAACAGAGGCTAGATAGCTATCTGACGGAGAGGCTGATTCTGTGAAGGCAAAGGGGTGGCAGGTTACAGTAAGATGAGCAATGGGGATATGAGTGTCCTGCATAGTGCAGGAGGTTGGACTAAATGACCAATGAAGTCCCTTCCAACTCTATTATTCTATGATTCTAGATGCAATATCCATAGGGGTAGTAGGAGTGGAGAAATCAGCACTGGTAATGAGACAGGAAGCCTAAGTCTCAATTCAGTCCAGGAGGATGCATTGTCTTGAGTAGGGATGTGCGCTTTGGACTGCCTTGGTTGAAAATCTGTGAAGCAGGGTTGCCTTGGAGACAATCGAATGAATATAGTCCGGAGTGTAAAATCCTGCAGGGGCACACTTTGGTGGGCTTCAGCTTGCCTTGGTTCCCGCCCACCCATGTGGAGTGATGTTCCTCTATGATGCCTTCCCTGAAGAGAGGAGAGAGAGAGCTCCACCCTGGCCTGCTCCCTGCTCGGGCCACCACTCCCACTAACTCACTCACTCACCTGCGGCTGGTCCCTTGACCCCTATCCGAAGGGAAGCGTTCCCAGGTCTCCACCCGCCCACTGGAGGGGTGACGCAAGCAGCACTTTCCATGGCTGCCAACTCCTTGAGCACCGAAGAGTAAGTGTTCCGCAAAGGGGAGAATCCTACCGGGCATGAGGTGCATCATCTTTCTGTCGGACTTAGGTTGAGCACAGGCAGGAGCTGCACCAGCCTGGAAAGGCAGCTCCACCAGCTTGCTTGTCCTGGAGCCAGTGAAGACGGGTTTGAAGGAGGGGGAGGGAGGCCCTTGCTTTTCCTGCCCCCCGAAGCAAGTTCCTCATCCACCATGACAGCACAGCTTCGGCCTGCCTGGCAGAGTGGGAAGGGGTGACAGACTTTAATGGGTGAAGTGCTTTGGAGATGGCTGAAACACTATGGCGACAGAAGCTGCTGCAGCCAACCTTATACTGGTCTGAGGCTGGTTCTTCCGAACCTGAAGTGGTCCGGATTTTCCTGTTAGTGGACATCCATAGTCTTGCTTCATTTTCAGTTGCAAATTCAGCAGTCTCTCTTTAGAATCATACTGTTGGAAGGGACCTCCAAGGTCATCTAGTCCAAACCCTCACACAATGCAGTGGATTCCCTTTGATATTGTTTGTAAGATAACTACTATTGTTAGGTCAACAACTGAATGCCCTGCAAGATGGGAGAATGTTCCCCCACTGTTGTTTGAATGTTGTGGTTTCTGATGTCAGACTTATGCCCACTAACTCCTTGTTCGAGGGACATGCTTGTTTGTCCATCATAGAGGGCGAAAAGGAACTGTTGACACATGATGGCATAAATCACATTAGAGGAGACCGATCGGGGGCAGCCCAACCAGGAAGGCCAGCTCATAGGGAACCAAAAGTCAAAGGATTCAGATGCCTTTATACTAACGCCCGAAGCATGGGCAATAAGAAGGAAGAGCTGGAACTTCTCATGCTGATGGAAAGGTATGATCTAGTGGGCATCACAGAAACTTGGTGGAATGATTCTCATGACTGGAATGTAATGGTGGATGGATATGAACTGTTCAGAAAAAACAGAATAGATCGAAGAGGTGGAGGAGTGGCACTATAAGGGCTGTCAGGAAATTCTAGTGAAGGAGAGAATATCTACAGTGGAAATCATCTGGGTGAAAATAAGTGAGGGGAAAACAAACAGTGGGGTGGTTGGTGTCTGCTACCGACCGCCTGACCAAAAAGAGGATGCGGATGCTGTACTTTGTGAGCAGCTTGGGAAAATATCCAAGCAGCAAGACCTTGTAATCATGGGTGACTTCAATTTCCAAGATGTGTGCTGGGAAACAAACTCTGCGAAGCGTCCTCAATCATGCAACTTTGTGACCTGCCTGGCTGACAATTTCATTCATCAAATGGTAGATGAACCCACAAGAGGTTCAGCCATACTGGACTTAATACTGACCAACAGGCAAGAGTTGGTGGATGAGATGAAGGAGGTGGGGACCCTAGGGGGAAGTGACCATGTCCTCATAGAATTCCTTTTTAGATGGGGAGCCAAGGAAGCTTGTAGCCAGACACGGATATTGGATTTTCGTAGGGCAAACTTTAATAAACTCAGAGACATGATGAGTGTCATACCATGGACGAGAATGCTGGAAGGGAAGGGAGCAAGTGAAGGGTGGGCGTTACTCAAACAAGAGCTATTGCATGCTCAATCAATGACTATCCCAGAAAGACGAAAACACTGCAGGAGCTCTAAGAAGCCTATTTGGATGAACAGAGAACTTCAAGAGGAGCTAAGAAAGAAAAGGGAAATGTTCAGGAAATGGAGGGAAGGACAGAGCTCTAAAGAAGAGTACCTACAGGTTTCTAGGCACTGTAGATCAATCATCAGAAAGGCCAAAGCTGAGAGTAAGCTAAGATTGGCCAGGGAAGCCCACTGTAACAAGAAAAGATTTTTCACTTATTTGAGGAACAAATGTAAAGTAAAGGAGGCAATAGGCCCACTGTTCGGTGCAGATGGACAAACTCTAATGGAGGATGCAGAGAAAGCAGAAAGGCTTAGCGCCTATTTTACATGTTTTTTTTTCCAACAGGTCAAATGGTTTAGGGACATCTAGAGATGGCAGTAGCCAAGAGATAGTCTGGGTGGCAGGTTGAAATGGACAGAGAAGTTGTCGAGAAGCATTTAGCTGAAGGAGTGCAATCTGGATTTTCAAATAGTTAGGTGGATAGGGAATTGGTTAGAGAACCGCACTCAAAGAATTGTTATCAATGGTGTTTCATCAGACTGGAGGGAGGTGAGTAGCGGGGTACCTCAGGGCTATTAATGATCTAAATGAGGGGGTGCAGGGGGTGGAGGGACTACTCATCAAGTTTGCAGATGACACCAAATTGAGAGGACTGGCAAATACTCCGGAAGATAGAGACAGAGTTCAACGAGATCTGAACACAATGGAAAAATGGGCAAATGAAAACAAGATGCAATTTAATAAAGATAAGTGTAAAGTTCTGCATCTGGGTCAGAAAAATGAAAATCATGCCTACTGGATGGGGGATATGCTTCTAGGTAACACTGTGTGTGAACGAGACCTTGGGGTACTTGTGGAATGTAAACTAAACATGAGCAGGCAGTGTGATGCAGCGGTAAAAAAGGCGAATGCCATTTTGGGCTGTATCAACTGGGGCATCACATCAAAATCACAAAATCATAGTCCCATTGTATACGGCACTGGTTAGACCACACCTGGAGTACTGCGTGCAGTTCTGGAGGCTTCACTTCAAGAAGGACGTAGATACAATTGAAAGGGTACAGAGGAGAACAACGAGGATGATCTGGGGCCAAGGGACTAAGCCCTTTGAAGATAGGTTGAGAGACTTGGGAATGTTCAGCCTGGAGAAAAGGAGGTTGAGTGGGGACTTGATAGCCCTCTTTAAGTATTTGAAAGTTTGTCATTTGGAGGAGGGCAGGATCCTGTTCCCATTGGCTGCAGAGAAAAGGACACACAGTAATGGGTTTAAACTACAAGTACAACAATATAGGCTAGATATCATGAAAAACATTTTCACAGTCAGAGTAGTTCAGCAGTGGAATAGGCTGCCTAAGGAGGTGGTGAGCTCCCCCTCACTGGCAGTCTTCAAGCAAAGGTTGGATACACACTTTTCTTGGATGCTTTAGGATGCTTAGGGCTGATCCTGCGTTGAGCAGGGGGTTGGACTAGATGGCCTCTATGGCACTTCCAACTCTATGTTTCTATGATTCTATCCAGACCACGCCTTTTCATTAAAACTATCGCTTCTACCCTCTGTTCTTCCTGGATCACATAGTTCCCCCATCAGCCCCATCTGCTGCTAACTACCTTGAGGTATTTTTCTATGATGGAGTTAACTGCTCTGTCTGGCCATCCATTTGGGGATGATGTGCAGTGGACAGGTCAAGCTGTGTTCCCAAGGCTGTACCAAAACCACTGGATGTGGGGCAACTTGTTAAATAAGCCAGTTTGGTGTAGTGGTTAGGAGTGCGGACTTCTAATCTGGCATGCCAGGTTCGATTCTACACTTCCCCACATGCAACCAGCTGGGTGACCTTGGGCTCGCCACGACACTGATAAAACTGTTCTGATCGAGCAGTTCTCTCAGGGCTCTCTCAGCCTCGCCCACCTCACAGTGTGTCTGTTGTGGGGAGATGAATGGGAAGGCGCTTTGAGCCTCCTTCGGGTAGGGAAAAGCGGCATTTAAGAACCAACTCCTTCTTCTTCTTCTTCTTCTTCTTCTTCTTCTTCTTCTTCTTCTTCTTCTTCTTCTTCTTCTTCTTCTTCTTCTTCGTCCAGGAAGATCTCCTCCCATGGACCAGCAGGAGTTGGCAGAGGCTGCAGGAGACTGGCAGGTTTGCCAGGCACATTCTTGAACCTGCAGCAGCTTGAACATGACACCGCATAGCAGGCAATATTGGCCTTCACCCTGGGCCACTAGGGCCAGGGTCTTGAATTGCCCAGAGTGCCCTGCCACTGGATCAGCATGGGAGGCACGAAGGGCATGGTCCCAGAGCTCGGCTGTGACTACTTGTTCACCATGGGCATGACTATTCACTCATCCTGGTACAGGACCCCATCACGGACATGATATTCCATGATATTACTGCTCAGTCAGAACAGATGTATCAGTGCTGTGGCATGTGGGGGAGCTGGTTGCATATGGGAGAGGAGTGGGGAGACAAACCCAACTCGCCAGATTAGAAGTTGGTGCTCCTAACCACTACACCAGTACTACCTTCTCAGGAGGTGGAAGGTTTTCAGGAATCCAAAATGGCCCACTACGCTGCTGTCATGGCATAGCTGTAGAACCTGCCACCTCCTTGGAGCAAAAATGTACTCCTGCTCCCCCATGAAAAGATTATCCTCGTGATTCACCAGTCTATCCTTCAACAAGTCCCACTCCTCGTCCTCAGTCCCCATGTTCCCCACCTTGTTGGGTCCCCCACTCACTGCTGATGAGTCTGGCTGCGGATCACCACTGCCAGTCCCAGCTGCTTCAGGGAAAGGACCTTGTCAACCACCAGATCTATTGAATTCTCGTGTGGTGGAAGATGGGACAAGGCATCTGCCAGAAAGTTTTGTTCTCCAGGCAGATGTTTGAGTTCAAAGTAGAACCGGGAGAAAAACTCCTAACGTAAACTCTTTGGCATTGAGTTTGGGCAGCTGCTTTAGGGCTTGTATGTTTTAATGGCCAGTCCACCCCACAAACAAGACAGGCCCTCCCATGAGCCAGTGTTGCTAGATTGACAGGGCCACCTTAATGGCCACAGCTTCCTTCTCCCAAATCGCACAGTTGCACTCTACAGCATTAAACTTGTGGAAGAAGTATGCCACAGGATGGAGGTTCCTATCTTTCCCCCACTGCAACAACATAGTCTCCTTTGCCACATTGTTTGAGTCTACTTGTACCACAAATTACTCTTCAGGCTTGGCGTGCCCCAACACAGGTTCAGAAGTAAACAGGCATTTCAGGTTGTCAGATGCCCTTTGGCATTCCTTAGTCCAATCCAGTTTTGCCCCCGGTTTGCCTGCCCCTTCTACCCATTCCTGGTTTTCAGTAAGTCCGTCAGGGGTAGGAAGATCTGAGCAAAGTTTGCTATGAAGTCGCAATAGAAATTAGCAAAGTCTAAGAAGCTTTGCAGCTGGTGATGCAGTTGGGGGGGGGCACCCCAACACATCACAGACATTTACAGGGGGACCCACCTCCACACATCAAATACTTTTTCAGGGTCGCATCTCCAACCCATGTGGGAGATGCGATTTCCAAGAAAGTCTGTTTCTGGTGGAATTCGCATCTAGACAATTTTGTGTTAAGTTAGTTTGCATGTGCCTCTTGTACCAGATGTCCAGGATGGAAGGACTGCTCATTTACTTTAAAGAAAAGGGAGCAATGCAACAAACACAGCCACGTAGTACCCGTTGCATAGGCGAGGAATCAAATCAAAATCAAATCACATTAGACATGGCAAAGACCACAAGGTTTTGACGGTAGATGTAAAAAACCCTACATAACCCTCTATCTTTGGCACAGGAGCTTTGGAGGCTTAGAAAAGACTTTTTCTTTTTGCTGCAGCTAAAATAGAAATGCATTAAAAGGTCTGGCATGTCCTTGGGTAACATCACACTACCCAACTATCCCGGATGGATCGCCAGCTGGACCAAGGCGGGTCAGCTCAGCTTGTGATGCTTGATTTGTTGGCAGTGTTTGATGTTGTCAACCATCAGCTGCCGGCCCATCGCCTCTCCGGGCCCAGGATTCGGGGGACAGCACTTCAGTTGCTGTGCTCCATTCTCCAAAACCAAACACAGACAGCGGAGGTGGGGGAGGATCACATTGCTACCAACTTACCTGCGGGTTTCTGCAGGGTGCAGTCCCCCCCCCCACACACTTTGTTCAACATCTTTGTCCACCCTCTGGGCCAGCTGGTGTAGAAGAAGAAGAAGAAGAAGAAGAAGAAGAAGAGTTGGTTCTTATATGCCGCTTTTGTCAGACGCACAGGAAACTCACAACAAAACTTATTCAAAAGAAAATAGTTTTATTGATTAGCACTATACGCATTGGACTGAAAGTCAAATCTGACTCGAAGCCAGATTTGCCTCAGCTTATCAATACATTTCTCCCGCCCAAAACTTGACAGTTCCCAAGGAGGGGGGTTAGTGAGAAAAGACATATGTGAAACAACAACAGGATTCCAAACTCCCATCCTTGAGAGAATTGACAACAACCCTGTGTGCCCATAACAAGATAAGGTTAGAATAACATCACTATTCTATTTTATTGCTACAAACTACAAGGCCGGGGCTAGCAGGCGCCAGGTTCAATTAAGCAGTATAACTGACATGGAGGAACTCAGGCTAATTTATGACAGAGATTCTACAATCCTGACATCCCTCCGCATTAAAACTAACTTCACTCCTCCATCTAGCCGGCATCTACCGGGCGAGGACAATCCGGGAATGCTCGATGGAAAGCCCGGAGGAGGCGGGGTGCCTTCACATTCCTTGCCTCCACCCACTCTTTGTCCCCCGAGGGGAAATCTTTCCAATCGACCAGATATTGAAGGCGACCCTTGTGCAAACGAGAGTCTAAAATTTGGTTGACTTCATAGTGGGTGTCTTTATCGATGAAAATTGGCACAGGCTGGTCTGGAGGAGGGTGCCACTCGTCAGGGACCGGAGCTCTCCGCAGCAGGCTGGAATGAAAAACCGGATGCACATTCCTATAAGTCTTTGGTAAAGCTAGCTCAACAGTCACAGTATTAATCAGTTTTATCACTTTAAATGGCCCCACGTATTTAGGGCCAAGTTTCTTTGACTTCTGTTGGCACCTCAGGTTCTTAGTAGACAAATAGGCCAGGTCTCCCACTTTCCAGTCAGGTGCAGGTACTCTTTTCTTATCCGCTTGAGCTTTATAGGCTTGTTTTGCCTCCTTGAGGCTAGCTACAATTTCTGGCCAACCTGTACTGATGGTGGCTGCCCATTTATTTATGTCAGGAGCCTCAGTGGAGTGGAGCTCCCAGGTGGGGGCTGTTGCTAAATCAGTCCCATACACTACTTTGAAAGGTGATACCCCAGTTGAGGCGTGAACCCCATTGTTGTAGGCAAATTCAGCCATCGGTAATAAAGAGACCCAATTGTCCTGCTGGTGATTGATGAAACAACGTAAGTACTGTTCCAGGATTTGGTTTACCCTTTCGGTCTGGCCATTTGATTCAGGGTGATAGCCTGAAGTGAGGGCTTGCTCCACCCCCAAAAGTCTCAGGAGTTCCCTCCAAAACTTAGAAACGAACTGGGGGCCCCGATCCGTCAGGACACGTGTCGGGATCCCGTGCAGACGTACCACGTGTTCAATGAAAAGAGAAGCCAATTTTGGTGCTGAAGGCACCCCCGTGCAGGGAATGAAGTGAGCCTGTTTGGAAAAAGCATCCACTACCACCCATATAACGGTGTTCCCATGGCTGGGAGGGAGGTCCGTAATAAAGTCCATAGTGACATCTGTCCATGGACGAGAGGGGGTGGGCTGTGGTTGCAATAGCCCCTTTTTCTTGCCTCCAACCGGTTTTGAGGCAATACAAATAGGGCATCCCTGCACATATTTCTCCACATCTTTGCGCAGGGACGGCCACCAATATTGTCTCCTGACTAGGTGCAGAGTTTTTACAAAACCAAAGTGTCCGGCAGTTTTTGCGTCGTGGCAAAGTTTCAAAACTTTTCCCCTGGCCGCAACAGGAACAAAGAGTCTCTCGCCCTTAAAAAAGAGCCCCCCCTTCTCAGACAGATCAGGGCGGAGGGAGCAAAACTCCGGATCTTGTGACATCTCCTTCTGGACCCAGCCCCCTGGGATGGGCGTATCAGTCTTTACGTGGCTGCGCGTCACGGCGGCCATCCCTAGTTGGGCGGGGGTGAAAACGGTGTCCACCAATGGGTCTCGTTTGCTGTTGTACTGGGGCAGGCGTGATAATGCATCTGCCAAAAAGTTCATTTTACCCGGCAGATGCTTTAGGGAGAAGTTGAAACGGGCGAAAAACTCTGCCCATCTCATTTGCTTGGCGGAAAGCGATCGGGGCTGCTTAAGTGCCTGAAGGTTTTTATGATCCGTCCAGACTACAAATGGGATCGCGGATCCTTCTAGCCAATGCCTCCAGGTGGAAAGGGCCAATTTCACTGCAGCCGCCTCTTTTTCCCAAATTGCCCAATTTCGCTCTGCCCCCGAGAATTTCTTTGACAGATAGGCCAGCGGGTGCAACTTTCCGTCCTCCCCCTCTTGGAGGATCACGGCCCCCATTGCTACGTCCGAGGAGTCTACTTGTACAGTAAATTGCTTAGAAGGGTCAGCATGGGCCAGTACGGGTTCGGACGTAAACAACAACTTTAGTTTGTCGAATGCGTTTTGACAGGGGGGAGTCCACAGAAGGGGCGTCCCCGGGCGGCTCGCCGTTTTTCCCCCTTGTTTGGTTTTCAACAAGTCAGTGAGGGGCAGCGCCACTTTGGCAAAATTGGGGATGAAAGTCCTGTAAAAATTAGCGAACCCTAGGAAGCTTTGCAGTTGCCTCCTGGTGCGGGGAGGTTCCCAAGCCAGCAAGTCACGCACCTTGCCAGGGTCCATCTCAATCCCCGCTTGGGAGACACGGAACCCCAGAAACTCCACCGCATCGCGGTGGAACTCACATTTAGACAGTTTAGCAAACAATTGGTGCTTTCGCAAGCGGTTGAGCACTTCGCGTACCAGATCAGCATGACTCTCAACATTCTCAGAATACACAAGAATATCATCAATGTAAACCAACACCCCTTGGTACAATAAATCATGCATAATTTCATTAATCATATTCATGAACACGCCCGGAGCGCCGGCGAGGCCGAACGGCATTACGGTGTACTCAAATTGCCCCAGGGGGGTGTTAAAAGCCGTTAGATATTCGTGCCCCTTCTGGATCCGAACTCGGTAATAGGCTTCCCTCAAATCCAATTTCGTAAAAATTCGTGCCTTCCCCAAGTGGCCCAACAAGTCTTTTATCAGGGGGAGCGGGTAGGCATTGCAGGTGGAGACCGCATTCAACCCACGGTAGTCAGTACACAAACGTAGCGAACCGTCCTTCTTTTTTACAAAAAGGACCGGGGCCGCCAATGAAGATGTGGCCGGTCTAATAAAACCCCTCGCCAAGTTCTTATCCAAAAATTCCCTAAGCTCCGCCATTTCCCGGGGGCTCATGGAATAAAGTTTGGCTTTGGGGAGTGGTTCCCCTTTCTTTAATTCAATGGCACAGTCAGTTTTACGGTGGGGGGGCAGTTGGTTGCACTCTACCTCCGCGAACACATCAGCAAAGTCTCGATACTCAGGAGGGAGCGCTGTCCCCCCCGATCCCAAAGCGGCCACAACCCCCGTCAGTGGGGAATCCCGCGGTCGAGCGTGCTGCTCGCAGGCGGGAGAGGTAAAGTCCACGGTCCCTTCTTTCCACTTCACTAGGGGGTCATGTTCCTTCAGCCAATCCAACCCTAACACACAAGGGAAGGCAGAATGAGGGGCTACCAAAGGCTGGATTTGCTCCCAATGTTTTTTTATGTCCAAGTCCATTGGGCGCGTTTTCGCCGTGGCCTCCCCTCCGGGAGCACATTTCCCATCCAATTGGGTGATGGGCAAGGGTTCCCTCAGCGGCACCTTTCCCACCCCCAAAGTCTCGGCCAGTGCCGGGCTCACTAGGGATTGGGTGCACCCTGAGTCCACGATACACCGGACTCCCACTGTTTTCCCCGACTTGGGGTTGGAGAGCTTGGCAGGTAGGAGTAGTAAGGGGGAATCACTCACCACGCGTTTGCCCCTGTTGGCGGCCTGCTGGCGGGGCGCCTTTACAGCAGACCGTCCTCGTTTCCCGACTGCTCCTCGGCTTGATCCTCGTCCTCCAGCCCGCTTCCCTCCTCCGAGTCGTCCACTGCTGGCACGGCAGCCACTGGCACCAGGAGAGACTTGGCACTTTTCTTGGGAGTGGTTTTCTTGGCAGGCTGGGCTTTCGGTGGGGCGCTGCTCACGGCCCTCGGGGTCGCTGTTGCTTTTGAGGGGCAGTTTGCGAGAAAGTGCCCCGCTTGGCCACAACCCAAGCACAGCCCTTTTTCCATGCGCCGGGTGCGCTCAGACGGCTCCAACTTGGCTCGGGGCTTGGTTTTCGCCGGGGTGGAAGTTTTCGCCACGGTTTTGCCTGCCAGGACTTGCACCATCGAAGCTCGCTCCAATCGATTTTCCATCTCCCCAGCCAATTGGACCCAACCTTCGACTGTAAGCGGGTCTTCCAGGAGGAGGCATTTGTCTGCCAGAGTAGGATTGAGGCCCCCCACAAACGACAGCACACGTTGGGGCTCCGTCCAGTCCGGCACCGAGGAAGCCAGCTCTTTAAACTCCCTGGCGTACTCGACCACTGACAACTTCCCTTGTCGGTGAGCCCTGAGTTTCTTCTCCGCGGTCTCTCGCTCGAACGGTTCCACGTACATCTGGCGCAGGGCTCTCATGAAATGGTTGTAGTCACGAATGGCTTGGGGGTGATAGCGGTACAAGTCCACAAACCACTTGGCTGCTTTGCCTTCTAGGGCTTGGCCCACGAAACGCACTTTCTCAGCATCATCCTGGAAAGTGAACCCCATTTCCATCATGTAGGCCTGGAGGTGCACCAGAAACGTAGGAAAATCGGAGGGGTCTCCGGAAAACTTAGCCTTGAATTTATAGGTGCTCCGCATCTCCACACCCCGGAGGTGGGCTGGTAGGCGCCCCGGGCCCCAATCCGCCGGTGCCGGGGCCGGTGCTGGGGGTCTTGCACCGCGGCCGATGCCTCGTCCTCTCCCCGCCGCCACTCTTGCTCGTTCCGCCACCCGGGCTGCCTCCGCTGCTCGCGCTGCCGCTCGCGCCGCTTCGCGCGCCGCTGCCGCCGCCGCCGCCTCGGCTCCCGCAACGTCCGCCGCCGCCGCCGCTGCTGCCGCCGCCGCTGCGTCCTCGCCTCCGTCCGCGCCGTCTCCTCCGGCTCCATCGCCGCCCGCGCCGCCTTCGTCCTCTCGCTCCTCGCCCTCGCCTTCTTGTTCGCGTTGCTCTCTCGCTCGAGCCTCTGCCTCCGCCTCGATTTCCAGCTGCGCCCTGGCCCTGGCCAACGCCTCAGCATCCGCTGCCGCTTGCGTGTCCGCCATGCCGTGCTCCCGCAGTGCAAGCCCACCACTCACTCGTCGCAGGCTGGTATCGTGCGCACCACCACCACGCACTTCCTTCAGCAGGCGTTGCGTTCGGCGCTTCTCCTCCGGATCCAACCGACCCGAAAGATCCTGCAGCCAGTTAGTCACCCTGTCCAGCTTGTACTGCAAGTCCTGTGTCTCACCCACAGGCTCCAGCGCGTAGCTAGGCAGTCCCAGGTGCTCCGGCCACCTCTCATCCCCAGTAGGGCGGTCGTATTTTGACAATCGCCTGCGCTGGGTGACGTGTCGTTCCAAAAATTCCTCGGGCCCCGGGGTTGTCCCCGAGATTGCCCGCATCATGCCCGAGCTGTGCGGGCCGGCACTCGCGCCGTCGCCCTGGGAGAGGTCCCAATCCAGGCCCTCTCCCTGCTCAGAAAAAGTATGTCCCTCGCCCTGCATTTTGCAGGTGAAAGGAGTTGTGAGATTTGACTTGATGTCAGACGCACAGGAAACTCACAACAAAACTTATTCAAAAGAAAATAGTTTTATTGATTAGCACTATACGCATTGGACTGAAAGTCAAATCTGACTCGAAGCCAGATTTGCCTCAGCTTATCAATACATTTCTCCCGCCCAAAACTTGACAGTTCCCAAGGAGGGGGGTTAGTGAGAAAAGACATATGTGAAACAACAACAGGATTCCAAACTCCCATCCTTGAGAGAATTGACAACAACCCTGTGTGCCCATAACAAGATAAGGTTAGAATAACATCACTATTCTATTTTATTGCTACAAACTACAAGGCCGGGGCTAGCAGGCGCCAGGTTCAATTAAGCAGTATAACTGACATGGAGGAACTCAGGCTAATTTATGACAGAGATTCTACAATCCTGACAGCTTTTCCCTACCCGAAGGAGGCTCAAAGCGGCTTACAGTCGCCTTCCCATTCCTCTCCCCACAACAGACACCCTGTGGGGTGGGTGAGGCTGAGAGAGCGCTGATATCACTGCTCGGTCAGAACAGTTTTATCAGTGCTGTGACTAGCCCAAGGTCACCCAGCTGGTTGCATGTGGGTTGCACTCCTAACCACTACACCAAACTGGTGTACCTTTGGGCTGGATTATCATTAGCACGCTGAAACCCAGCTGTATCTCTTGATGGACAGCTGTGCCGACTCTCTCCAGAGTCATTCACCAGATGTCTGGAAGAGGTGATGGTCTGACAAGGTAGAGGTCCTGTGGTATGGTAGTAAATGGCCAGATCAGGTAGAGTGCTTGTCCAGCCTGGATGTTGTGCAGTTAAAGATCTCGCATGCTGCCAGGAATTTGGGCATGATTCTGGAGTCCTCCCTTTCTGTGGTGGCCCAGGTCATAAAAATAGCCCAGCTGGCATTTTACCATCTATGTCACATGAGGCTCCTAGTTCCCTATCTGTCCCAGAATCACCACGGCCACAGGGATCCATGCAACAATCATCTCCAGGCTGGATTTCTGTAACTCACTCTACACGAGTCTCCCCTTGTCCCTCCTCCAGAAATTGTAATTGGTTCAAATGCAGCTGCTGGCGTCCTCACCATAGGGGGGGGGGCATATCCAGCCTGTGCTGAAGCAGCTGCATTGGTTGCCAGTTCAGTACTGGATCAGGCGCAAGGTACCTTTCAGGCCATATGCAGTCAAGGCCTTGTCTACCTGAGGGACCGTCTAACTAACTATGCCCCACCTAGGTTGTTACATTCTGCAACGGTGAATAGACTAGAGGTCCCTGGGCCCCAAAGGCTGCCTGGCCTCAACCAGGGTCAGGGCCTTTTTGGCCTTGGCCCCAGCCTGGTAGAACCAGCTCCTGGAACATCTGAGGGCCTGCAGGAGTTGGCAAGAGTCTGCTGGGCCTGCAATGCAGAGCTTCTCTGCCAGGCCTTGGGTTGAGGCCAGGAGGCTGGTATGCCATTTTTTCATCTCCCCAGGCATATGGTTGGCGGGGTGAGGAGTAGTGGGGGGTTATATGGTGGAACAATGTGTGAGGTGGGGGATTGGGGGGGATTGGAGAGTGTGGAAGGGAGTTTTTAGATTGTTGTTTTATTATTGTTGTTATCCACCAGCGGTGCTGAGAATGGTGGAATATAAATGTAATAATAAATAAATCAAAATAAATATCAATCCTAGAATCATAGAGTTGGAAGGGGCCATACAGGCCATCTAGTCCAAATCCCTGCTCAACGCAAGATCAGCCCAAAGCTTCCTAAAGCATCCAAAAAAAGTTTTTGTCTTTCTGGGATAGTCATTGATTGAGCATGCAATAGCTCTTGTTTGAGTAGCGCCCACCCTTCACATGCTCCCTTCCCTTCCAGCATTCTCGTCCATGGTATGACACTCATCATGTCTCTGAGTTTATTAAAGTTTGCCCTACGAAAATCCAATATCTGTGTCTGGCTACAAGCTTCCTTGGCTCCCCATCTCAAAAGGAATTCTATGAGGACATGGTCACTTCCCCCTAGGGTCCCCACCTCCTTCACCTCATCCACCAACTCTTGCCTGTTGGTCAGTATTAAGTCCAGTATGGCTGAACCTCTTGTGGGTTCATCTACCATTTGATGAATGAAATTGTCAGCCGGGCAGGTCAGAAACTTGCATGACTGAGGACGCTTTGCAGAGTTTGTTTCCCAGCACAAATCTGGAAAATTGAAGTCACCCATGATTACAAGGTCTTGCTGCTTGGATATTTTCTCAAGCTGCTCACAAAGTGCAGCATCCACATCCTCTCGTTGGTCAGGCGGTCGGTAGCAGACACCAACCACCACCCTGTTTGTTTTCCCCTCGCTTATTTTCACCCAGGTGCTTTCCATTGTAGATATACTCTCCTTCACTAGAATATCCTGACAGGTAAGCCCTTTCCTGACATACAGTGCCACTCCTTTAGGATGCTTAGGGCTGATCCTGCGTTGAGCAGGGGGTTGGACTAGATGGCCTGTATGGCCCCTTCCAACTCTATGATTCTATGATTCTATCCTCCACCTCTTCAATCTATTCTGTTTTTTCCGAACAGTTCATACCCATCCACCATTACATTCCAGTCATGGGAATCATTCCACCAAGTTTCTGTGATGCCTACTAGATCATGAGAAGTTCCAGCTCTTCCTTCTTATTGCCCATGCTTCGGGCGTTTGTATAAAGGCATCTGAATCCTTTGACTTTTGGTTCCCTATGAGCTGGATATATAACATAGTGGCAGTGATGGTGACATAGAATATAACATAGTGGCATTGATGATGACGATGTACAAAAATGACCACTGTCAGAAGATCAGATCAGCTATTAGCAAGCTGTCAGTTCCAATGCAGCACAGCTGAAGCTCCTTCTTCAGATGAGGACTAGACCCAGCTGCAAATTCTCTGCCTGAAGGCTCCTCCACCCAGCCTTGGTGTACTTTCGTAGAGGCTTGAGGCAAGCTTCTCCAAGGGTCCAACATGTGTTTTTCATGCCTGTCAATCTAGACACTCGGTATTGTGGTTCGCTAAAGCGAAGCACTGCTCAGTTGATTCCTGTTTCTTGACTGCAGCTTTAGCTCTTGACTCCATCCTTGGCTTGACTTCAGTCCAGCTTTCGGCTCTCCTTCCTGGCTACTTGACCACAGTATGGCTCTGGAACTCTCTCTAGCAAATGACCCACACCTGGCTTTGAATCTGCTCCCTGCCATGCCTTCTGTGGTAAACTGACTCAAGAAGTAGAAGAAGAAGAGTTGGTTCTTATATGCCGCTTTTCCCTACCCAAAGGAGGCTCAAAGCGGCCTACAGTCCCCTTCCCATTCATCTCCCCACAACAGACATCCTGTGGGGTGGGTGAGGCTGAGAGAGCGCTGATATCAATGCTCGGTCAGAACAGTTTTATCAGTGTCGTGGCGAGCCCAAAGTCACCCAGCTGGTTGCATGTGGGGGAGTGCAGAATCGAACCCGGCTTGCCAGATTATAAGTCCACACTCCTAACCACTACACCAAACTGGCTCTCTTGGCTTTAGACCATTTGGGCTGGATTTGGACTCTGAGCTTGTCTCTCAATTAGGTTTTGGCTACCTGGCTGAGGGTATAATCAACTGGTGTCCAGTGTGCACCATGTATAACAAACTCAAAGCAATATAATACTCCTAGGAGATCTGTGAGAAAGAGGTCCCGAGTTTTAAAGCTATAAAAAAAGCCCTGCACCACAATTAACACAGGACACAAACTTGTCAAGGGAACAACCCATGACAGGACCGTAAGAACAGGTAACCACTGAACACGTGGACAAGGTCTTGATTTATTCAGGCTTGATTTGTTCCAGAACCCACCGATTTGTCTTTTTGGCAATCCCCGGTATCTGAAAAACTCTCCTCCAGCATCACATTTCAAAGGTATCAACTATCTTCCTACCAGCTTTTTTCATAGAATCAGAGTCTAAAGGTACCTCCAGGGCCATCTAGTTCAATTCCATGCACAATTCAGGAACAGACAACTACCTGCCCACTGACAGTGACCCCAGTTTCACGCCCAAGAGATCCCTCCACCAAATATCTCCAGAATTCAGCCTGTCCTGGAGGAAATTAATCTCCCACCCCACAGTGGCAATTAGCAATTCCCTGGGGATGCAAGGAAGGGCCACAAGAGACAAACACTGGCACATCCCTTCCTGCCCCCCCCCCACTCACCGTCAGCCCCTAAGTTCATAGAATCAGCCCTTCGGTTAGATCAGTGGTCCCCAACCTGCGGGCCGCGGCCCTGTGCCAGGCCGCGAAGGCCATGGCGCCGGGCCGCGGCTCCCTCTCCACGCCCCCCCCACAGTAAAAAACTTCCCAGGCTGCAAGCTTGTGGCCCGGGAAGCTTCTTACTGTGGGAGGGCGAGGAGAGGGAATCAGGGCCGGGCCGCGCATCGCGCATGCGCGGTCCGTGTGGGCGCGGCCCGATGTGCGGGTGTGGTCTGAGCGGGTGTGGCCCAATGCGTGGACGTGGTCCGCGCGGGCGCGGCCCGATGCCCTGCCGGTCCCCAGCCTCAGAAAGGTTGGGGACCACTGGGTTAGATGACTATCTAGCCTCTGCTTAAAAACTTCCAAAGAAAGAGAACCCATCACCTCCTATGGAAGCCTGTTCCACTGCCAGGAACTTCTGGATGTTTCAAGCCATTGGTTCTGGTCTGACCCTCTGGGGCAAGAGAGAACAACTCTGTTCCATCTTCTATATCACATCCCCTCAAGTATATCACCTCTTAGTCGCCTTCTCTCCAGGCTAAACAGAACAAACTCCCTCAACCTTTCCTCATGTTACTTGTCTAGCTTTCACACCCATACATATTAATTCCTGTTGGTATAATGTACCAAGTGACAGCTAACAGCGTGAAGGTGATCAAACTGATCTAACTGACAGGTACTGATCATGTGAGAAGTGTCAGGTGGACAGGAATGACACAGCACAAATGCTTCTATTGGCTGGATAGAAAGCTGATGCAACATTAGAGAAGGTTGCATGTACATAGGTTGTGTATATAAGGAATGATGGGAAAGCTGTTCTTCTCTCTCTGAAATGCCATTGTGCGCGCAGCACTCTGCTGGATAACATGTAAATATTCTGTACATAAAAAGGTTAAGAAACCTACAAACCTGTGTTGCTTGTGTTCTTCTGTCACATCAAAGTGACAAACCACTACAACGGCTTCCGCTTCACAGCAACGCCAACAGGGCTATGGACCCAGAGGTTCCAGAGGTTCCAGAGGTTGCAGTGGTTGCAGTGGTGAGTTTGTGGCAGTGGTGTTATCCTGAGTGCTTGGATGTCTGCTGCGGAGAAGCAGTTGTCTGCCGGTACTGAAGGTACGGAGGCAGGCGGGAAGAGAGACGTGTTGATGAGTTCTCCAGCTGCGATGATGAGCACAGCTGCTATCCCCGTGGAGAAGCTCAACTCGGAAAACTACAATGTGTGGGCGCTGCGGATGAAGCATTATCTAACCAGAGAAGGGCTCTGGAGGTATGTGGAGAATCCCCCTCCCAAACCGAGTTCACAGGAAGAGGTGGCTGATAAGAGGGCTCTTGCTACAATTGTGTTAGCTGTGGATGATCAACAATTGCTGCATATCTACAATGCTGACTCTGCGAGCGAGGCATGGACTGCTCTGAGCAATGTTTATCTCCAGGACTCGGCCGGTACGCTGATATCTCTGTCAAGGAGGTTGTACAGAACTCAGATGCTGCCAGGTCAGTCTGTGAGATCACATATTGATGCTCTGGGTGAGTGCTTTCATAATTTGGAGCTTAGAGGAAAAGATACCTCGAAATTGGATCGCATTTTCATTCTGCTTT